>NC_087515.1:4300747-4604914 GCF_963921805.1 Phalacrocorax carbo | reverse complement strand
AATAGAGACTCAGAATCAGCTCCTGTAAATTTTAGAGGCTGTTCCCTTGAAGGGGTTTATTAAATAAACCCTAAGAACAAACAGGAGGCAAATGACCCCTTACAGAAGAGTATTACTGATGATCTTTACCCTACAGGAGGATGACAGCGGAATGCTTAAGCAGTGCTAGTGCTGCAGCTGAACTTTGAAACACTGCCACCTCACGTCGGCTTAGCAAGGAGCACAATCCAGGCCAGCCTCCCAGTGCCCTTGGTAGAGATTCCCCTGGTGTTTGCCTGCCAACATATGGCACAGCAGCCTCCCTCCCGGAGGCATTGTTGTCCACATTATTGTTGTTATTTTTTAATTGAAAATCATTAATAATGCCCATTACTGCTTTACAAAGACAGCACGCACTCTCCCTTTGCAGGTTAGGCATCCAGAAAAAATGAGCTATAAAGCCAGATACTGGTATTTGCTATTTCACCCTGGTATCTCCATTGCGTTGGATACACGGGCTTCTCTTGAGAAGGTGTGAGGCACCAGAATATCATTCCTCCTTCTTCCTGACTCCACAGAAAGGCTTCAGGGAAAAGCTGGACTGGACAGACGCTCACGGCATGCCGAGGCCATGACTCCAAAGGAGAGCTGTCCCCCACAGACAGATTTCCCTTGAGGAAGGGCAGTAGTGTAGAAACGCCTTTCAGGCCCTCTCAGCTGCAGGCAGATGGACGGAGCTGCTCGGCCAGGAAAACGGAGCTCTGAGCGGTGCTCAGAGGCTCTAGTGCATTCTGCAGTGGGGCTTGCTTTATTTTCCACAACTTCTGAGCAAGAACTGAAGCGTCTCTCTTCTGTATCAGGGACACAACCAGTGAGCAACTTCTGGCATGATTATTGGTTTTAATATACAGCAGACAGCTAAAATGGGTGCTGTGATTTTGTGGTCAATAGGAATGCTTCTGTGTATAATGCTTTGGTTATCCAACTCTTCTGCAAAAGGAACTTTTTTTTAGTACCTGACCCATGTTTAGCAGTGTTTACATTACAGGATGAAGAGCAGGACTGAGACTCTTCGTGTCTCTATTGCTGGCTAAAAGACTTCAGCACAAAGCAGCCAAACTTCTTAGGAAGAGCAGAGCTTGGGGATCTTTATCCAGTGGGAGCTGGGTCCATCCAGACTGCAGCAATGTGCGCATCAGCCCTACCAGCAAAGTCGGTGTGGAGGTTCCCCTCCCAGCAAGACCTAAGGACTGCCTAAGGTGCCCTTTTCACATACGATCCCGCCTGAAAACAAACCACTTCTTGCTTTTTGGACAGTTAGCTTTCAGCCTGTTTAGCTTTCAGAGCCAGCCCACAACACAATCACTCTAGTGCTGGTTCAGGGTGATCGGAGAGGGAAGGAAAGGTATAAACCAGGACAGAAAGGAACGTTTTCTCCATTGTCTTCTCTGGGTGGTATAATAAACTTTCTGATTTTTTTGTGTGCTTGTTTGTACCAGTTTTCTCCCGTTTTAACACAGATGAAGTGGGAGTCCCAGAACTTAGATTTGGTGTGCCGTGGCACCCAAATAAGTGAGAGCAAGACACCTAAGTGGTTCCCCTGCACAAGGAAAATCTGCTGGTGCTGGCTGGACCCGGCCTGAGGATGGAGAAGGCTACACAGCTGTGCGTTACCTGCTGCAGCGTTTGAATGTGTATGCATGGGCTGAATTAAGTGGGCTTGTGGAGTGGGCTAGAGCTCCCCCAGCATCCTCTCCTGCTGTCCCCCCAGTTGGTTTGTATCTGCTAATCTTATACATATATGTACGTGCATTATTCCTACACACAGGGGTTGCAGAATCAGTCCCTATTTGGATATGGTAAGGTGTCCAGTTCAGCAAAATGCATAAGTGTGTGTTTAACTTCATGCTCTTAACACTAGGCGTAACGTCAGTTTATGCTTACTTTGGGAGGCATAATTCTCTCTTCACCTTGAGTAGTCACCTGCTTGATCCCCTCTTTGAGCCTCTCTGAGACAGTCCGGCACCTACAGAGCCTGCAAACACGTTGTGCAAGGAGTGCACCGAGCCTAGAAGTGCTCCCCTGGCTCCTGTGAGCGCTCGGTGGGGACAACTGACGCTGGCGGCTCCCTCCCTGGGCCCTGGGGACTGCAGCCGTGCCCCGGCGCCAGCCGGCTGTAGGTAAGCGGTAAGGGGCTTATAGGACACAGGTGGGGGAATCCAGAGTGAAACAGGACAAGTGTCAATAAATAAAACCTGGAGGAGCCATGAGGTGGCACTGGGGAACTGCACAGCACACAGCAGAGCAGGCAGATTAAGGGCCTAATTAAAACAAAACTCAGGCACTGGGCCAGACCTAGCAGCCCTACTTAGGCAACTAGAACAGGCTCAAATTCCATATAAACAGGCTTGAAAGGTTGTCAACAGTCCGGAGGTGTGGATTAAGGGCAAAGCAGCATCTCAATGCTGAATAGAGAGGTGTCTAAATCTACCTTAAGTTACATAGGTGCTTACACGCTTCCCAGAACGGGTGCCAAGGACAGCCTCAGCCCCTGGGATGTTACCTTTTCCAGTCACCACTCACCCTTCAGAGGGTCCCCATGGATGAAACTCCCTCATTTTCAGTTTGATGGACACTCCTGCATGGAAAAGTAGGAAAGGTGGAAAGTGGGAGCCTGTTGCAGCCCAGCCTCAGGCCAGCTTAAAATCTCAGGGAACCATATCCTTTAGTAGCAAATGTTTCAGAGTTTGAGATGAGAATTTCTGCTATGGAAAACTGAAGAATAATCTGTCCCTCTGCCCATGGGGAAAGTCTTTTCCAAACTCTAGTCTGTTAGAAGCTGCCTTAGGTCATGTAGCACAGTGATTTATATTTCCCATTACCCTATCAAATGTAACAGTTTTCATTATCTGCCTAAATGGTTAATCCTTCTTGACATTCAGCTTCTATTATGGGATAAATTCTGACATGTTGTAGCTGCTTTGGGCCATTCGGTTCATCTCCAGTACCCAGAAATCTGCATTATTTTTCTAGATATAGAATTTCCAGGTGGAATAGATGCAATTGCCCTTCCCATCCCTCCACGCTAGGGTTGCTTGTCTGGCGTGGTCATCCTCTGCTGTCTTTTTGACAGTAGATTGTCAGGGAAAGCAGGACTAAAATGAAGACCTGACTTCCTGAGTGGTGGCTTGCAGATATCCACGCTTGAAAAGACATGGCCGCATATGTTGGTGTAGTTAATACCTTTGCCTGAACAAACAGGTTTCCCCCTGCAATGAGACAAGCCTCCCATGCAGGTATCTAGAAGTTCCTTTTGCACATTGGAAACGTCTGGTAGTAGGTGGATTAAATAAGCCAGAAATTGAGCTGGGAGGAGAGGAAGGAGACAAGGATAGGAAGGAAACTAAGCTAGCAATTAGGTCCATGTATCTGTTACTGTGCAAGCTGAAGTGGGAGGAGGTGGTGTGAAACATTGTTTGTTTGGGTTGTCAGGAAGAAGAGAAAATAGAAGGCACGGCAAAGAGGGAAGAACAATAAATATAGATGAGTTCAAGTACTCTTTGAATCTGCATACCAGTTTTGAGACCAAAAATGCTCACAGCAGACCAGGACTTCTCTATCGACTCATCACAGTGCCATCTTATTTTCTGAAGACAGGAGGGGAGTGATGATCCCTCCTTCAAGGCAAGAAAATTCCGGGCACCCCAGAGGCTCCCCAGCACAAGCATGTGCACATGCATGCATGCACACGTACACATGCACACACAAGCAAACAACGAGCACACACATGCACACAGCGTGACAGGAAAATGTTCAGAATTGCATTTAGCATCTTAGGAAACCTCGGAATTACAGACCGTGAAAATAAATCTGTGCAGGCTGCATTGGTATTGAACATCTATGCCCACCAGCCGCTCGGTAGCCATCTGTCCCTGCCACTGAATACCAAGCAAGAGCGCTCCATATATGCTTGCCCAATTGCAATTCTGCTCACCTTAAGTTTGGGAGAAGCAGAAAACACCATCAGAATGACAAGCTGACAACAACAATACTGCAACAATATGCCGTGGGAGAAGGAAAAGGAGAGAAAGAAAGGACACTTCCAAAAGAGATCAAGACGTGATGCTGACGTTATCACACCTCAGGGAGAGGGCTGAAACCATCCAACTTATTTCATTTTAAAACCTTAGGTTAATTCAGATTTCCATTCCCAAAGGTAAGCAGCCAATTTCCTTTCTCCATGAGTAATTCAGCCTTGCTGTGTATTTACTCTTTTATATGTCATCTCCACCTTAGCGTGTAACAGTTCATTTTGGACAACATCTCCTCAAGGTTCTGGAAAACATCTTTCTCTTTCCTATTACAAAACATTTTCAAATTTCTTCAGTTTCTAGATCAAAGCTATTGGACTGAGTCCAGGAAAAGTGGGGTTTTTTTTAGCCTGCGGCTGTATATCAATCAGCATGTCACCAAAGGTTTCTGGATCAAATGTTAGCACTGCTTAGGAAGACATCCATAAGTTATTGAACATCTCAGCACAGGAAGAAGGAAGCAAAGGGTGACTCAAATAAACGCCAGGATTCCTTGTTTTCAGCAAGACAGAACCAAATCTCTTCACAACTTTGCCAAAACCTACGATTGAAGGCACAGGGAAACACATGTCGTAGCTTAACGCAGCTGTCCCTGAAGCCCACGAAGACACCCTTGTAAGGCTTTTGTGGTCTTTGGCTCAGTCACAAAATGCAGACAAAACGCTGATTGGAAAAAGGACCGTGCAGAACTCAGTAGAGAAGTGACACCCTGTCAGGGCAGGCTGATAGGTTAGGGATCAAGCTAAATGGGGTATGAACTTCTCCAAAATGCAGGTTGGAGGGAAGTGTTTTATTCCTAGAGAAAAAATCTCTGAAAATGTTGGAGCCAGGTCCAAGTTACCTCAAAATTTGGGAGACGTTTGGGTTCAGGATTCTGTCTCACATTTATCCTAAGTATAAATAAGGGGAGTACTGAGAGAAGGTGTCCTTTCAGTAATCTAGTCACTGGTGCTGAGCACAGGCTAAAGGAAACTGGAAATATGCACCAGATCCCAAACTTCATGTTCAAGCTTGAAATTAAATTTCTCCCCTGCTAAATTCCAGGATCTAGCTCTTCTGAGTGTGAAATAAGCCACATTAACTGAACAAAGAAAATAAAAAACGAGACACCCCTCTCATGCCAGGCTGGTGCTGATGGGGCAAGAAGCTGCTTCCATAAGACAAGCTTGCTTTATACTCCCTGCAACTAATAAAATAAAGGCCTAGCTACACTAGCATTTTAGATGATAATGGAGGTATAATTTGCAAAGGTCTAGTCAAAGGCTGACTCTTTCCCTCTTCTTATACCAAGACTATGACAGCCGTACAGAAACTGAGCTGGAACTTGCTAGAAACTCCATCTTTGACCTGGACCAAAGTGCCTTCCCCCCCACCCAGTTCACAGATGTTTAGATAAGGATCCTCTATTTCTGCCCAGAGCTGACTGCTGTCAGTCTCATCAGACATGCAACATGCTCGAGAACTTGTACAGGGCAGAATTTTGCCAGAGGGCAAAATCTGGCCCAGGGTACAAAAGCTCCAAACATCCAGGGTGGAGAAAAGCAGGCCTCGCAGAGAGGCATCCCTGAAAGCAGTAATAAAAAGGTAATCTTCCTTCCTTGCCATAAAATAAAGCAACAAATGGTATTTGCGGTGCTGACAGAACTTGCTGTTTGCTGAGGGTAAGATATAGCCGTTGGCTGTTCAGCTAGTGCAGATAAATAAGCAGATATCAGAGTAAAGGTCAATGAAGTATTTGTCCTATCCCTAAATTACACAAGAGTATGTCATCGTGTGGATCGTAGCTCAGCATAGCCGCTCTGGGTTGTGTTTTAAGAGAGCTAGTTCCTGTCATCCCAGAAGCCAACATTCCTGCTTTTGACATGCAAAGGGGTAGCGAGCAAAATTCAGGAGGCGCCTCCCAGAGAGAGCGAGCTCCCGAACTTTGTCATGGGAAAAGGGCTGCTGGCCAGAACAACTGTGTCAGCAGCACGTGTACATACTCAGAAAGTACATTTTATTAATCCATGATTTTGTAGTCAGAGAATGTCAGAAAACAAACACAGAAAACCCCTCCACATAGTTTACCCAAATATGTGGCCCTGCATAGTCCGGGAGGAGAGAGGGAGTGGGGACGGAGGAGTTTTATGTGACCGAAAGAGCTTTTTTCCAGTGTGTGGCCATACTAAATATGAGAAACATGAGTAAGAGCCATGGGAGAATGTGAGGAAACCTCTTTGGAGCAGTGAGAGGTCAAATCCTGTTTCCTTGGACACAAACCTAAATGGAGGGCATGCACTATTGAACCTGAGCATAGATGCGGTCCAGTGGCTCCGTACTGGCTGGGTTGAATGTGGCTGGACACAAATGCCAGTGCATCACTCAATCCTCTCTGAGAGAGCCCTCCTGAGCTCCTACGATACATTGGGTTTTATTTCCTTGCATCACAGTGAAGTGTTCCTGGGGAATCATTATATTGAATAGGATATGGAAATGATGATTCTGACTCGTTATTTGACAACTGCCATAGTGCCCTGAGGCCTCAGCTGCAGCTGGAGCTCCGCCATGCAAGGCATCGGGCCATGTGAAGAAAACGCCTTTCCTGGCTTTTGGCATCCCTCTCCGTCCTGAGGAAGGGTCTCTCTGAGGGGATGGTCTGCAGCCCCATGCTCCCCCTCCTCAAGGTAAGAGCCTTCAGGTGGGCTCAGGACTCCAGCACAAGCTCTGCTCCACTAGATATGTCTGTGAGCCCATCTTCTGCCTTTGCCTCATCTCTGTTCATCATCTCTGACTTCCCAGACCCTCAGCAAAAAGGAAACATATCTGCTTCGTGACTCTGTGACTTCACAGAGCAAAATTCCTCCTGCAGCTGGCTCTGTGCCCTACATTACATCACTAGAAAGTGGGATAATACAAGGCTGGGTCTATCTTCGTATGCTGTCAAGATTTTTGGGACAGTAATGTTTTCCAAGCCTCCTCCACTTCTCTTCAGGAGGTGAGAACTGCGAGCCTTGGAAAACCAGATGCTCAGGTATGTAATTCAGGCACAAGGCTGGGGCAGTGAATCAAAGACAGTGCAGGAAAGGATCTTGACTCTCATTACCATGAATGAGAGAAAGATGAAACCTGTGGCTCCAGCCCGTCAAGTATTTATGCTCTGATATAACTCAAACCTCCCAGGAGATGCTGGGTCAAGACAGGAGAAATAGACAACTTATGACATTCCTAACGTATCCATCTCCCCCCTGCCCCAGTGTGTAGCTGGCATTTATGTTAGCAGCAGATTTTACTCGGACAAATTACCTTTCCTGCAAGCTACTATGATGATTCCTGATTCTCTGCATGAGAAATAAGAATACATACAACAGAAAAGTAGATGGGATGGAGTAGGAAATGGAAAAAACCTTCCTTAAAAAAGATTTTGTATCCACAGCAGCAAGTTATCCCAGACCAATAACTTCAGCTAGGTTGAAAAATGGTAGAGCAGCTACATGGTGCCAGCTGAAGAGAGGTAGTTGTTCAAAGAACCAACATTTACAAGACATGCCAGAACTGTTACAAAAACACCATCTAAGGACCAGCGTCTTCTCCCCTGAGACAGAACATGAGACATCACTTGTTACTTTCTTCTGGAAAAGGTCCTGCTACAGAAACACCCACATTTCAGAGAGGTGCTGGTGGCCTGATGCCAGCGAGATCAGCAGATGGCAGGTGACGTCTGCGTGGCAGATGCACTAAGGTGCTGGGTTCTTCTAGTGGGTAAGAAGCTCTGCGTTTGCCATGGTTAAGAAAACACTACTTCCACCAGAAAACAGCTCTTCCAAAATGGGAAGCTTGCCCTTGCTGCCTGTCTGGCCCAAACCCAGACTTTGAAACAGTTATCTGTCACAAGTCACAGCATTTCTTCCTCAGCTTTGGTGTAAATGATCCACACTCTGCCCCAATTATCTGCCTGGATTATTCAGATCACTTACAGTGCCCAAGAGCGACCGGCATCCCGAAGTGAGCCTTGTTGTCCCCCAGTGACACCTCTTGCAGGCACACATGAGAGCAAGGCATTGCTGTCCCCAGAGCAGAAGGCTGTGCCCCTTGGGCAGTCAGAAACAGGTCCCTCATACGGCAGAGCAGAAAATAACCACTAGAAAATCACAGCCTTTTGTTTTACTAATTAACACTTCCCAATTTAGCTGCTCCTAGACAATTGCTGTGTTTTTTCCCTCCTCCACTGTGGCAGCTGCTACTTCTTTACTTTTCTGAGCCTGCTTTCTGGCCACCGTTCGGCAGCTGGCCAGCCAGGGAGCAGGGGGACGCTGGAGCAGCAGGGTACATGTGCTTTCCCACGGCCTCACTTCTGGGGAATTACTAACACTGACTAAATACAATCACTTTGTGAATATGATATATGCTGTATATGCTTTCACAAAGGCTAGAAAAACTGGCTCCCAGGAGTTTTACAACTTCCTCTTAATTAATAAAATTGCATGAAATAAGATTTAGGTTTCATTTCAAGCTTTTTCTCTCTTTGCGCATGAAGATATAATTTATTTGGTATGATCAAAAAATATCTTTAAGCTTGCTAAGTTTCTATAAACCTTTCAGAAAGCAAGAGCTAGCAGGTTTGTGAAGGACATTCTGTTTAAGGCATTTATGTTTAATAAGAGATAGATGCAGCATCATTTTTGATCTTAATAAATGTAATGCTATTAGAGGTTTTCCAGTTTACTAGGATACTTATGAGGGTTTATTTGAATGATGATATATTTATGATTTCTCTATTTGTCAATCAGCTTTGAAAATGAAGTGCTGGGTAGAAGAGATGTATAATTATGTGCATCCACATGGGGAGATCTGTGTGTTTTGTACACAGACGAGGCAAGCCTTGTCTTTAAAAGCAGCTTCTGGCCCCAGCCGAGGCATCACTAGAACTAAAGTCTGGGAGCATTTTTGGGAGCATTTTTAGGAGCATTTTTAGGAGCATTTGAGGAACTTTCCGTTAGGGGTGACGCTGATGATTCCTGGTTCCAACCATAGTGGCCAGATGTCTGGAACTACCGGAAGCCCAGTTGAAATTAACTGTTTTCTATGAGCTTTATTTTTTGGAAGGATGGATCAAATTAATCATATTATTAAAACAACGGTGAGGAAACCAATGACTGCAAGCACAGGGCATTGGTCCAGGGAGAGTTAGATAATTAATTGCAGTTGCTGTAAACCGACTTGGGCACACCTGCTAAACTGGGGAAGCCAAAGCAATATTTATTTTGACACATTTTTGTGGGAGAATGCTTGGAAAGCTAGGGATATTGTAACGTTACTAGTTTATGTAGTTTTAAGTCTGAATTGTCCACAAATGATTGAATTTCACTGAGCTGTTAATACATGAGACTTACGTGTATCCAATTAGGGCTATTAAAAGCAAGAACGTTGTGGATAATGTTTCCAATGTTAATTAATTGAAATAGTATCAGTTGGAGAATGCCTCCCCAGAAGCTGTCTCAACCAGCCCCTACCAACTGTGATTTATAGCCACTTGGCCTGGTGGTGTGGAAATTTTAAAGACTGAATTGCTGCTGCAAGCTTAGTCTTTAGCAGTGAAATTAGGCTATAATTCTATACAATTTGTTAGGAATGAAATAAAGAAATATTTTTCTTTTAATAATGATGTTGGTTTAGAATGTTGTAAGGATTTGCAAGTTGAAGCCCAAAGGATTTCTGTGATGATTACTTGAAGCAAGCAGTGGGCAGCCTCTCTAAGTTTATTAATTTCAATCATACTGTGAAGAAAAAAGTCACCAAGGGGAAAAAAAAAGTTTCACCAATCTGGAATGTACTTTTTCAGCATGAGCTGGGGCAGGGGTGGGGGTTTCTTATGTTTTGCCAAATATGGATAACGTGTATTAAGAGTCTGTAAATTGGGAAATACTTGAAAAGCCTGAAACAGGAAAAGATACTCATTATAGGATGGTGTGATGAGGAGTGAGTTTCCATTTAACCCTACAAATGTTTTGAGGCAAAACCACCATGACATCCCATGGGTGCTCTCTGAGTAAAATTCTCATTTTAGCTTAGTTTTGAGGTATAGGATTTACTTCTTTTAAAAGATTTTTAGATAGCAGAACCCATTGTATACGTTTATGGTTAAGAAGAACCTGAAAATGCAGATGAATAGGCAAAGTTCTATGCGTAAAATGCATCAGCCACAAAAGACAAACTTGTAATGGATCCAGTTTATAATACATCATCTGACTAATGAAAGGGGATTAGAATAATTATTCAGCCAAATATAAATGGATAGGGAAAGAAATAATTTACTTAGTTGATAATAGCTAAGATAACATGCTAAAGTTTTACAACTTAAGAATAAAAGATCCCTTTCTCGTTTTATTATTATTTAAATAATTTTAAAATTATTATACTCACACCGGTTTATTACTTGTCATGGTGTTGCAGCACATAATTTAAGAACTATTGGCATTTTAGCAGCCCTCATGCTTTATCTAAACAAGGACAAGAAGACACTTTCTGTGTCATTCTGGACTTTTTACCTGTGCGACTCATGAGATGCTGCTATTTATGCACAACCGGACATTTCAGGTCATTTTGAAATGAGCATCTATAAGACTGAGGATGAATTCAGTGCCTCCCTTAAGTGTACAGCAGGAAGATACAAACATGGCTATCTAGCCTCACTTTGTCCATAGGTGTGCTGGGTTTACAGTGACAGCTGTAAGGTAAGCAGCGCAAGCTAAGAGAAAAACAGTTATCAGAAAGATTAATTAGAAGAATTCTGGTCCAGTGTGTGTTATGTACCCAAAAAAACTGGCAAAGAAAAGCACCCAAGTGGATCTATAATTAGCACGTGGGTGTTTATTGTTTAAAATACAACAAAGGCCAACAGAAAGGTTCAGCAGCTACTGTTAGCTTTCATTGAAAATGTTAGTAAGCTCTAAGTGTATTGTAACTGCATAGGCTATTATTTAGCTTGCTGTATTAATAACTGATTGAATAGAAATCTTTCTAGCGACAGAAATTAATAGTGACATGACACAAGTGAAATCTGATTACTATTACAGGACGACAGTTGTTACCAACAAGATTAAACACTGAAGATGTATTAAAATTTCTTTCCAAAGAAAGGCTGCCTATCAGCGTGTAATCTCGTTATCAGTCCAGCCAGGAAGGTCTCTCCCAACCCTGAGGGAATACTCTAATTCTGCAGAAATACAGGTTGGGAGTATTTAGAGGCGAGATGTTTGCCTAATGTCAGTGAATTTCACTGTAGGCATGTAAGTATGTTACCCAGAAAGGTCATAGGAAGGTTTTTCCCTAGTTAGGAAGTAAAATGGAAATGTGCTGGGTTTATAAATTTACTGGAATTCCTTTTGGTTAGTCATGAAGACAAGATAATATGAAAATATAGAGATGATTTATGTTTTGTGGAAGCCATTTGTAGAGCAACAGATATTAATTCCTTTGATTAAAAGTGAATTAGAAAGGGAGAATGTAAAATAGAGAAAGCAGGGCCTAAACAGCATATTTAGGAGGTGGGCTCTTATAAACCCTCCTCAGGGTGACACTTCTAGGCTGCCCACCACAATACTGCTGCCTGGCTGTGTTGGGGTAACCCAGGTAAACCACTGCTTTGCTGATAGCCATAAAGAAAATCACCTCTATATCTCAGTTTTAATGAATGCCTGGGGCTTCTGTAATAATTTGTACATGTTAGGTCAGAAGTGAAGCTGGTAAAGGCAAGAAGTGTTAATTGGCTGGTTTTTAATCTGACGATAATCCTGTGCTATCTTTGTTAATGTCTCCAACAGAGAAAGCTTCGATCTCCTGCCTCTTGGCTTCTGAGTGATTTGTGTCTGGAATTGAGTATCTAAGACTGTTTATTCAGACCCAGGGCCTTCTCCCATCATCATGGACCATAAGCATCATTTGAGTTATCCATTAGAAGAAGATTGCAACTGGAAGCCTAGGCCCAAGAGCTTACATCTTGTTACAAGTCTTTGAATATAACTTTAGTGTTGACAGGCTGTAGGAAAATCTCCTTTAAAATCTCCTTTTACAGTCTCAGGAGGAGTGACGTTCTTGTTACAACTAACCAAAATACTCTGAGCCCTTGTGCAGAGGAAATGTACCCAAACGTGCACAAGGTGTGGAAGCTGAAAGAAGAACACAGTGTAAAGCATCGTGGGCTGTGGAGTCTTCTCCCATGAGAAATAAGAGTGGGCTTACACTGTGTACCCTCAGAGCATGATGCAGATTATCTTGCTGATTGTATGCAGCAGAAACCCCCTAGAAGATCATCCAAAACAACCTTGCATGGGCCCCCAAAGGAGGGAGGGAAAACAGTCTTTTTCTGTCTTAATCAGTGTGAATCTCCTCAACGTACAAGGTGCTAAGACACTGCTGTAAAAGAAGCATTAAAAAATATAGAGTCAGGCATGCTGGATCAATCGTAGCTTCTGCACAACTAACTCTCACCACTGCTTCAGGAAGTAAATCCACTGGATTTATACTTTTATAGGATTTCCATTAAGTCCTGTGCTGTTTACATTGGCTGTATATTTAAGGACCTTATGCAGACCTAAATCTGATTTCTGGAACTTAGAGAGGGATTGCGTGTCTCAGCTGTATTAAAACTTAATCCTGAGCCAAAACTTTGAGTACAGTCAGTGATCTGCAAAGTATGGGCATCACCCCATTAGCTAAGTGGTGTCAGAAAATTATCCTCTCCAGTCTCCAAGAAGCAGCTGACCTACACTGCTTCTGTTACACTGAATTGCTTTGACTGACTTTGTCCATCTAGACAATGTTGAAATCAACACACAAGCAGAGCTTTCATGGCTTAATGGACAAAAGCCTGCAAATATGTATTTGTATAGCTTTAAAGGATGATGAGTTGATCCTGTAAAGAATCAATTGCACCTGATATTCTCCACTGCGACTAGGATTTTGCTCGGGTCCATTTCGTTTTCACTTTATGTTCCAGCACGGAAAACCTCTTCTTTTGTTTATACAGAAGAGCATCCTATATTCTCAGGCAACACTTCATCCACTCAGCAAGCAAAGCACTCGATTTGTGCTTTGAGCTCAGCAGGATTTTCTCCTTTTTTTAAAAAAAACTTATTTTCTTCCTATCCCCATGGACTGACATTGGCATGACCTTCCATGAAACAGCCCAAGAGCTTTGCTGGCATACGCTCCCTGTCCCTTAAGAGGAGAAGCGTGTGAGAGCTTCCAAGCTGCCTACTGTAAGACAACCCCATATCTGGCAAATGACCCCTGACCCCTTGTTCCTCCTCTGCTGAAGAGGAGGTCAAGAAGTGTGGTCAAGAGTGAAAAAACATTGTTCGGATACATATGTGTTAGCTGTCTGAGGAGGCCACCACGCCATTAGGAGGTCACTTGCCAGGTTATGGAAGTCAGGTACCAAACACCCTGCCTGGCACAGCACCAGCACCTACAATGAGGATCCGACCAGCCCAGGCCCAGTGCCATCCTGACAGATGGGCACATGTGCAAGCATCCAAGTCAATGTAGGCAGGGTACCTGTTTGGGGGTGCCTTAACAAGCATCTGTTCTGAATTTCTGTGCCTGTGGCTGAAGGGAGGCACCGTCCCTGATCCCAGTCAGTATGCAGCTGCAGAAAAGCTATGAGCTGAATTCCACACTCCAGGTACCTGCCTCAGGGACATGTCTAATGCCAGAGTGGTGCAAAGGGACCTTAATTCATGAGAATCAGGCTTAAAGCGTGCTTTTAACCAGAAGGAGGTGCTGCCTGATGAGTGTACCTGCACTCACAGCTGAGAAAGGGAATTTGCCCTTCTGGGGCAGTTGTAAGAGGCACCAAGAGGCATGTGAAGGGCTGGTGCCTCTGATGTACCCAGCTGTAGGCAGTGCGGTAGGTACAATGCAGCTGAAAGACTAAAAGGAACGAAAACATTCAGCTGGCTTTGAAAGAGAAACTGTGAGGGTCGAGTCTTCTGACAGACTTAAAAATTGTGTAACATCTGTTGAAAAACATATCTGCCTCATTCGTCTTCAACCTCTCCTCTAACTGGTGATAACAGATCTGTGTGGGTTTTGTGTGACAGCAACAGCTAGGAAGCTTGAGAAGATCATCAAACACATTTTATACAAGCCATCAATAACAATATTCAGTCACTAGCATCCTAGGCTGGATGGAAATCCATGCCCGTTCATTTCAATCAACATGTCAGTTTGATGACGTAATTTAAAAAAAATAAAAGGAAGAAAGGAAGGAAGCTGCTTCAAAGACCACAAGTATTTTCAAACTTTTTCTTTTCTAAAAAATACTACAGAAAAGAATTGCTGCAAGGCAAAACTAGCTACAAGGTTATCTCCAAGTGAAGGTGAACCTGGCAGAAACACAGCCATGAAAAATGATGCGCATGGCCAGAGACAGAATTGCATTTTGGGAATGGAGATTCACTTGCTACACAGATATTATTATATTTAGGCTCAGATTCTTCCTTCAGGCACCCTTGAACACATCTAGCGTTCTGCCTTGTAGCACAAGGGACCTTGCACGCCTCATCCACATGGGGCAGCTCAGTCACCTCTGTCCCAGCAAACTGCAAGGTGAATTCCTTGTCTTTTACACCAAAAATATTGTGCATAAAATGCAACTTTAGACCTCAGATGCTCTGAATTTTATGTGTGGCTAAAAAAAAAAATCCAAAGTCTGATCCCTTAATAGGTGACCAATTACTAAAAGTCTTTCTTTTGTGGCATGCTTCATGAGTATATGATAGCAAGTTGAAACATGCTAATCTTGCAGCTTTTAAAACAAAAATATTCTGTGGCTTCAGAGAAATTTAGCACATATTTAGCAGTGAAAGGCTTAACGCTCACTGCAGAGTGGCCTTCTCAAACCATCTTGGCACAGATCACATCTTGAGGTTCACGCAAAACCACATCACGATTTTAGCCTTAGAGACATCCCCTCACGCATGGCAGCCTTCTCTTGTCCCAGGCCTCTTCCAGCTGCCGAGATCTCCTTACAGCCATTGCAGGTATGCAGTGTGCCCTTTTCTGGCCTCTTATTTGGCATAATATCACCATGTTCAGCAGGGACAGCGATAGTGGGAAAGCATTGGAGCTCATTTTACCAACACTGAGGCTGAAAACTGCAGCACCTCATGACCAGAGGACTCTTCTGCTGGTCAGGGAGCTCTCTCCACTGGGGACAGCTTAGCACTGCCAGCCTGGGTCTCACCAGGTCTCCCTCGCATCGCATCTGTGCACAGAACTAAACAAACATATTCCAGGAGCTTCACAGTCTGGTAGGATTATTTAATGAAAGCCGCTCTCAGAGGCAAGGAAGTCACTACGGGCTGCATGTTTAAAAGTGTGTAACAGCTCAGAGAGGAAGATAAGCATATTAAAATTTGGCTTTAATCGCCAAACCTGAACAAAAGGCTGCCCATTATAATTCCAATGGCATGATGAACTGCCAGTAGCAGCCTAGAAGCTGCAAAATTATATACGATCAGCCGACAGCACACACCTCCTGGCTGCTTCCAAAAGCAGCTGCAGGCAGAGCCTGCTGTGAGTCTGCTGGCAGCAATCGGTCACTGGGGAGGCAGGAAGGCAGGGGACAGCCAAAGGGCACAGGCCCAGGGGATTCAGTGGTTTTACCCCCCAACCTGGTGCCTCATCCCTGTCCCTCCTGCATTTGTGCAAGCCTGGAAACGGACCCCCTGGGGTGGAGTTTGACAGTTCCTAATTTTAGATGCCTAAAAGATTATTTTTTTTTGAAGTCTACATTGGGCTCCCTCTCTAACAGAGCTAAAAGAGAGAAGGTGATCCACACTGTCCTCAGAGGGATGATGATGATCCTGGCTGAAGCCCTCTTTGGAGGTGCCTCTCATCCTGCACTGGTACAGGTGGTGTCCAGGTGACCGGTGTGTGCTTAGGCTACACCTGAACAAGGGACATGGGAGTACTTCCATGGCCATGGTCCGGCTGCGCTGCTGCTTGCAGCCCTCACCACAGCGAGGCACAGGCATTGTGGTACATTCTGGACAAGTCCCTGATTCAGCTGGCTCGGAGACAAACACACAGTGAGCATAAGCTCATGCATCCACCATTTGGTTATCTGTAACATGGGACATGTAAGACAAATTCCTCCTCAAGCATGCAGCTCATGCACTGACCCAGATGGAGGCACTACTTGTGAGCCATCCAGGTGAACCATGAAGGTTCACACCTGTGTCCAAAGCCAGCCTTGATCGCTTCCTGGTGCTGCATTCAAAGCAACTGAAGCTGCAGAATTGAATCAAAACTGCTCTATTGCATCTTTGAGGATATTTGCTGGAGAAAGAGGACCCAGATGAGCAACCTTTTCATTATATGTGAGTTCTCCTGAGCAGGGGAACCGCTTTGAGCTCGAAAGGGGGAACACTCACATGGCCTTGAGGGTCACTGAGTAATCTATTAACAAATCTTCTAGTTCGAGTATGTGGTATTAAAAAAATCAACACCTGCAGCCATTCCCTATTGTTAAAAGTGGACAAGTGCAGCCAATTACATCCCATTATCACTGTGTTTCACCAACAGAGCAGTTAATCGGTGACACCCTGAGGCTAACTTGATAAACCACAGGTGAGTGTCACACAAACCTGTCCGTGTTCTAGACACTGTCAATGAGTAATGTACTTTTATAACATGTCCCAAATTTCTGCTGTCTTCATTTTTCTGTGCCTCTCCTGACATGCTGAAATAAGTATTTAGGCCCCTTCACTCTATCTACATGGTTCTTGCAAAATTAGAGCACTGTTTTTGAAGGCTATGGCCTATAGTCTGATTTCCTTTAAAATATTTTTTTTCTTTCTATTCTCTGCATTTCTTTTTTTAAATATAGGGCTTCTATAAACCTTCATGCTAGTAAAATTTCATTAATATGCTTCCCTGGCCAAAACATCTAAAAATATTATCGAGGGTTCTGCAAGACAAAAAGAGATGGTACTCAGTTCCACATCAGGGCAAATCTGTACTTCTGCATTATAGCATAAAGCTATCCTAAAATGAGCTTATCGCAGCTTCTGGTGATTCTTCATGAATACCAGGTCACCCAGTGTGGCTGCCTTCTCCCGACTACTGGTGAAGAAAGCATGATAAAAGAAAAAAGCAGATAGCTAGCATACAGCATGCCGGACTCTAGCCGTCACCAGCTGCCAGTGCAGTACTGTAGCTTGTGGGCTTCATATGTATTCCTGGAAAAGTTCACCATGGGGCAGGATAAAGGAGTTCAGTTACAGCACCAATGGACATTTGCAGACACCTTCTTCACCAGCTCCCGTCACTCTGGGCCAACAGCTGAGGGATGAACCCCTGATTTTAGAAGTATCCAATCCATAAATTTCCACGCATAACTGCAATTAAATTGACAACTGCGTTCATAGGTTGAGGGCAGCTTCTGTGGAACCCAAAGATGACAGTGTTCAGATGATGTTGGTTGTTTTCATATAAAGCCAGCGGGCCAATGACATGAAGTACACAGAGCTCACAGAAATCTCAGAGGTTTCTCAGAGCATCAATCACCTGTCTTCATATCCCATTTGGGTTGTTGGAGCCAAATTCATTGCTGCTTCAAATCCAGCAGAAGTCTGTAGCTTCCATCTACACTGGGTTGCTTTCCCTATTCAGCACACCACACCAGGAGCAGTGTTCTGTGGCAGAATACTTTATTCCCCATTTCACCTCAGCCTCTCAGATTGGACTGTGTGCCACACAGCCATAACTAACATAACATGTAGTGCGGGGCTACTCCAGTGCCTTTCACATATGGCCTTGTAGTGCCACCTTCAGACCAAACCAAGGCATGCCCTATCACTCTCTCAATAGCACCCCCCCACCTTTGACAGCACCGAGCCCACAGCAAAGGTGGATCCAAAATATGGACCAACTTCATACACAGGCTGAACTCTGTTTCCCTACAAAATGGAAAAGGGAAACAGAAGGATCTGGCCACTTGCAAAGCTAGGTCATTAAAGCCGTGTCCAAAACTGCAAATTCCTAGGAGTTGGGTTATTTTATTTTGGAAGAAAGCTTTCACGCAATATCCCATCCGGACTCCGGCTCTGAGCAGATCTTGTGGGTCCTCTTCCATTCCTAAGGTGTCAGACACTAATATTATGGTACACGGGTTAGTAAAAACTAGTGAAAAGTTAGATTAGCATTTTTAGAGAAACCTCAACATGACCTTCCAGTCAGCAATCTCACAACCACAACCAATTCTAGGCACAATAACTGTGGTGAAACTAATATGGGGAACAAATGATATCATTTAAAAGCCTGATCTGGAGATAGAATTTGACATAATATGTTAGTTTTTACATGACCCAGAAGTTTGTAGCAGGTATAAACAGCAGAAACCATCAATCAGAAGATGAATTAAACACTTGGCTTTTGGTTTTCATCACCTTCATACTCAAGATGGACACTGAGGAGGTCAGTTCTAGCTATTCATGATTTGATTACTAAGAAAGAGTGATCTTCTTAACATACAGTACCCTATATACTCAAATCACTATCAGCTATATACTTTCTAACCTAATACAATCTTCCTTCATTATTTCTGATTCCCTCTGTATCGCAGAAATACTGAAACACCCAATCCTGTTAATGTCTCATGTTCTCCTGTCTTTACCATTCTACCAACCTCCATCTTCCTCTTCAGTATTACCAACAGCTTTTATACAGATCTTTACAATTTTAATGTATTTCATTGTCATGTGCATGTAAACCAGTTGAGAGTGGTTGGAGGAGGCAGAGGAGTGTGGCATTAGCGTAGCGACATATTTGTCAAATATAACCTCCATATAGGCAAGCTCACCTTGCAAGATGCACATAAAAAAAACCCAAAATCTGAAAAGACTAATTTGTCTCTCAGCCTAAAGTAGTGTTTATACAGTACAAGATGCCTAAATCTCCATGCGCTCTTATTGATATAACACGACATATTTTTAGTACTCTAATAAAATCTGTCTACTTCTGTGTTAACCAATCTTGGGTGGCTTTTTTGCTAACACATTTGGTTAGCCTTTTTTTTTTTTGAGCAAAAGTAACCATCTATCAGGAATTCGGTGACATTAGGCCAAACATCTTTAAGGGCCAACCTTACCATCAAAATATACCACTTTGGAGGACAGCTTTCAGCCTCAAAGCCCTGGTCTGTGATGTACTGGGATCCACACAGCTCATGTGAAAAGCCCTCAGCTTCCTCCAGTGTTCTCGAGAGCAGATACCCCAGATAAATGTTCACCTCAATATCCTCTGTGCATGAGGGCTATGATAACTTTGGGAACCTGTATATATAACCTCTAATTACTGTTAATAGCATGAACTCATTAAGTAGTTGGTTCTTTGAAAACTGTAGCAAGTCTAAACGGATCCACACCATCAAAAATAATCAGCAGATCTTCTGAGGGGTTCTTGGTGCCAGCTCAACATGTATTGTTTCACTGAATAGAGATAGGAACTTAAAAGCTGACCTTTGACCAGCAATAGACTGGGTAAGGAAATGGCTGGGACATGCAGAGCCTGCTTTTCCTGCAGCTTGGGAGATGATGAAAAAGTGGAAAGAATAAGAAGTTTTGAGCAACAAGATTAAATCCCAGAAACAACAGAAGAGGAATTTTTAAAAGGACTGGAAGAAAGATGAATGTGGACGGGACACAGGGAGTATTGTCTGGGGGATGGGCAAAGATGGACAGGCTGTTGTGGTGGAGTCTTAGTGCCCCTTGCTGCTAGACTCACGGGGATCACAGCAGAGTGAATAACACATCAAAGAAACAATACTATAAATGAAGTGCTATTGCACTCAGGAAGTTTATTCAGCGACTTTCCTTGGGGTTTATCTTGGAGGTAAGAAAAGCAATGACAGTCAGGAGCTCCGCAAAAAAAAAAAACCCAAAAAACCAACCCACAACCCAAATCCCAGTCTGTTAGGTTATACATACCATGTCCTTCAAAAAGATTTGCTGCAAAAGGCTCCGCCTTTGGCTGAAATGCTGGCGACTGGGGGAGGGAATTTCAAAGCATCTGAGGTAGGCATTTTAGGACTGTCCAGCTTTTAGCTGGACGGTAAGATAGTTTTCGGGAGGAACTGTCACACGGAGGTTCTGCGCTGTAAAGCTTTTTTTACGTTTGCGTGCTCATTAGCACCAGAACCGAGGGACTGCTCCTCCCGAGGGGGGCCTGACCAGCGGCCGCGAAGGGGCGCCCCGCTCCCCGCAGCGGCCTCCCCAGCTCCGGCATCGCCCAGGAAGAGCGGCGGTGAGGGGGGACTCATTTTAACCCCACAAACACGGCTCAGCTCGGGAGCGGTTTGTGAAGAAGGAGACGACGGGGACAGAGACGGGGACAAACCGCCACCTCCCCTCACAGCCCAGCCCAGCCCCGCCCAGCCCAGCCCAGCCCAGCCCAGCCCAGCCCAGCCCCGCCCCGCCCCGCCCCGCCCCGCCCCGCCCCAACGGCTCCGCACGTGCGCCGTGTTTTGGTAACGGCCCCCGGGCGGAGGCGTGGCCGCCGGCCGCCAGCCCGCTGCGCATGCGCGGGGAGGCGGGTCTCACGGGCTCCCCACACCCCCCGCCCCTGCCGCCGCGGCCGCGAGGGTGAGGCGGCCCGGGCGCGCGTGCGCAGCTGCGGCCGTTGGTGGCGGGGCTGAGGCGGGCCGGGGCGGCCGGGGCTTGTCCGCTTCGCTGCCGGGCCGGGCGCCTCTGCCGGTCAGCGCCGACCCCGGACAGGGGAGGAGAAGGGGGTGTGTGTGTGGGGGGGGGGCCTCGCCGCTCCCGAAATGTCGCAGACTGCCATGTCCGAGACCTACGGTAGGAGCCGGGGGCGGGGCGGGAGGGCCGTCCTCTTCCTCCTCCCCTCGCGGGGAGCGGGCGCGGGTGGTCACCTCCTGAGGAGCGGGGGCCGAGCCCGTGTGGCGGGGGCCGTGGCGTGGCGGGCCCCGGCCGCAGGCGGGTTTCTCCCCGCGACCCCTGTGCTTGTCCTTTTTCGCCTGTTCCTGTGAGCTGCGTGCACTGCAACCCCCTGCCCCGGGCTGACACGGCGATGAGGGCTCACAGTTATCTCTCATGGTGTGGAGGTGTTGACTCGTAAGTGAAATCTAAGGGACGGAGCTCAGGCACTACTTGTTATAGTTCAGTGAATTCGGAAGGAAAGTTGCAGTGCGTGTCCCCGGGGAGAAGCTGGCCGCCTCTTTAATTGGAGATTGTGTTCTTTCGCGGCTCAGGTTAGGATTTCAGTCCTCTCCTCTCAGATGTGCAAGCGCTAAAAAGAACTGATTGTGAGAGTGAGAGGGGGGAAAAGCTCAGTGAATATGTTCATACGTCCCTGAGTTGGCATGGATGTCCAACTACTGCCAGTAGAAAAACCATCCGAAGGAGTAAGTATGAGTGCTGGCACTGGCAGGGTGTGTCAGTGCCTTACCGGGAAGCGTCAGAGAGAAGTGAGGAGTCGAAAAGGTTTGCAGAGCTAGTATTGCTGGCTAGGTGGAGGAGATGGGAAGTGGCTGGATAGTATTCATTTCTTTCTAACTTTGCTTGAAGGAATTATTTTTATTCGAATCAATTTTCTTTTCCTCTCCTTTCTGTAATGTAGAGTTTTGTAATATTTTGCGGTGTAGAAGTGCTATCATACACGTAAACATTTTCAAAGTACATATGATGGGCTACGGGAGAGTAAGACCAGAACTGAATACTGTGATAAACCCTTTCACTTGTCATTTTCTGGCTTTGTCTGTTGCAACATCTTCAGTAGCTGTTCACGCTTCAGAGCTGGACTTGCATCCTCTTGCTTTTAGAGCAGATTTTTGAAAATAAGGAATAGTTTGGATATTTACAGCAAAGTTGGATGCAACTCTGCTAACTGTGATCGCCCTCAGAAGTTCTTACTAGCAGGCTAACTTACCTGATTGTTTCTGCTATGTAACTCAGTTTATTTTCAGTACCCTGGTCACCAGCACTTAAGATGTTTTGTCCCACCTGTCAGTGCTTTGGTGTACAGCAAATGCATAGAACTAAGGAGCAAAATGAGGCAAGAGTGTGGGGCAGCCCTTGAAGTGCAAATGTTAGGATATCAAGACCCTGCTTAGTTTTTTCCATACTTTCTTGAAATATGTAAAACTTACGTAGAAATCAGAGAGGAGTTGATTTAGATGTGAGTTTGAAATGATTCCTGATGCTCTGAACTCTTGTGATCAAGAACTGGGATCACTTTGGCTGTGCTTATGGTGGGATTGGTGGCCTCGAAGCAAATGAGTGGGTAGACAACCAGAGATGACAGAATTTCAGCAGTGCTCCTCGTGTGATGCTGTAATGTAAGCAAGCTAAATAGATGATTGTATCTTAAACAAGTACATTTCAACATTTTTTGCATTGTTCCAGTGATGCAAAATAGCAATTGTAAGCCTACTGTAGCTGTTGATACTTTGCGATTGTCTTGATGTCATAGAAAATGAGCCCTTAAAATTAAAGGTTTGCAGTTGTTGTGGTCTGTTCTGTTTATTTGTTTAATTCTAGTTTGGTAGATTTCTCTTTTGAGTTTCCAGGTTTGTTCTATTCATACACAAGCTACAAAAATTCTGAGCTAGAACACTTGAGAGGTTTAGAGTAGATAAAAGAATAAAAACTAAATTATAACTTAAAATTTAACAACGGCTATACCGGCTCTGACCATAACAGTAACCAATACCTAATTTTGCTGTGTCCTGACCCCATATTGACAATTCAAAGTAAACAGTATGATGTGATAAAATCATGGATCTTCTGCACTTGATGAACTCTCTGGTATTTAATGTGCTCACTGTCCTAACAAAGAGTGGTTTGTTTCTGACCAGCTGTTACAGTGATCATCAAGGATGACAGAAGTGTTAGGGCAGTTTCCCCCTCATGACTGAGATCAGCGGCCCCTGTATCGCCTCAGTGCTGGAATCCCTGTAGCTACTGCCCTTGTAGGTGCTTATTCATGAGTTGGATTTTTCTTCTTATCACCTGGACTACAACTCACTCTAATTCAGGTGTGCTCTGTTAGAAAGCAGTTGGGTTTTTTGCTTGTTCTGTTTTTAATGTCATTTTGCTGTCTGACTTTTATATTACTTTAATTTTGCTGTGGGGTTTCAACTTCTCTTCACTTTGAAGGGGGGAGGGTATTTTTACTCAACCTATGAGAAATAAAGAGCCTTTCCTCTGATCTGTCTTTTCTACGTGTAATACTTCATTATCCACCTCAGGTAATTTACATGTCTCTTTCTCCCTGAGTTCTTTTCTCTGTCTCAAGTTCTGTATGCTTTGAACCTTTTCTGTTCATCCAGACTCACCAACTCTTTATATCCCTTGCTGTGATTCTTATCTCTTGGCTTTTTTCAAACCAAGGTCTGCAGGCTCTCATAGTCTTGGCACAAATTCTTTGTTCGCAAACCATATCTTCTGTCCTGTAGATCTATTTCATCAGTTGTACATCTTCTGTTCTTAGCTTTCTAATCTGTTTATCCCTTTCCTACATGATCTATTTATTTCCCTTACAAAGTGCCAAAACAGTCTTGAACAGAAGAAAACTCCATGAATTTTGAGACTAAGTTTAGAAAGAATATTTTACTGCTGTTTTTGGAAGAGGAGGGTCATTCTTTAAAAAGTTTATCTTGTAACATGGGAAACAAATTTCTTATTCATAGGGAAATTATTTTAACTGGAGTTTTTTGAGGTCCAATGACCCCTCTGTAGATAGTTATGATGTAACAGCACATGCATGCTTTCTCCTGCTTCCCAGTGCAAAATGTACAGGGTTTTGTGTTATGGTGAATGTAGACTGACTTAAGAATTGCTTACCCTTATAACAGGTAAATGCAAAGCAACCTTTGGATTTTAATGGTAGAAGGATTGAAGAAAGGTTTTACTACCTGTGAGTAGATGTGGCATGTAAGATTCCAGTAAAATCTCTTCAGTCCCTACTTCCCTGTGTTTCTCCACCAGTATCTACTACTGCCAGTCTTGTCACGAGGTTTATCGATTTCTATCATTGTCAGATAAAGTGAAGCCTTTCTGTCAATGTAAAAATACTCCTTTTTGGACTGGAAAATTCATTCTTTTCTCCCTATCCCCCCCACCCCCTTATCTGGTGGTCTCTGCATTTATCACCTTGGCCTTCAGTTTATTTCAAATCTGATTTTATTTCTTAGAGGGCATAGCTCTTTTGCTTGTAAGGAAGCAGATCTTCCCTCTTTCAAGTGTTTGTTATGCAGATTGGAATAGAGCCGGGTTTATGTGTTCTACCTGCTTTTCTTGTTAACTTCTATTGCTAGAAAAAGGAGTAAGCTTATCTTTTTCCCTCATGTAGAGGTAGCATATGCCAGTAGGAATGCTTCAGAGCACTCTTTCCTTATGCAGACTGCTGCAAAATGGAAGATGTCTAGCTATTAGAAGAGGCTTTTTCATGGCGGGAATGAGAGTTTCCAAAGGGTCAGCATTCATGAATATAAGTTCTGCTCTTTTATCAAGGAGTTGGAAGAAGTCTGAACTGAGATTGAGGCTGTAATTTAGTCTTTTATTTTCTTCTGTATTAGCAAGCATATAAGAAACAATTTGATTCTCATTACGTCTTAAAGACTAAGCTGCAGTAGCTGAGAAGCTGTTCAGTTATTTGTTCTGCTGGAGTAAACTTCAGTCAAAGGAGGAGGTTGGGTGTCTGGGTGTGGTTTCCACATCAACCATCTGTTTTTGCTGGTACTTAAGTCAAGCCCACAATTGTCTCCCTTCTCCTTTCCCCTCAGCTTCCCCCATCCCCTCCCTCCCCAACATGTAGTGTAGCTGCTGCTGCATCTTTGGGGTGGAGCCATAGTTTTACTCCTTTTCACCTATGCTAGAAAATAAGTTTTGTTCCCTGTACCCACTACCCAGTTCGGGATCAAGTGGTATCTGTAGCTCACAGAAGGAGTAAGCTGATTCTTTATACTGCCTTATTTCCTTAAACAGCCGTGCTATGCTATCTTCATCTCTTTATCCTTTCTCTAGTGCATGTGTTGTAACCCTTTTTCCTTTTGACACAGAGTTCAGTTTTCATCCTAAGTCCTTTCTGTATAATGTTGATTTTATTTACAGGCAAAGTACTTTAACTTTTCTAGACCTTTTCAGTAGCCAGCATTGTAGTAAGCATTTGTAACGTCTGAATGATGTTGCTTTTTAGCTTTTCCATGAAGGAGGAAAAACAGAATTCAAAAGAAAAACTTCTCTAGGGTGACAGCCTTGGCAGCTAACTGGAATGTTGGAGCTCAGAGCTGCTTTGTCAATCAGAAGGGAAAAAAAAAAAGCTATGAAATGAAGTGACTTAACTCCTCTGGGAGGAGGACACCAAAAAGAAAAACTAAAGCAATTAAGCAGTAGTGCAAACACTAGAACATGAGTTGCGTTTGCTGAAATTGCAAGGAAGGAATACAAAAAATCTCTTCCTGAGTGTGAGTACACACTAATGTTACAGATGGGCTAAAAGAAGCTATCTGTCCAATCTCATTCAGTTTCTGTGTTTCTGAACTGTGCTAAATTTTTAGATGCATCTGTACAGTTCAAAGAGAAGATACTTCATGTCCTAAATCAAGGAATAAAGTTATAAAAGTTGAATCGATGTGGTTCCTGTTATCATACAGAATGACATTATAAGAAGTTCCAGAATAACAAAACGAAAAATGTTCTCCCTGCTCTTACCTGGTATGACCTTACTCACCAATACGCTATCCAGGCTGTGAACCTAATAACTCATTAAATATGGATATTTGTGA
Source organism: Phalacrocorax carbo (assembly GCF_963921805.1). Classification (NCBI taxonomy): domain Eukaryota; kingdom Metazoa; phylum Chordata; class Aves; order Suliformes; family Phalacrocoracidae; genus Phalacrocorax; species Phalacrocorax carbo. The sequence goes on along the minus strand of NC_087515.1, from coordinate 4,579,057 downwards.
CTTTTGGTACTGGCAAATCCCTTTTCTTGTCCTTCCTTGCAGTTGATTGTGCAAAGTATTCTATATTTCCTGAAATGTGTTATCCAGTGCTTGTGGATAAACTGTTAACATAAGTCAAAGAACAATTTACATAAAATTGGAGTTTAAACTGGTAGAAGCACAGTAACATTTGTGAACGTAACTTCCAAGTGCCATTCGCTCCACCAGTCCGCATGTGTTTGGAAACATTGCTGCCTTCGGTGCAGAAAGGTTTTGATTTTTTTATTACAAGATTGCGATATTTCCATTCTGTGGTAGAACAAAGCACATTTCTCTTACTTTCATACTGTAAACAAGTGAACTGTAACTGCAGTTTCAAATTTCACCTTAGAAAACCTGTTTGCTATTTTGCCAGAGGGAAATGGACTTTTTTGTCTGCTAAGTAAGCAAGAATTGAATCGGCATCTAAGTGATTTATTTGTAGGAAAGATTCCCTTTTAAGGCTGTCTGGCACAATAGAATCTTGATAGGAATTGGAAATCTATAATAAAGTGCTGCTAGCATATGTTATCAAATTAAAGCCATGAATATAAATCCCCAAATATCATTCTTGCTTTCAGAGCAAAATATAAAGCATTTCAACTTAAAGCACCTCAGGAAAAACACACTGCTGTTCTGAAGCTATTCCAGATCTGTCCCTGACAGCAACACCGTTGGTTCAGTTTCTCACTGACCTACAGCCTGTCTGCACAGAACGGAGATGCGTATTAAATGTCCTGTTCCATGTGGTTTTGTGGGTTGCACAAGTATGGCTTTGCGAACCACATGTAACAACCAGTGCTTACAATCACAGAGCAAATTAGTGTAGGAATAGGGATTTGGGTTTATTCTTTTCCTGGTTTAGTATGACAGTAGCTGTTATAGTACTGTCAATAGTATGAGTCTTCGATGGAAAAAAGGAAGGTAGACTTGAATTTTTTAGTTGTTTTTAACAAGAAAGTCTGACAAACAGCACTCACCAGATACATAGAACCAGTTTTAACTGGATTTCAGATTTATTTTTGGAAAACTGCAGAGACCAGAAACAGATTATGTTGATTGTGACTATGTCTCAGAACATCTCACATTTTGAGGAACTCTCTGAAAGTGATAAAACCAGTGAGATTACACACACCCACAGCAGCTTAAATATACAAAAATGTACACAAGACAGCTAACTAGTGATATTTGGCCCATAAAAGAGAAACTTGGCTGGCTTTCTCTTAACCTAATGCTTTGGGGCTATTTATGATATCTACAAACAGTCAAGATTTGATAGAATGAAGCATTCTCAGCTTCAGTGAGTCTTGCAGTTTGAGATGACTTGAAGGGCCGTTCTTTACGGGAGGTAACACACAAAATTTTTGCAACCTCTGAAGCAAAATCCTTCTTGTAACTATTTTTCATCCAGAAAGCATGAGCAGCTGGGTGGGGGCGTGAAGAATGAGAGGAGTTTGGAACAGAATGTCTTTGGCATGTAAATGGTCATATTTGTGAGCAAGAAACAGCAATCTCTTTCTGAGAAGGGTAGAATATCAAATCTATACCATGCTTGTTGCAACATTTGAAACAAGAAGAATCATGCTAAGGTAAAATGTAAAAAAAGCAAAAAATCCTTAGTAAAAATAAATATGAATAAAATTTGAAAGACAGGTAAGGGCGAAGGATGGCAGATATTCCCAGATTCATAGCCCTCTGGTTTGCTATTGACTTTCCAACAGTAGGAATTTTCTTCCTGTATGAGAAACGCACTTGTTGCTTTTACCGCTGCTAGGGGGTGTTTATGATGTACCATAACAAAGAACAACTCCTGCATGAAACGGAATGAGCACGTAGATTTGTGTGCATGTTAAATCAAATTTGTAAAACTAAAGACTTAAACAAGGTTCTAAGAGTAATGTATCAGTGCTTTGACTTGCTTAGCATAGTCTAATTTTTTTTTTTAATTCTGCCATGCCCTGGGCCAATATCCAATTGACAACTCTGTTCATGAAATTAATCTTAAGTTTTTACTTTTGTGGATATTGCAAACTTAATCCTTTTCATTGCATGCTTACCTGATGCCTTCTTGAGACCTGCTACATTTATAAGAGAAACTGTGCAATGAAGTTGTAAAGATGACTGTAAAAAAAAAAAAAGCAAAAAAGAAAAAAAAAAGCTGTTGCTGGTAGAAAAATAAATAGTGAATCTTGCACAAACTAAAGGTTGTCTTGCTGGCTGTATATCAGAGGAAGCAATTGCAAACTTTCTAATCACTGCTTACCTGTGTGTATGTTTGAGAGCGGTAAGACAAGGAAGCTTTCTTCAGTCTTTAGCCAAACTGGAAGCACAGCGGAGGAGGTAGTACTAAAGCATTACATGTAACTGTTAAAACAATGCAAATGGAACATAAATCTTGAATACATGTATTACTAATGAAGTCTGATGTAAATAGCTCATAAATAGGTACAGTGCCGGAAATACCTGTATATTAATTTACTATGTGGAGGAAATGTGAAAGCAGGCATCCCAGAATCAAAATTACTACTCGCCTGTAAATTTTCTAGGAAAATATTGTAGTTGTTCCAGCTTTACAAGTATTAAAATCAAGTGTGAGTTCCAAGTAATGTGAATAAAATTTAAAGAATACAAAAATTTTTAAAAGTACAAAACCATATAGATTTTAAGAAATGACATCATTATATAGGGCATTTGTACTGACTATAGCTAATAGCTTACATAGCCTTAAAACAGGTTGCTGGAATACAAGCCAACCGTATACCTGTAATTCAGTCTATTTTAACTGAATTCAAATTCATTCATTTCCATCTCCTCTTGTCATTCTTATGTCTCCATAAACAAACAGCAGTCTTAGCTCTTTGTAACATCAGGGTTGGATACACTGGGTTATTCTTCAGATTAATTGTTATTTTGCTAAGTTTGTCACTTATTCCCTTTTACTTGAAAAAAACAGCTACTAGAGAATAGCTGGCTTGTGTACTTGGTCTTGTGACAAAAATGTGAGTGCATGGTAAAATTCAGCAATTTTTTTTTCCTTTCAATCTTCAGATTTCCTGTTTAAGTTCTTGGTCATAGGAAATGCTGGAACTGGAAAATCCTGCTTACTACACCAATTTATTGAAAAGAAATGTAAGTATATATGAGCACAGTAAAGAGTTCTCCATTGCTTTGTACTACAGATGAAGGCTCTGCCTACATGGGTATCTATTCTTTGTGTGGAAGTTTCTGTAATTCTCTTGTTTGTATAGATGAGGGTTTTGACTGAGTATTATTTTCAGAACCATGCTATGAGTCTCTATTGCTCGCTGTTTGCCTCTAGTCAAAAGCCTGATACTGAGCAGTATTCTCTATTACTCTCAAATAAACATAACAGGATATCCATGAAAATACAGACTTTTCATAAGAATTATATCTTGCAGCTATAAGCTTCCCTATATACCTAGTAGAGACTTGGATGTTGTAGAAAAAATACTGAGCAGATGAAAGAAGAGTTGAACTGCTTGAGTAGATTTTGAAAGCCTGTTGGACAGAACTCAAATCTCCCAACATTTAGTCTCTTTCTGAATAAATAGGCACTCCATGTTCTTCATTAAGGACTGTATTCTATGATAAATACTGGTAGAAACTCCATGGCAAATGTTATTTAGAGATTAATAGATGATATAAAGAAAATTTCCTCTTAGGTAGTGCATTTAGCATCATGAGTAAACAAAAATAATATGAATTTAGAACTGTTATCTTTCTCAACCAAGTGGTAATTCACCTTATCTCTTGAGGAATAGCTCTAGGATAATAATGTGTAATCACTAAGGAACATGGCCTGATCCAATGGTTGAAGTTGAACTGTGACCTTGCTTCTTGTATGGGCAGTTGTATATTGCTGAGAATCTGTGATAGGAACAGTGTACCTAGGGCGAGTATCTTAACTTCGTACTTTAAAGAAGCAGCTCTTGCTGATTGACGGTCAAGACTGTGTCTTCTTGTGTTCTGCTTTTCCACGAGTTTTAATTTTAAATTGCATCAAAGTATTAAAAAACATAGTTGGGGGGAAAAAGCCTACAAAAGTTACCTTGCTGCTTATTAATGTGAACTGGGAATGATTTGATTAAGGCAGGCTTTTCTAGTAATGATTTTGAATTGAACAAACTGTTCAAAAATTGTAACAATGTTTATTTCTGCATGGTGGCGGTAGCCTTATGGGTGGCACTGATTTGGTGGTTCAGGAAGTAGTTCGTAATTTGAATACTGAGGAGTTGTGATTATATCTAAGTTGGATTATGTAAAAACTAATTATTCACTCTAAATATTCTCCAAATAAGTCTGGTTTTATTTCTTTTTTTTTGTAGTCAAGGATGACTCAAATCATACTATAGGAGTGGAATTTGGTTCAAAGATCATAAATGTTGGTGGTAAATACGTAAAATTGCAGATATGGGATACAGCAGGACAAGAGAGATTCAGGTACCCTTGTCAACCATTGTATTAAGTGTTTGTTATTATATTATTGCTGTGGGTGTTGGGTACTTTGCTCATTCTCTCCTCAATGCTGAGAGTTCAAACATAAGTTAATTATGCTGTTTTCTTACCACCCTCAGCTCCCAGTTGTATCTGGCCGTATAGTATGACAATATGTGGTGACTTCAGCAGCTCACAGGTCATGATGGACTTTGAGAATCCCTGTACAGCTATATTTAGTGGAAGTGCTTCATCAAAATTGAGTTGTAAATAGTCTGTTCCCGCACAGCTCATAATGTCTAAAAAACACATTGTATTTTAAATATGTAAATTATAATTCTGTTTCATAATATAGATTGCATTATATTAACCCAGATTGAAACAATGAAGATATTACAGAAATGTACATTCGTAATTCTGTTTCAGGTCTGTTACAAGGAGTTACTATAGAGGAGCTGCAGGTGCTTTGCTTGTCTATGATATAACCAGGTAAGAAAGCTAGCAACTCTTCTGTTTATAGACTAGCAGATACTATTAACACATAATGATTCATCCTGAAGCACCTAATCCTCTAACAGAGAATGGGCAGGAATAAAAGAAAATAAGTATAAAATGCTTCTGTTTTAGCACATACTTAAGTTTTGGAACTTGCTTAGATAAGATATCGTGAATGTCATAAACAGTCTCAAAGGGTTAGACAAATCCATGGGAACTGGCCCACCAGTAGCTTTTCTAGTCACAGTGGACTACATGCAACCACTGGCTCAGGACACCTTGCAGCAGAAACTAAGAGCAGACTTTAGCCACTTCTAACCAGGGTGGTACACCTCTATTTGTGGAAACTGCTTATTAGTATGCTGGTATAACAGGTCATCCTATGGAGAAGCTAGCTCTACCTGCATATTCCTTACCTGTAGCCCAAAATTCTGTTCATCTCTTCATCTTTTAATATTTTAATATTATAGGCAGCCAATAGAATTACCATTACACATTGTCACATTTTTTCCTGGCCACCGTTGAGTGATACCTGTCAGATAATTTTCATGTTGCTTAATGATGATTCACTAGATCTGTTGCTTTTTGTCCTGTGAGTGGACTGTTCTCTGAGCAGTCTTTGAAATCTGTGTTTTGTGCTTAAGGTCGGCTTGGACTCATTTGTCAGTCTTACTGCTTGTAGTGGTGGTCAGAGATAAAGCCTTCAATGACTAATGGTGCATGCAGGGTAACTGCCGGAGGTATTATTAGTCTTGACACAAATGTGAAAGTTCAGGCATGCAGTTCTCCGCAAGTGTAGTAAATTCTTACCTTAGTTTCAGGTGGGACTGTATCTGTTGAATTCCATGTTAATAACCCATTCTGTTATCCCAAAATCTCATGCACAGAAGACTGAAGTGCTTAATTAAGATTAGTGCTTAAAATTTTAGCTTTTCGTATTAACAGGGTATTTCATAATTGTGTATATTGATTTATATATTGTGGATGATTTAATTTTGGTTTTTAAAAACTAAGCCTTTAAATAGTTTCATGAAGGGGCTTGATACTCTTCTCAGTTCATAGCTGGCATATGGAGATGTGTAGGTGACTTGCCTGACTAGCAGCAGTTCGTGGTTTGCCACAAACACGGATTTGCCTTCTGAGTTTTAGTTCAGTGATCTGTTCACTAGAAATGAGTGTGTTCTAATAAAGGATGTCATCTTCTACATAGCCGGGAAACCTACAATGCACTTACTAATTGGTTGACGGATGCAAGAATGTTAGCAAGTCAAAATATTGTGATAATACTGTGTGGAAACAAAAAGGATCTTGATGCAGATCGTGAAGTAACTTTTTTAGAAGCATCCCGGTTTGCACAAGAAAATGGTAAGTGGTACAAAATCTTAATGTAGCATTCAAAGGTGCTTAATGCTTAAAATATTTGTGCATGCAATTAGGGAGTGCTTTGCCCACTGTACTTTGCCAAATATTTACAGAAACAAGTTCTGTCAGTACACGAGGCATAGAGGGAGGGCAGTGCCTGCAGTGAGAACTACACGTACTATTTAAGTCTCATTACCAGTGATTCTTCCAGTTGCAGCTGCTACATAAGGATACCACAAAGAATACCTTCTATGTGGAGAGATGTTCCCTAGGGAATGTAATGCAGCTTCAGGTATTGCCTTGCCTCCAAAGGACTGAGGAGAAAACAAAGAGCACGATTTCCTAGTTTTCAGCATCTTATAGATCCTATAGATCATAGACAAGGTTGGATGGGGTGTGCTGCAGTTGGAAGCAATGAGTTTTACTCATGGGAAACTGAGTTCCGTGCATGGCATGGATCCATAGGACTATTACCTCGACTGTAGCGTTCAGAATTTCCAGTCTGAGGACACATTTCTGTGGCAGCTCAAGCCAGTCTCAGTCTGAGCTTCCGTGCTGCAGTCCTGCCATCAGTAAAACCTCTTTGCTTGTATAAATCAATTATAAGTAGTCTTTTCTACCAACTGTGGCTGCTGGTTGTACTTTTGCATATAACTTTCTATTAATGGGAAGCTATATGCAGTTCTTGGGTTTCATGAGCTACTTTGCATGCACAGCCCAGGTTTTTTTTCTTTGGATTCCAACTTTCTAGGGTTAATGTATAAATTTCAGAGGAAGTCTTCTGTGGTTTTGCCATCAAAAGCTATTTTTCCAGACCATAATATTTGCCAATAGTTCTCCTTAAAAAGATGTTTATTGTTGCTAGCTTTCATGCTTTGAATTACTATATCAGATAACCCAGACTTGTTTTGAGATTCTTTTTCTGTTGTCAAATGCAGAGCTGATGTTCTTGGAAACAAGTGCACTAACGGGGGAAAATGTTGAAGAGGCCTTTGTACAGTGTGCAAGAAAAATACTCAACAAAATCGAATCAGGTAAATTGAGATTTATATTATTTTAATGATTTGGGGTTTTTTTTCTGAAAACTGAACGTACCTGTGGAAATACCACCATTCAAAGTTCTCTAATAGAATTAACTCAGAGAACCAAAACTTCACTGTGCTAAAATAACCCATTTTGTTTATAACTGCTTCCCATATGTTTTAATAAGAATGGACGTCTAAGCCAGATCTGTATATCTAAAAACGGGGGTGGTGTGAGTTACGGGTGATTTTACACAGAGATTACCTTACCAGCCAGCTCTGAGTGTAGGCTGTGCATTCTGATGGTTGCTGTGTCCCTGCAGACACAAAGCCTGAGATTAGGCAGTTTTTAGCAATGCAGAATAAACACCTACTATCAGGGCAGACATAACTTCTGCTTCTCATATGTAGCTTACAGTCAAGAGAAATTTGAACAATAATACTGAAAATTTCAGGGATGTTTCCTAGCAACTGTGTTTCTCTGAAGTGACCTCTCTGCCTCTCAGTTGAAACCATTTTTGCTTTTGCAGATCTAGAAATATACCAGAAGCTTCTCAGCACAAGTGGGCAGATTTCTATCAGAGACAGGCTTCTAAGTGGTTAGAGTGTCATTACAGCTAATTTGCATTCCAGTTTTCCTCTTTTATCTTCTAGTTGTTTGATATATTCAAAGTTTTAAGTATGGCCCATATTGAAAAGTCTGTCTCAGACTCTAATTACATATTTTGAATGCCAAACACAAATTTTTAGAGGAAAGAATATAGTATTTTCATAGGAATTTACTGATTACTGCATCAAATCAATGCCAAACAGCAGCTTTCATTTTAAACAAACAAACCCAAACTAAAAAGCAAAGTATAGCTAGTTTCTTACGATACTGCGGTTCCATGACTGATTTAAAGAGGCTTTACCATAACAGAAGTTCTGTTTTCTGAGAGAAGCTCATGTTTCCTTTGTGCCAGCACACAAGCATTGAATCATGGAAAAATTGAGACTGGAAAGAAACTATGGAGGTCTCTAGTCCAACCTCCTGTTTAAATGACCTTCAGGCTCAAAGTGAGAGCAAGTTGCCCAGGGCTTGTTGAGGCACATTTTTTGATGCTCCAGGAACAGAGGTCCCACAGCCCCTCTGGGTGCCACGTACCAGTGTTAACCAGCTGCTGCTATATACCTAGTCAGTCCCCAGCCTGTGCCAGTGCTTGGGCTTGTTCCGTCACAGGGGCAGAGCTCTGCATGTATAGTTGCTGAATTGCACGAGGTTCCTGCTGGCCTGTTACTCTAGCTCAGCCAAGCTCTCTTCTGAATGGCAGCCCTACCCTTGAGCTATCAACGGGTCCCCTGCACATGCTGTCATTTGCTGACTTACAGAGAGCACACGTGTGTGCAATGAACCTGAATAAGTGGTCTGAATTATTCAGAAGGATTCTTCCTTTTTTTTTTTTTTTTTGTAAATAAACTTAATGTTTCTAATCTTGGCTAGTCCACCATACAGCTGTAAGAACGTTTCTGAAGGCACGGGGTATAGAGCAGGCAGAAACAGATACCAGAAGCAGGGAGTGTTGAGATCATTTCCTCTGGGGACAGTGCATTATGGAGTCCTACTGTCAGATTGATCCATTTTTGTTTGGCTTGGTGTCTACAGCACTTCTTTCTTTGCGTATTAGTCTCTGAAAGCAGGTGTTTAACAGTGCTTGCAGAAAACATTTTTGACATTTCCTTTGTTAGAAGTAGTTAATGCAAATACATTTCTTGTACCATCCTCAGAGACAAATTGCTTTGTCATTATGATTAAGGGTACATGGTTGAAATTACAGAAAATGTTACAGGTTTGCAATTGCCTAAAAGTAAATAGAATTGCAATAGACCTCTCCATAACTAGAGCAGAACATCATGCATTTTTATCTAATGTTATCAGTTAAATTGGGATGTATAATTTGCAAGCGATCCATCTTCTTGTGACCATTTTGTTTCTCATCAGGAGAATTGGATCCAGAAAGAATGGGCTCAGGTATTCAGTATGGAGACGCTGCCCTGAGACAGCTGCGATCACCACATAGAGCACAAGCACAAAGTGCTCAAGAATGTGGGTGTTAAAGAAACGAAACACAAAATCCCAAATACTGACTTTAGATACAGAAGGTAAGGTTACAAAAATCTCAGGGTGTTGGGTAAATTGCCATATTTCATAGATGTGCTGTATCAAGTGCTTGGCTTTTGCAGTTAGCCTGTAAAGTGACATAAAGTGAAATAATGCACAGTAGAATGGGTTTTTTTAATATACTTTTGCTTTAGTGGGCAGATGGTAAAAGAAAAATCAGACTAGTGCTCTTACTGAAGTATTTATAGTCTTTGCTTACTGGGTAATGCTGTGGAAAAAATTGAAAAATTCTGTGTTCGTGAAATGCATTATTGCCCTAATAGTTACCTAGTGTACTGCAGAAAAGGTGAATCATTTCTGTTGTATCGTGGAGAAATATTACTAGAAGTAAGAATTCACAAGATGTATGGTGCAGTACCTTGTCCAAAGCTATTACATAGTCTTTTCTGAAAATATGAAATTTAAAGACTAAGACTTGAAAATTAAAGATAATACTGGATTTCAGACTTCCACTTCGCGCCCCTCCCTGCCACCTGAAAGCAGCCCAAAGTGGTTCTGATTCCTGCCTGCTGTGAGCAGAAATGTCAAGAAGAGAACAGTAGTATTTGCTGCTTAAGCAGAGTTGTCACCTAAAGTAGCTCTTCTAGCGCTGTGGCAGCCCATGGAACGGGTGTGTGGTCTTCTAGGAGTCTTCCAAAGACATTCTCCACAGGAAGTGAGGAACAGATTCTTTTCCCTTTAGCAGTAGTAGGGGAAGAGACCTAAAGGCCACATAAACTACTCCCAAGAACAGCTTTGTGGTTAGTCTTTCTTATAAACAGTTGTCCTCAAGACACCTTTCAGTATTCATGGATTTGACTTCACGCCTCGTAGTATGTAAGTGGCTTGTTATGACAGTCCTTTCTCCCTCACGCAATGAGGGTAATTAAGGAATTGCTGAGTAGTTAATTATTCTGATATCATTAATCCTTATTCCTCTAACACAAGGACAGCAATATCAAATTAAACAAGTACTGCAGGCGTAGTTACTGCATCATTTTTACTATATTCATTTTTCATCAGTTTGAGCAGTGCACACCAGCAGAAGCTTTGCAGAATGTTAAATAAAGCAGCAGATAATTCTACGTTCTCATATTGTGTTCTGTATTCTGGGAGCTTAGCTCCCAATTAGAGCTCAGAACTCTAAATAATGGATAGGAATCCTTGAACTGCCTTTGTCCCTTATTTTCCATCCTTCACCTTAAGAGACTGCTGGAAAAGGGCATTAATTTAGTCCGGCTTTGGTACAGCTCTGCAGGAGTAAGTAGTTACTGACCTTATTTCAGGAGTTGAGTTTTCAGATTGATGAGCTGTAGATAATTGATGGAAGTTCTTGTGTATTTTACAGCTGTCCTTGCAAATGGTGTTTGAAGAAACAGAAAAGCTTAAAGGCTATGCAGTTTTTAAAAACATCTTTCCACTGTCTACAACCAGAGCAGAGCACTGCTGACAGAAAGGTGTACCGTGTGGTGTGGGGCAGGAATGTTCACGTGACACAAGTCTGCAAAGCGAACTTGATAATTCAGTGGACAATATTAAGACTCATACCTGTATGTAAACATTTTCCTATTTTTTGTTCTTTCACTTCTAGTTTAAAGCATTGCTATATACTGTAAATAATGTAACAGTAAATTTACAAAGCATGGTATACTTACGTATGCTGATAGAATGTTGCACTACAAGCAGTTTACTTTTATTTTTTTATCATATAAAATTTAACTGAGGTAGGCTTTGTCATGTTTGTTTGAGCACAATAGTTTATATTTATGTCCTGAATTATAAAACCACTGGCACTGTCAGTGAGGGGTGGTTGTTTAATTTTTTCCTACTTAGTTTGCCATGTTCTAACGAGCTGTTGACATGACTGATTCTCAGCATATGGTTAGGACCCATATGCATGTTTACTAATATGTCAAGTTGGAAGAGTGATTTTTACTGATGGTCACATATCCTATTTTATCACAGTTCTTAAATAACTTCTGAAGCTCTTTTATCAAACTTCAAAAGTTTAGAAAAAAGGGTGCTCTCTCAAATGGCTGTTGACTGACCCGAATTTTTCTCTTGGTCCTGATGTTTTGTATAGCACTGGCATCATGAAGGCGGAATGTATACGTGAACAGAACTGTGCATCTTCTGTGTGTGCTGCAGTCCTAGGGCAGGGGTGTGGGCTTGTGGAGAATTCTCACAGTAGGAGTTCTCCTAACCTTTTATCACAAACAGAGCAATCAGCTGTGGCGATACAAATGGAACCCAAATGGGTTTTTCTGAAGTATCCCGAACATATGACATTTAAAATACTAATTTCTTTTTCTTAGGCATTCATAAAGTACAATTAAGAACTTAAATTTTAAAATTAGACTTTAAAGGTGGGAACTTCCAGTCTGTCTTGCTGGAGCCCTACCTTTGAGCTTCATGTGAGTGCACTGTATGTAATGGTGTCCACATTACCCCAGGAGACTTGTGATGAGAGGAAAAAAAAACAAGTGCACTGCTTCCAGTGAAACTCATCAAGGGCAATTTCAGCCTTGGTACTAATTTTTTCTCTATGTTAAAACCCACAATTCAGACGTTCTTTCCTGCCCTCTTGGTATTGTGGGGAAGAGGCATGGGGAAAGAGATTAGGAATCCTGCCCTCATTCCTCAGCTGGAGACAGAAGAGACTTGTAGAGGGTCCAAGAGGGAGGACTGAACCACGGGTGTTGCATATCACTTTCACAGTGCCAGGATGACTGGTCAGGTAAGAGACCTGTGGCTTTCGTTCTGCCAGATGAGGAGCTGCAGAACCAACCTAGTTGTTTCTGGAGGCAGCTGAATTCAATCAATTGAGGGGGCAATTTCACTTGCACTGATGGAAATCAATAGTGATGTTTTGACTTGTGTAACTAGAAACAGGATATCTCATTGGAATTGCAAATTAACACAAAATAGCTGATCAGATTAGAGCCCAGTATTGAAATTCCAAGGTCATACATGCTTTATTTTCTATATGTTACTCTTTCCTATTTAAGGGTCACTTGTCAAATGCCTTTTAAAAACTAAACCAGAAAACTGAACTGATGCTGTAATTCAGAGAGCAGTTAAAGCACAAGAGCAAAGCAAGAATGCTATGCATAAGTATACCATCTTTCATGGAATTGGAATTGTGTTTAAAACTATTCCCTTTGCCCTGACATTTTTAGTTAAAATGGATCTTCCTCTGAAAGTTATACGCATTAGGTCATCTCTGAATTAAAAAGAATTGTTTGCTTTGTACTTGTAAAGCCTAGGTTTAGTGTTAAAAAGGCTGTTGGGTCCAAAGACTTCCATGTTACATCTCTCTCCGTGTATCTTGTTATATTTAGGACTGGATTTGTTACAAAGCTGATAACAATTACTCCCAAGGTATATTCTCTTCCTGGTAAGAGTGTAAAGTATTTTTTAAGCAGCTTAACTGTGCATTTACCAGAACAGCAAAGAGCTCCAAAGAAACTTACCTGTCTTAATCCTCACTCACTCTATTTTGGCTTCTGCTATTCAGAACTGGAAGTAATTACCTGGGAGGTAAATGTTGGATGTCGTTGTCTCCTCCACCAATCCACATGGCATATTATTAACTGACATCTTGTGTTTCTGCCAGAGTTGGGCAGGGGAGAGCATTGGTTCCAAAACCCCAGACCAGTTCTGGAATGCTAGGAAAAGATGAGATTTTGAGTCTGTTACCTTACCACAGTCTAATCAGGTTTCTTTGCACACTGACAAAAGTGAAAGCTGAGCACTTATTTATTTATCAGCTGGACATAGCACAAGTAGATCTAAAAGTCTCTCTCCTGTTACTGTTACAATGGTTGAACTGGCACTGGCTGTTGATCAAAACTAATTTCTGTTATTACCGTAGCAGTTGAAGGAATGGGACACTGTTACCAATTCTGTTGCTTTTAAATAGAAACTTTAGGGGTTTGGCAGGGATTTTCTTATACCTCTTCCTGTCCTTTTCCCTTTACAAGGTTGGCCACTTTTGTGCACTTGGTTCTTACGATCATTTTGGTCAAGTGTCTTGTGGCTAAGAAGCAGTAAGCACAGTTTTATTCTTTCTGTAACCAACTGTCTTAAGCTGTCCCCTTCCCACCTGGAAGGAAAGAATAGTGTCATTGTAGTAAGTTTTTACATATTTTAACTTTTTTTTAATGCATACTCTTACTGTATATACATTAATCAGGTTAATGTGCATGTTTTGTAGTATCACAACCTTTTATGCTGCATCTCACTGGCATTTTAAAAGGAAACTTTCTAAAATAACTCCTGAGGGGAATACTGTTAGAAGCAATAGCTCTCACCAGTGCAAGCTATATTGCTCACTGCTTCTCAGCTGAGGGTTTTTCATTTCTGAAAATAACCATCAGACCAATAACAGCCCTAGAGTAGATTTTAAGCTTTAGCATTATAGTTCACACGGCTCACTTAAAGAATAAATGATAAAGAGGTTATGTTTTTAGTGTAAAATTCTTACTTCACCAAAGCAAGATGGCTTAGAGTTTTATATGAACTAATACTGGGTACCTGTATCCTAGGAGTTACAGGATATGGAGCACCAGCTGTTCAGACCTTTAAAAGATTTAAATGTCTTGTTAAAGCCCATGTCTTGCCTTTTAATGAGTCTGTTTGTTGGCCTACACTATTTCATTTAATGCTTGTATCTAGCACCAAATAATAAAAATCTTTCTTGATTTTTCTAGGTGTCTTACAGCAAATCCTGTTTACTTGTATAAGTTTTGCCTGCTAAGCGAAGTCTATAACATGACAAGCCTTACAAGGTCCTGAAAAAAACACTTTTGCTAAATTCATTGCATAGTATGTAGCAAAGAAAACAGCGGCTGCAGAGGGAGCCGGAATGCTTCAGTGTACTTCCCAGGAGCAGGGCCCTCACTGCACACTCTGGTAGCAGCTTCACCCAGGGCCTGGGAGGGCCCCAACCCTGCAATGCTGCTGCTGCCACCCCCTCTTAGAGAGGAGTGTATCACTTCCCTTCTGTGTGCCCTTGAGAGGTTACAGCTGCCAAGGTGCACTTTCCTCATGGCTGAGATGATTACCTAGGTCTCTTAGAGAATGTGGCTTTAGAAATTAGTGCTTTAAAAACCTAGAGCAAGGGGAAAATACAGAATGTATTTTTTGATACAGCTTCTCCACGCTATTGAGCAGTTCACAGTTGACCCATCTCTTGCCCATTCTTTGTATTCAACTGGGTACCTTATGGCGCAAAAGTACACAGCTTCCATAAGTCCTTAAAAAAAACAAATGCTATAAAAAAGCTGATTACCCTGTGTAACTCACACATCTGCATTATATTCTATATGCTGAAAGAATTAAACACTATAAAAATATCAAGAAATGTATTATAAATCCACAGAGAATAAAAACAGCAGATAGCTGTTTCTATCCTTTAATAGTGTCATTTGCAAGATTATATTTGTTCTTAGTGATGCAGTTTCCTGGTTGTTTTTTTTTCCCATGTTACCTTCTTTTTCCAAAGTTCTAAATGAAGATTCCCAGAGGCTTCAGCATGCACAACACTTCAGAGAGCTAGGGAGAATTACAGGAAGACCATAGGAGACAAGCTCAGCTCTCAGCTGGGCTTGTAACTGTAATCTATCCCTTTACCCAACCCCAGTCATTACAGAAACTTGTCACTTTCCCAAAGAGAATATATGGGGCAAGCAGAAGCCACAGTTTGCATGTAGATAATAAAGCACCCTGTAGCAGAAAACCTGAGACCCCCAAAACACAGTACAAGCAGTCAAGGCACCTTGTGTCACTCATTTTATTCCCATATAGAAGTTGACACTACACTATTAAATATAGACAATACAGAAGCATTAACAACAAATACTGTTTAAAAACTTTAAAAAACACATATTGCTTTAAGCTTAGATGGTATTTCCCTATAGTTTTTAAAGTGAATTCAGTGCTAACAATAGCTGAGGCAGCTTCCCGTTCAATTGTTCCCCTAATCTTATAGGGGCCACTGTCAAGGTGTTGAGTCAGGCTCCATATATGGCTTTGCTGCTGAGTGCACTAACTGAGCTGGAAAACTAACTGGAACATCCAGGTTACCATACATAAGGCCCTCAGCTTGCTAGCTTTTGGTCCCTATCACAGTAAAAAAAAAGTCAGAGGCCTTTATAGTTCAGTGGCAATGCATTATACCATAAAAAAAGAACAGATATACTTCCCTACATGTTAAAAATTTAAAATGTGCATTTGCTACCTGGATAAAAATTCTTACCAAAAATTCAGGTCTGTCCCTCACTTCTGTTAAGTTTGGCTGTAAGCTTAGCTATCACCTTGACTCTCTCAGCTTCCAGTGAAAAAGTTTGTAATTCATAGTTGTAAAGATGTGACAGCAGTGACTGAACAGGCATGCTACTGTATTTTACAGGGACATCCTTATGCAGTTTTCATTGTAACATTTTACATTGTAAACACTATTCTTCACAACACTATAGTTAAATTGCAGCATTACACACTGTAAAGGTCTTGTTTCACTTAGCTAAGTACTTTCAGAAACAGAAAGGAATAAACAATTATTTTAATGAAGACTTTGGACAACCGAGTATTTACTGTGTTCTTACAAAGTTCTACTTCTAAAACAGGAGTGAGAAGTGTTCATGGCTTGGCTGAATTCAAGAGTCCATGCAAGACAAATTTATAACTTCCTTAATTGATAGGGTAACATTCACTGTGTTTTCCATTTTTTAGCAAGTCCAGTTTGATGCAAAACAGCCACCTCCTGTAGGAATCTATGGACTATAGCTAAAGCTTTTATACTTGAGAAGTTCTGCTTTCCAAGTCAATGGGCTCTTCATTTGTTAACATCAAAACACTAAAATAAGTTTTCCAAACTTCAGCTTGGCACGTGCCAAATACTTTGCATATACAACTTGCAGCGATCAGAACTATACTATTTCACATGGCCTAAGCAAACCTACTAGCCTTTAGTCAAATAATGCCCGAATGCAGGAAGGCTACCTGATTTGCAGAATAATTTACCCCTCACTTCAGGCATTATATTTCTTAAACCAAGCTAGTATCAACATAGCACCCAGGATTATTTTTAGCTACAGACCATTTGAAAAAGCATGACAGTGACTCACATGACCTGATTAGTGTAACTGCTGTCTTCTCACAGACTTTTAGTGGGGAACAGCGCTTGACCAGACAAGGATAGGAACTAGCTCATTTCCTCAGTACACAGCAGCCTTGATGCTGTTGAAGAGTCTGGTGCTCTGTAGAACACCTGAACAAGCCTGTTGGAGATGTTTTAAGATTGGTACCCTGTACCCAAGGCAGAAGACATTTAAGCCTTCTATAATTATTTGAAAGACCAACATCTAACAGGAGAACCATCTTATCCAAAAATGGGTACTTAAGGCAGGCACATAGTCATCTGGGCTCCTCCGTTCTCACTGGGAAGAGAGAACTGTAGAAGCTGTCTCTGAAAGCATGGCAAGATGAGTCCTAGACAAGCCTAGGCATTGCCCTGGACAGTCAAGGAAACTGTTCAATGTGACAGAATGCACTAAGGGCACAGCCCATCTGCTGTAGTTACACAAAGCCTACAAAGCCTGTGGGCAACAGGAACAGGCAGTTTTTATTGAATAAGGCTGTTAAACACTACTGAGTTACTGCTTTGATACTGTTGTTCAAAGCTAGGGTGGGTTTCTGAATTGAAACAGCATCAGAGCAACTTAAGCATATTTACAACAGCTATTTAAAGAGGAAAACAGCATAAAAGGAAATCAGAAGAATCTCATATGGAATAAAGGCATCTGGAATCATCTGCCTCAGTTTTGGCCACTGTCCTAAAGTTTTAGTAAGTTCTAGCCTTGGTTTACTTAAAAGTTGGAATACAGTAATTTTGCTATGTTTAAAACGTACTTAATCATACTTTGCATTCCCAGACTTAAAAGCTGTGAGATCTCTAGTAGGTAGCCTGAACAAGAGTTGTCTGTATTTTTATAGCTTTATGCTTAAAAGTCAGGTAAAAATCAGATTATAATATCATGCATTCTAGGACATCTTAGTAAGATTACAACTGAGAGTAATGAAACCTTTACCGATGTAATGCAATTAACACTAGGAGGCAGCAGTGCTTGGTCCCTTTGCATGATTACTTTCAGTAATACTTACTAATCAAAATTTTCACTAAGCATCTAACTCTGAGCTGTGGCAGTAATTCTAGAGTCCTGCTTACTCACTGAGATTGTGGAATGAAGCTAAGACTAGTGCAGGCTTCTGCTGCAGAAGTGCAAGTGTGCTTCCTGTGGGAAGGTGTCCAGTCTGTAAAACACAAGCTTCAAAACAGTTAAACTGAGATAGCCAATGCATGTAACTAACACGCAACACATCTGAGCAAAACTTTGAAGCTCACAACTACAGCAATATCTGCCTAAAGCTTAGTTGTCAAACTAAAAAAAAAAAGTTAATTTACAGCAGCTTTAGAGGGAAAAAAAACCACACTGAGGATCTTACAAACAATGACTGTCTTACTGTGTGGAAGTAGGACCTACAGGGTGAGAGTGTTCAAACGCCATTATAAATTCTTGTTTACTAAAGGGTTACTACTTCTTCACCTAGCCTTCACCCCCCACAGTGAGTTCTGTACCAATTTTGAGAGGCAGAAAGCTGCTCAGGACCTCATCTACAAGTTTGGTCAACATGATCTTCAACTTTAAAACCTTGAACAGTATACTTGTACAGTACCACCAAATGGAATGCATATTGCGCTCTGACCCCCGCTGAGCATAACAGATATTCTTAAGTGCTAACAACAGACTTCACTAGGCAGGAGCCGCCCTCTCCTTCAGTAAACTGGCGTTTACATGATTAAGCATAAAGTGTGACCACAAGCTTAATACAGTGGTACAACTTGATACGGGTAGAACAAGCAACTGCTTATTGAGCAGCAGCTCTCAGAGAATGATTGTCTACATCAGTTATTTGGTACGACAGGCACAGCAACACAGCAAAACAATCCTGTAGCTGTTCCTTGCCCTGAAAATTAGTAATTTTTTCCTAATGACCTTAGAAACAGCAATAAAAGTTAGCATCAGCAGATTCACTAATCAAACAAGGTTTTTTTGAAAGTTTCAATATACAGACAATACTTGGTATTTGCCTGCCTAAAGCATCTACATTTGTTAGTGCTGTTTACCAGATCCACTGGTTTTCCTGTTGCCTGTCTTAATGTACTTATTTTGGTAGGAGTATTAAATCAAATAGTACTATAAATGCAAAGGCACCTCCATCACACCTTTAAATTCTTTCCCCAACACCACCTCCCCATGACTCAGGCTTTTAAAAGAAGGGACAACAGATTATTTGTAACCAAGATGAAGAAAGTGTTTGCTTTGACTCCCTGTAATGCTAAGGTTCCCCCCTCCCACACCCAAAACAAGTCAACTGAAGCATTAGAAAGATTCCCAAAAGGGGAATTGTTTAAAAGCTTGGGTAGCTATATCTAAAAGCCTCTTCAAATGTTATGGCTCCAGCGATACACCCCACTGTGAGGTAGGTAGCCAAGATAAAAATATTGTAACAAATATTTTAACAGTTGGAAACTCCCTATAAAAACCTTGCATAAGTAGTCTGGTTCCTTGCACCAGTGTCCTGATATGCGTAACTTCTTTTGAAGATGCGTAAGGGAATCCAAATTCACCGAGCTCTTGCTGAGTAGCATCTCATATACTCTGTCATCCAAGGGTTATCTGGTGGGGAGGGCTTTATTCGCCAAGCTTTCTCTGCTTCTGCTGATCGCACTCGCCTCTGAGAAAGCTTCCTTTTCTCCACTTGTCTCCTGTTCTTTGCTCGTAGAGCAGATTCATGAATCTGAAAAGACCAGAATTAGTATTACAGCAAAAAAAACAGCCTAGGAACCCCCCTAAGAAAGCTGAGGATCACTTTGTATTTGTCCCAGTAGCCATCCCAGAGAAACAGGGTTTGCTAGCAAGTTTATATTTTCTTCTTTAATTTGTACTACCAACAGAAGGGAAGCACAGATACTTGTTTAAAAATGCCTCAAGCTCTATCCTGCATTACCTTACCCACTTCACGCTATTAAAAGATTCCAAAAAATCTTGGGTGTTTCTCAGTCTTACTCTGACATATTATACAAACCTCAGATCTCCTATTTCTACCATTCTAAATTCTTAAACATCCCTCAGTATGCCCAAGCATCCCTTAAAACCAAAGCCGCAGTAGTAAGACAAATCCCTAGAAACCCCTTACTAGAGGCTGAAGAACTTAATTTTGAGAACATGCTGCAGGCGCACATACATACATTTTTATATGACTAAATTATCTTTTTTTTCCCCAAATTTAACCTTAAGAGCCAGCTTCTATGTTCACTTGCTTCTATCTCCAGATTTAAAACCCTGTCTCCCATCTCAGTTAGGGGAAAGTAAGCCCTCTTTTAAACATTCAAGAAAAGTGACCTAGCCAGGCAGTACGTAGTCAGTTCCCAGTTAAAAAAACATCCTTAGTGACAAAGCACTACAAAACTGGAAATGTTTCAGAAGCATGCTGCCCATTCACTCCAAACTCAAGACCTGATCGTAGGGGTTCTGTAAATGTTTCTAGCATAACAAGTGTTTAAAGGAATGTTAAAGTCTTAGAAAGTATAAATATCTCTGCTCAAGTCAGACATCAACCTCTATTAGGCTTCAGCGTAAAGCACCAGTCAAGTATTTCCACCACTGACCAAAGCTTATCAGAAAGGGCAGCTTCTTTCAAGAGCTGCAAGGCTCAAGTTCCTCATTTCCCTCAAAGGACTGAGCTGTCCAGGAAGGAGAAGACTTCAAGCCCCTTCCACAACAGCCCGTCAGAAGCCAGCTCTATCTTCGACATTAAGAACACCACCCACCTTAATCCTCAGGTGTCTTGGGCCATAGATTCAGACTCTACGTTAGCAGTAAGATAAAGACAAGACACTGGCAGGGATACGTTAATGATCATGTTTTACCAGCCTAGGAGAGTTATAGAATTGGATCTGTTGTAACACTCCAACCTTAGTGTTTCTTGCTAAGCCAGGCAACAAACTCCACTACTGCATGGTGCTGTCCACGAATTTCATTTGCGCTACTTTGCTAATATTTACACCAACCACGCAATCCATCAGCCATCCAATAGACCATTCTACTGTCAGCAAAAAGTTCCCTGCTGGCAACCCACTGAAACGAGCTGCTAGGCAGGCAGACATTTTAGCAGCAAAGCATTCGTACCTTCTCGGCGAGGCTCCTAGTCCTAGGGAGTGCCCCAGGAAAAGTCACTCTTACAGCCCAAGCGCTACCCCAGTGTTTATATACCTGCCTGCTGGGGGATGCCTGGTGCTAACTGCCTGCTGCTTTTCTCTTGTTTTCATGAAGTTCAGAATGCAGAAATACATTTATAACAGCCAGTTTTGCTGGTAGCACTGTAACAGCCAGAAACAAGATAGCCAAGTTAATCGGAACTTGCAAGTATTAGTCAAACATGGGTAGTTTCAAAAGCAATTAACAGTCAAGACCTATTTCATTTTGACACGTCAAACCTCTTGAGGTTTATTGCTAGAATCTCCATGGACTCAAATAAAGGCATCCCTGAGAAGTTTTACCTAGATGTTAGCCATATGTCTTATCCAGGCATTAAGTAGTCACCGCCCTTTAACAAGAGGCTTTTACTTACTTCATTCACTGAAGCAGAAGCACAGACATTGTGAGTTTTCTGGCTTCCAGTATCTGTCTGTCTTTCTCCCCACCCATACAGAGCAAATGGATGTTTATTCTCCTTTGGTGCATCTGTCTTTTGAGGACTTTTGGCTGATCTTCGATCATTACGACTGGACAAGGCACTTCGACTTGGACGTCGTCCTGTACGGCTGGTTTTGTCTGCTTCCTTTACAGAAGTGTTTTCTACAGTTTTTTCTTGCTCTTCCTTCTGCTGCTTTTCTTGATCTTCTCTTTCCTTCTCTAAAGAAAAAACAGGTATGCTTTAAGCTCCCAATAACAAGATACTAATGTCTGATTCACAGAGCCTCTCTTAATACATCATTGAAGCTGTGCTTTTTTTTTAGAAATGGAAGTAGTCAGTACTGCCTTAGCAACAGACGTGTACCTTTCTTAAATGCCTTCATTCGTTCTTTAGTGGCTACAATATTTCCTAGCCCATCCCTCTGTACATCAGCTTTCACATAGTTAAACGTGCCTTTCACTAGTGAGGCTACGGATAACCAGTAGCTCTAGGCAGTATTTTAAAGACTGTTTCCAGTCATCTTCTGTCTTCACTATTTCATCCTCCCATCTTTCAGACAGCAAACAGATGGACTGCTGAATGCCATGTAGACACTGCCAGTCAGAGATGAAGTCTGATAAGAGTCTGTGCAATA
Organism: Phalacrocorax carbo; assembly: GCF_963921805.1. Lineage (NCBI taxonomy): Eukaryota > Metazoa > Chordata > Aves > Suliformes > Phalacrocoracidae > Phalacrocorax > Phalacrocorax carbo. Next base: position 4,557,174 of record NC_087515.1, on the reverse strand, counting down.
CTAAATCCTTCATATTATAAGCTTCCACTGAAAGAAGTGATTCATTTTCAAGCTCCCTGATTACACATACATCTTGATTATGGTTTTCTGTTTATGGAGGAGAGGGGAGTATGAAGCAAAGACAAAGTGATAGACACCACCCTTGCTATCTGTTCTGTGAGCATGTTTTACATTTAAAGTACCACACTCCACAGGCAATTCTCACTGAGGCTTATTTCCCTCACACGTACTTTTTAAACCTTCCGTAACATGGGTCCAGCACTTGTCCTTGTCATGGTTTTAGCTGGGACAGAGTTAATTTTCTTCACTGCAGCTGGTGCAGTGCTGTGCTTTGGGCTTAGCATGGAAATAATGTCGATAACACACCAATGTTTTAGTTGTTGCTGAGTAGGGCTTGTATTAGTCAAGGACTTTTCCAGCTTCCCGTGCTCTGCCGGGGCCACAAGAAGCCGGGAGGGGAGGGGGCACAGCTAAGAAAGCAGATTCAAATCGGCCAAAGGGATATTCCATATCATGTGATGTCATGCCCAGTACAGTAACTGGGGGGAGCTGGCCAGGGGCAGGGAGCAATCACAGCTCAGAGACCAACAGCATCAGTGGGTGGGAGGTGAGCGGTTGCATCACTTGTTGTTTGGGTTTTTTCCTCCTCCCAAGGGTTAATCTCATTTTTCATTATATTATTATTACTGGGGTTTTTTTTAATTATTAAACTGTTCTTATCTCAACCTGCCAGTTTCCTTACTTTGGCCCTTCCAATTCTCTCCCCCATCCCACTGGGGTGGGGAGTGAGCAAGCAGCTGCATAGTGCTAAGTTACTGACTGGGGCTAAACCACAGCAGTCCTCCAGGCATTGGGTACGTAGAGTAGGGTTTGTAAGAGAGAACATAAAGTCTGTATCATTGTTAATTTGCAGATACAGACCAACACTGAGGGCTGAATCAGCATTATGTAATACATTAAATAATAAAAACAACAGGAGACAACTGCTCTATAAGATCTAATCTTCTTGCATTATAGAGGTATAAAGGAACTATTTTTCCTTTGTTTGTGGTGCCTCCCAGTTAGCAGTTCTTGATGTTTCCTGCATGCTAGTTCTTACATACAAAAGTCTGGGCCTTCAGCTTCAGATGAGGGAAGCCAGTATCTGGTATAGCACTGCAATACTTCATACATCCAAGGGAAAGGCTGGAAGAAAGGCTGCAAGCAAGCCTTACGAAAAGGTTGTAAGTTCTTTTGAACAAGTCTGGTTTATAGCATCATTAAATATAGTCAAGTGAATGCCCATGGATAACAGTTACTTACTGGAAAAGAACAGCCAAATATTTTTCCCACCTTTGAGAACTGGTGACAAGAGGTCTTGAACTACTCTGTTAATACTAATCTAATCTCTTCATCATTGATCTGGACAAGGGAATCAAGTGCACCCTCAGTAAGTTTTCAGATGACACCAAGTTGGGCAGGAGTTTTGATCCTCTTGAGGGTAGGAAGGCTCTGCAGAGGGACCTGGACAGGCTGGATCGATGGGCCAAGGCCAATTGTGTGAGGTTTAACAAGACCAAGTGCCTGGTCCTGCCCTTGGGTCACACCAACCCCAGGCAACACCCCAGGCCTGGGGCAGAGGGGCTGGAAAGTGCCCAGCGGAGAAGGCCCTGGGGGTGGGGGCTGACAGCCGGCTGGGCATGAGCCAACAGTGCCCGGGTGGCCAAGGAGGCCACCAGCCCCCGGGCTTGTGTCAGCACTGGTGTGGCCAGCAGGAGCAGGGCAGGGATGGGGCCCCTGTGCGGCCCCACCTCGAATGCTGGGCTCAGGTTTGGGCCCCTCGGGACAAGAAGGGCCTTGAGGGGCTGGAGCATGTCCAGAGAAGGGCAGCAGGGCTGGGGCAGGGTCTGGAGCACAAGTGTGCTGGGGGGCGGCTGAGGGAGCTGGGGGGGTTTAGCCTGGAGAAGAGGAGGCTGAGGGGAGCCCTTCTCGCTCTCTGCAGCTGCCTGAAAGGGGCTGTAGTGAGGTGGGGGTTGGTCTCTTCTCCCAAGTTACTAGTGATAGGACAAGAGGAAATGGCCTCAAGCTGTGTCAGGGGAGGTTTAGACTGGATATTAGGGAAAATTCCTTCAGCAAAAGGGTTGTCAAGCATTGGCACAGGCTGCCCAGGGAAGTGGCCAAGTCACCATCCCTGGGGGTGTTTAAAAAGACTTGTAGATGTGGTGCTAAGGGCCATGGTTTAGTGGTGAACTACAGTGTTAGGTTTACAGTTGGACTTGATGAACTTAAAGGTCCATGATTCTGATCAAATACACTGCTTACAGTACATTAGTGAATATGACTTTGAAAAAATTAAATACATAGAACCCTCTTTTAGTTCTCCATCCTGCAAATCTTCAACAGTAGTTTGGACAAGTTGGAGGTATATGCTAGACACTGAGCATGACCCCTAAGCATTGCGGGCACAAGCAGACATTGTCATCTCAAGTCCGTGACTTTTAGGCCAACCATGCCTTTTTTATTTAAAAGGCAACTAAGGTCTTATTAACCTAACGGCACAGCAGTCTTAGTGATTCTCTTCAAGAGTCTACCTTTAAGCATAAGATGCTGCCTTCTGGTGGACACACAGTGGTACATTCAAACTCTGCTGAACAATCATGTTGAACTTGCAAGTTTTCTGGCACACCATCTATTTCTGGTTGTGGTAGGGACCAGCTGCAAACTACCTCTGTTCCGAGTATCAGCGCTTTCAGCCACCACCAGTATATGCTGGTGTGTGCAGAGGGAATTCCTCCACTAGTGTGAAGGGGTTCATCTAGTTTAAGGCTTGCTTACAGATTGAGAGGCTGACCACAAGTAACTAGAACAAATTTTACCTAAGTGCCTTCATTAAAAGCAGAAGGGCTTGCGAATCCTGTTGCACAACAGCAATCATTCTTGCTAATTGCTATGATTTTGCTAGTCAAGCAAGTACATGCCCAATCTGACACTGCTTTGATTTCAGCTCTGATGAAATGGAAGGTACCCGCCTGGCACACTGGTTAATCATCCATTTACTCTTGCATTCACTTTGAGCTTGTAGGGCAAGGACACAACGACTTGCCCCATGCCCAGCATTCCCATAAGGGAAGCCTCATGCTCTCTTACTAGCTGTTAGTCTTGCCAGCATGTTTTCTACTGGCTGCCAACCAGCAGAGGCCCTGGTGCTGGGCCCTGTTCAGGCTAGCCTGTACACACAGGCCTTCTAAGCCATGCAGGTGCAGCATTCAGCTACAGATGCTACTGCACTACAGCTGAGTAGTTGGTTAAGAGCAGCCAGCAGTGTTAAAGTATTTTGAGCTGTATTTGTTAAGAACTCAGCCGAGTGTCCCCACAAAACAACAAAGAGTAGTTGAGACCAAAGGAGCAGAGTGAGAACAAAAGAAAGGCCAGACAAATTTCACATATCTAAGTGTTGGGTGCCCAACACTTCAGTCACTATAGCCAAGGCTGCATAAAAAGCAGTGACCTCAGCATGGTAAAAGACCAGCTTTGCATAGCATCCTGGGCTCTGTGACACACAGCCTCACCTCTAACAAGGCAGCTCATTCATCACAGCTGCCACAGGCAGCACAGAGCTACCACCTTGCAAAGTATTATCCATGCATCTCCCTGCACAGCCCACTCCTAAGAAAGGGCTGGCCTTTCTGTGTAAGGGACAGCATTATCAGAAGGAAACACTGTTTTGAGAAACTAAATCACTGACAGAAACATATTGCTGTGAATTCTGAAACAGGAGTGCTTTTATTTGGGAAGCTGTTCCATCTTCCATTCAAGGGAAAAATGGCATCTTCCTTCTCTACAAAAGGGAACGGAGCAACATGGAGTTCACGAGCAGCAGGGGTGGCATTTAGGGACTTAAAAATACAGGGAAGTGGGGACTCTGCAGTTGCATGGATACTCTAGCTTTAAGATACTACTTCAAGGCAACAGCCTTGCCTGGGGATGCTGCTCACTAGGATATAGTTCCAGCTGGTGCAGAAATTATCAAGCCAGCTTGTCCCAAAATAGCACTAAAAGCATATGGGTAAATGGCACGCAGAGTCCTGTGCACGGTCTTACAGTAAGTGCTGTATGCCAGAGCGTACTATAGCACCTTATAAGCGCCTGTTATTACAGCGGGTATTTCCATGAATTCACTCCTACAGTGGATTTATACAGAACTCAGCTGGTGAAGGCACAAGACAGATATCTTAAACAGTTATTTAAGCCTTTTATTTAAAACTATAGTTTACATCCAAGCCATTTGGTTAGGCACCCCCTTTTCACAGGGAGGTAAAGAAGCAGCAGTTGATAGCAGGGAAGGAGTTAGACCCAGCTGCTCAGGGGAGCCCAACCACCAGCAACACCAACCCACCTCCTTCCCATGCAGTGTGCCAGCTCCAGCAGGCACAGGAAACCAAACTGACTGGCTGCAGCATTACAGGGATTAAACAGGAGGGGGATGGAAAAAAGCTAGGAACATTTAAAACTGCATCATGGATGCTAAGCAGAGCATACTGGACAGAGGGGATTAAGTGCTTAGCAGGCAAAACAAGGTTGCCAGGCCCACCCAATATATGGCTGTTGAAAGCTCCTGCCCAGAAGAGGTCACTTAACCCTGCTGCATTGCCCAGCTTGCATAACAGCTCCCCTCCAGGGCTCAAGCAGGAAAAGCTCAAGGGGACCTTCTCTCTCACCCACAAGACTGCATGCTCTACAGGGCAGACCAGAACCCCATTTCAGAAGGCTCTGCTGACTTACTAGAAGTATCAACAGCCTTCTGATTAGACCCACAGGTCCTAGGGATCAACAGTACTATCTCGATATAGAGATGCTCGCTCCTTACAGCACTACCTCAGGTTCAGAAGCACTTTGTGCTTAAACTGCCATGGGCAGAACTCAGAAGAGTTTTCTGCTTTAGTGCAAACACCTCTCCAAACAGGGCCAGTGTCCAAGGCCTCCTGAAGTAGCAATTGAAATAGTTACTACAGCTGAAACATTGCAACATCATTGCTTCAGGACAGATCTTGTATGAGGCAGTATTGGAGCTACCCACAACACAGCAGTTCAGAGTTTAGACTCACACAAGCTTCATCTGCAGAGCTCAGAAAGCAATGACTGGCTTGACATGATAGCAAAGCTTCTTTCCAGCTAAAAAGATTGGAGCAACTTTGAATCACTACTAATAAACCCTTAACTGTCACTGTTGCCTTCTTCCATCACAAGCTACTCCTTCCCACCTTCTCGGGCCAGCAAACACACCTGCAACATCACAGCAGACAAGACTGGGAACAAGTTTGAGATTGGATCTTCTACTGAGTTGCACTAATCCGGATCAGTCACTTTCCAACTACTGTGTGGCAACTGCTTTGATATCAGCTTGTCACTGCTGTCATTTAAAACCTCTGCACAAAAATGCCGAAGGCAAAATGGCAATAAGGATTGAAAGATGCCTTCATCCTGCGTGTGCAGCAGTATCGTTTCACAAGCAACAGGTCTGACAGCAGTGCTGCTGCCAAGAGCTCCTGTCTTTCACTTAACCAGCCCACTGGGTTCTGTTGACAGTTTTGAGGATGTGTCAACTAGACCAGTTGATTTAGGTCAAGGTTCTGTTGGATTATGTTTAAAGCACGTGTGTGCCTGGGCACATTCTACAGCTCAGTCCCACGAACAGTCGCTACCAGTGAAGGACCATAAGGAATTAACCCAAAGTTGCCACCAAGCACACCTCAGTGTCACTCAGCTATACCTTAAGCACAAGATAGGACAAATATATTTTGTCACTACACGCTCAGATGTTCATGTTGGTAGTATTTTAGACCAACACCACTAAACCTTAAAGTCAAGCTGCACATCAGCTTTCTCTATGCACACCAGAAGCATTTACAAACTGCTTTGCTAACACACACAGGCTCACCTTGATGAGGCAAAGCAGCAGCAGCCACAAACACCATGAGAGATTGGCTTTACCTCAGGTGCTACGCAATATTAGAGCTGGCCAAACACACATGGCCACAAGTGCTGTCGATACCACCCAGCCAGAAATCAGGTTCCCCACAGAACAGAGGGAAGCAGCAGTAGCCAGGTAACAACTGGGATGCCGCAGTGTGTGGGTTGGAATCAGATTCAAGACGACAAAAGGTGTTGTCAACATGAGCACACTCAGCTACCCCCACAGCACTTCAGTGTAATTAAGTTCTTCCAGGAAAAAAGCAGTTGAATAATGGAAGATTCACAGAGTGGTAGCTTCTATGTTATCTCCTCTGCATGTTTTAATTAGCCAGCTGCTAAGCAAAAGAAAAATACATCCTTATAATTGTCCAATGCTGAAGGAGTTGCTTGCTTACATATTAGCATGCACACTAGTATACAATAAATTTCCACTTAATCCAGCTGCCTAAGCAGAGTTGTCTTCAGTCCTTTTGCTAAGAACTTACAAAGCTCTTAAATACTGGCAGTACATCAAGAGAGGTTATCCTCCCCCTCTACTGTGCCCTGGTGAGACCACATTTGGAGTGCTGTGCCCAGTTTTGGGCCCCCAAGTTTGAGCAGGATATGGAACCACTTGAGCAAGCCCAGAAGAGAGCTACCAAGATGATCAGGGGACTGGAGCATCTCCCTTGTGAGGAAAGGCTGAGAGACCTGGGTCTGTTCAGCCTGGAGAAGAGAAGGCTGAGGGGGGATCTCATCAATGCCTATAAATATCTGAAGGGCGGGTGTCAGGGGGATGGGGCTGGGCTCTTTTCAGTGGTGCCCAACGCCAGGCCAAGGGGCAACGGGCACAAGCTGGAACACAGGAAGCTCCACCTGAACATGAGGACAAACCCCTTCCCTGTGCGGGTGCCAGAGCAGGGGCACAGGCTGCCCAGAGAGGCTGTGGGGTCCCTTCCCTGGGGACATTCACCCCCTGCCTGGACATGGGCCTGTGCCCCCTGCTCTGGGTGTGCCAGACAAGATGAACCCCAGAGGTCCCTTCCAACCCCCACCATTCTGGGATTCTGTGATTCTGTAACTTAGAAAAACATTTATCCTAAGTCACTTGGCAAAGACATGCATGGTAGGCAGACATTTTTTCTCACATTTTAAGTGTAAAACAACAAGGACCTAATAGAACATGAGGCATCCCCTTACAGCAGCCATGGCACAGTTGCATCCGTTACAGGGGTACAATTGCCCAAAACCCCATAGATTGACAGGCCACTGTTGCTACACAGTCCCTTCGCCACTGGGATACAATAAGTGAGGACCCAACCATGCACACACTGGAGTCACACGCCCTTGCTGACCACAGAAAGGGCCTGCATGAGCAGCACATCCACAACCATCAAGCTTTTATCTATTGCCAAAACCAGTCCTACCAGAATCAGGCTACCAAATAACACCAGACAGATCTCCTTGCAGAGATGAACAAGAGAGCAGCAGGGAGCAGGCATGGGGCTGAGCAGAGTGCCCTGGCCAGCAGCCTCTAGCCTCAGCAACTGCCGGTCACAACTAGAGTGTAGCAGGCTACCTACCCCGCTGGCTCAGTGAGCAGGAGGAGGAAATTCTGGCCCCTACCACAACTGCCCAAGATCAGCAAGTGTTCAGACTGCATTAGAAAAGGTGGAAGAGCCAAGTTCCGAGTGCAGCTTCAACAGCTTCCACTCTCCTCTCACTAGAAGCCAAGCCTTTAGACTGCCCATCAGAACACATCGCCTTTCCCCATGCAACCATCCCCTCCTCTTCTGCAATTCCTTAGAGCTGCTTCTCACTCAGATGTGACATACATACTTCTTCCATATGCACTCCCCAGTCTAGCTTCCTCAAGGCCTGCGTGAGGAAAGCAAGATGAGAGCCACTAATACTTCATTACATACTGGGGGGGGGCTTCCATCACTGCACAGCTTTGGAGAGGGAGAGTGCATTACCCTGGCAGCCAGCAGCTGTGTGCACCCCCATTTGGGGTCTGGGTACCCCAGGCCCGCCCAGCCACGAGGGCTACAGCTCCCACTGCAAACCCCATGTAACCAGCATGCTCTGGAGCACCAGGCCTCTTGAGCAGACGACAGCATGGCTAGAGCTTTTGTGCAACACTGTGTTCTTGGGGACAATGGATGCAGTCTGGCCTGGAATATGGGAATACAGATCACTCTGGTAAGCTCAGGCCCTGAGGGACACGGAAACCGATTAGTCCCCCCACTCCAAACAAGCACCTCTAACCCCAAAACAGCCCTCAGGCAGCATGAGGCTTAACTGAACAATTCTCAAGGATTTTCCCTGCTAGCATGCAACAGATAAACAGCTGATTCAAAATACATTGCAAAACACTGACCAGTGGCTGCCAGAGAAAGCTTTCTTTCATTATAGGGAAGGGACAATATCCTATGGGATTAAAAATGACCAACTTTAGAAGCTTGACAGTGTTGTCGCCTGTCTACCCACTCCGCACAGTTAATTCTCGAGACAGCAAAAAAGGCGAGATACACTAGAAGAGCGCAAAATCCTATTAGCTCTGCACCCGCTCAGGCCGACGGAGCCGCCCGCACCAGGCTGCAAACGCAAGGCCAAGCCTCGGGTAGCGTTACAGAGCAGGTGCGGGGCCGAGGCCGACCACGCGTGCAGGCCCAGGACGGCGATGGCGTCACGCGCCGGCCGCTGTCGCCACAGGACCTGTTTACATAACGGCAGGGATGCTCCGCTGCCATGGCAACGGTTTACATAAGCGGCCGTGACTCAGGGTGACAGCTACCGCCGCTCGGCTCTTCGCAGAGACGCCCCCGGTGCCGCAGCCACGGCTGCTCCGCCGGCCCAGCAAGGCCCGACTAACGGCGCCGCCAGGAGGAGCGAGCCCCGGGGGCCGGCGCCGGGGCTCCGGCCGACGGGAGGCTTCACCCCCGGGCCCCCGCGGCTCTGCTGTCCCTCGCCCCTCGGTTGTGGGGCGCAACGAACGAGCAGGTCGTGGGTCGTGTGTCGTGTGTCGTGTGTCCCCCCCCCGCCCGCCATTACCCACGCTCCGTACCGGGGCTCGCCCGTCCCGCCTCGCTCGGCGCCGCCGCCGCCGCCTCCTCCTCCTCCTCCTGCGCGGCCGCGGGGCTGCCGGCGGCCGGTGGCGAGGGTGACCCGGCGGTGCTGCTGCCGCCGCCGCTGCCGCCGCTGTCCTGCTCCCAGCCGTCCCACAGCCAGGGCCGGTGCGCCTGCTCCAGCAGCCGCCGGCTGAGGCGGTAGCGCAGCAGCTCCAGGTAGCACGCGCCGCACGACTCCCACTTGGGCTCCTTGAACCGCTTCATGTACTCCGTCTTCACGCGCCGCGCCGGCACCACCATGGCGGGGCCGGGCTCGGGCTGCGCCGCCGGGATCCGCCGCCGCGGGCCGAGGCCGCCCCCTCCCGCTGCAACGTTTAAATCCAAACAGCGGCGCCCGGCCCCGCCCCCGCCCGCCCCGCGCCAATCGCGCCGCGCCGCCGCCGCCGCCGCCCCCTCCCCAACCGTCACCACCCGGCTGGCGTCACGGCGCGCGCGGGCCCGTCACGCGGGGGGACCGAGGAGGGGGGCGGGGGCGGGGGCGGGGGCGGGGGGGCTGCGCAGCCCCGAGCGGCCACAGCGCCGCCGAGCGGGGGGGGGCGGGGGGAGAGGGGCGGGGAACCGGAATTAAATGAAGGGAGATGAAAACACGGTAAATAAAGGAAAAGGAAAGATAAATGGGGAAGGGAAGGGAAAAGGGAAGGGAAAAGGGAAGGGAAGGGAAAAGGGAAGGGAAGGGAAAAGGGAAGGGAAGGGGGAAGGGAAGGGAAAAGGGAAGGGAAGGGGGAAGGGAAGGGAAAAGGGAAGGGAAAAGGGAAGGGAAGGGAAAAGGGAAGGGAAGGGGGAAGGGAAGGGAAAAGGGAAGGGAAGGGGGAAGGGAAGGGAAAAGGGAAGGGAAAAGGGAAGGGAGAAGGGAAGGGGGAAGGGAAGGGAAAAGGGAAGGGAAAAGGGAAGGGAAAAGGGAAGGGAAGGGGAAAGGGAAGGGGAAGGGGAAGGGAAGGGGAAGGGAGGGGAAGGGGGAAGGGAAGGGAAAAGGGAAGGGAAAAGGGAAGGGAAAAGGGAAGGGAGAAGGGAAGGGAAAAGGGAAGGGAAAAGGGAAGGGAAAAGGGAAGGGAAGGGGAAAGGGAAGGGGAAGGGGAAGGGAAGGGGAAGGGAGGGGAAGGGGAAGAGAAGGGAAGGGAGGGGAAGGGAAAAGGGAAGGGAGGGGAAGGGGAAGGGAAGGGAAAAGGGAAGGGAAGAGAAATTAAATAAAACAAACCAAGGTCCTGCACCACCACCAAAACCCCCTCCCACTGCCCCCAGCCCCAGGCAGGGCCCCGCACGCTGCCCAGCGCCGCCACCCCCACCCGCCAGCCCCCCTCCACCTGCACCGCTGCCCCCTGCCCAAAACTAATGCGTTTGCAAAAATAATTCCTTTTTCTGTGCAGCGCCAGGGCAGGGGTCATGGCTGATTTAAGCTCTGTTTCTGGGCGGCAGCAGGGGAGGCAAAGACGCCTGCAATGACAGGGGCCTCTCTCCATTTTACATTAATCTGCTTAAAAAATCCATCACCAGTGAACACCAGACTAGGATTCGCCTAATCCAGGCCGGCGTTAGGCGGCCGTGGTCGCTTGGGAAACGAAGCGCTTTGGAGGCAGATGCAGAAAACAGGGCGGCCTCTGCAGCCGCCGTTCGCCCTCCTGCACCGAGACACGGCCACGCTGGTGCGGCCACGCCGCGGGCCTGCACCACGCGTCTGCGCCCCTCGGCCCGTGGGCAACTTCTGGGTATTTCCTTCTCTCTCTCACGCTCCGTATATAAGGCGTCACACCTGAACCCTGCCCCCGTGGGCTACGATCGTGCCGGGGAGGGTTGCCGCGGTGCCATCGCCACCGCATCGCGCACGCCTCGACACCCCCCCTGCGAGAGCTGGCAGCAGGGTGCCCCTCGCCCAGCCCCGACCCGCTGGCCGGCAGGTTGCAAACACCCCACTTTGGGCAGCCGCAAAGCTGGTTTCCCCCCGCAGCAGCTGCACAGCAGCTCTCCGGCCGCCGCTCCAACACACGGGGGCACTGATGGCTTTTCAGAAGCAGTTGCAGGAAACTACTTTTTTTAATAAGGAAGCAAACAGTATTTTTCCCTTGCCTTGCCTTGTGCCTCCCCTAACTGGCACAAATGAAAAAACACAGGCTGGTGCCGATAACCGGGATGGAAAACGCTGGCCCGGGCTATTCCGTGCTGGTGGCTTCGATGTGAGGGGGCGGTGGTTAATCACAGCACCTCAGCCCGTGCAGCGGATTGATGCGATGCCTGCTACAGCTAATATAACCAACCCACGTTATTTTAATTAACGCTCAGGCCGAGTAGAATATAGCTCTCCGTTTTCACACGGACCGGTTGAGGCTTTGCGAGCCGGTGGTGCCCTGGGGTGAGGGAGGGGGGCACAGACCTTTGCAGAAGCACTGGCATGTTTCCCTCCAGCCCTCACAGCCCCCCAGCCCTTGCACTTACGGCAACAGCCCCGTGACGGCAGGGTATCGGGGAAATCCAGGGTTCCCCCCCCGCGATTCAGAAAAATGTGATCAGGAGAGGCCCGTTGCACTGGCGTTCAGGGCCTGGAGCTGCAGGCAGGCTCGTTGTACAGCTGCATTCATAAACCTATTAAGCTCCATTTTAAAACCAGTTAGAGCTCCTCCAGCTCCCTTCAGCTCTGCCGGCTGCTCTCGGGGGTAGGCAGCGGTGGAGCTACGAGGGAGCGGAGCCCGGGCAGCGTACCTACTGGGAAGACAGGCACAGAAATAGCACCCCTGACATGCCGGCCACCACGCAACAGCTTCAAAAATGAGTGAGGAGCTCCTTCCGAGAGCACCTTCTCGCCGTGCTGTGCCGTCCCAGGCAGACATGCAGGAGCCTTGCTATGTGCTTCAGTGGAAGAAAACCAGGCGGATGCAGCAGTTCCCCCCCCCCCCCCAAAATGCTGTTTTGGGGATCACATTTGGGAGCTGCCTTGCTCATTCATTATCCCCACTGAGGGCTCCGGTGGCAGCTGGGCTGTCCCAGCTGCCTTCTCCCCTTGCCCTTAGGGGCACCTCTGTGGTCCCACGGCGCTCCAGCCACACCCTCAGCACAACCTGCTGTAACGGAGGGCGTCCCATTGGAAAATAATGGGATAATTGGTAAGAAAATACCTGTAACTGAAGACGGCTCTAGAGAATGCTGCTGGAACGGCACTGGCTAGAGAGGAGAGCAGATTACTCCTCAATTAATTGGGACTCTGGTTTCTTACTCTGATGTTCCGCTCAGTCTATACGAGCAGGTGACGTTAGTGGGTTTCATACAAATATGCAAGGTCTGGGGTTTGCAGCATTTTCTCTCCATCTAGAAAACATTCTCTACAAAATGTCATTTTGAGCCAACCTGCAAAGTGTTGGCTTGGCAGCAGTGGTTATGAAAAGGCTGCTGTTGTATCATTTTCGAGCAACAATTGTTTATGGCTTTTCCTTCCCAGAGAACTTCTGTCCCCAGTTTAGGAAGACACAGCTATATCAGAGGTATGTGGATACTCTCTGATGGCTTCTATTTTCTGCATTTTTTCCCTAATCTCTGCACTCTTCAGAGCAGTCATCCACTCTTCATATCAGCCTGCAAGATGTCAGCGCTTGGTGAATAACATAGTATTGTTAGCAGCCGCCTCCACCCATCCTCTCCATTGTACCGTACTGGGTTTAGGGCTTCAGTCCCTTGCTGGCATGAAAATGAGTGCCCAGCCGCCCGTGTGCTACAAGGCAAGCTGCACCTTCACACTCCCACTCCAGTTTCTCCTCAGCGCATCCCTCCCACCCGACGGCTTGCACACACATCCCGCAGCGCTGGGTGGATTGGCAGCAGCTAGGCTTGGAAAATAACTGGGAATTCTTTGCATAAAAAGACCTGTAACAGATGCGTGCAGAGGGACCCAGCAACGCTCATGTTGGAAATCACACATGAGCTAAGGACAGCTCCTCCCTCGCCCCTCCAGCCAGAGCCCAGTGGCTCGGTATGTGCCAGACGAGAATCATTCCCCATCCTCAACGCAGCAGCTCTGGATGTTCTCAGCGTAGCTGAATAAACATTATTATTTTTTCAGTCCTAATGAGTTTTGGCTTCAATACCTCGTGGCAGACACTGCCATGGGCTGGGAGTAGCCAGTTATTAAATGATTCCTGAATGAGGAACTACAATATTTATGATGCCTATACTAACACTAGAATTTCCTCCCTTGCATATTTTGCTGGGTTTTTTCCTTCTTTAAAAAATGAAACAAAGACACCACTTGAAATTCTAAACGTGCTTTTTCCTTTTAAAGCGCATTTCCCCTGAGGAACTTAGTTATGCTTCTTAGTCCTTATGATTGCTCCGCTACAGATAGCAAACCAGGTGGCCAGGTAAGGCGAGAGTTTCAAACCAGATCAGTGGCAGATGTCTGATCAGTGCCAAACCGCAGGAGTCACGATTTCCTCCGCTACCTCTGTTCGAATGGGAGCACCAGAGTGTCTCTCTAGGGAGGAGAGCAGCCTGGCCTGGGAAACGGTCTTATTTCTGTCTGAAGTAACCACAGCAAAATCAACAGCTGAGAAATAACTTGATTTTTGTGCAAAAAGTAGCAGGAAACAAAAAACGAGCATGAATGTTATTTTGCAGAGCGCCATCACAGAAGGACGCAGGGTCATTTTGTGGGTTACTTCACACAGAGTTTTGACTTGCAGCCTTTTGCCATTGCACCTCTCTGTGGCTCCGGGCAATAAGGGGGGACAGTGGACAGTTTGTGTGTAGTGGGAGTGGAAAATCCCATGTCAACGCAGCTTTCAGGCAGGCAGACTGGCTTCCAGCCAAAACAGGAGCTGAGGCTGGGCTGCTGAGCTATTGCTTGGGTAAAGTCTGAGAGGCCACAGGCAAAAGAAAGAAGCTTTTTCTCATAAAGAACCGTATTTTTAAAGTATTTAACAGCATGAAATCCAAACCAGCAAAAATGTTTTGCCAGGTAGGGGAAAAACACAGGCTTCCCGGACCTGTGAAACTGCCTTCACCTAGAGCAGTGAAGCTCTGCCAAATACTAGGGGTAGCTGTCCCAGTCACCTCACAAAACAAGCCATCGCGCTGTTAATAGAAGCCTGGTTAATCCCACAGATGTGGGGTCTTTGGTTTCATGGGCTATTATCCCTTTTAGGTCTGCACCAGCTGCCCACAGGGTAACACTGTCATGAGAGAAGGATCAGAAGAGCCTGTTCAAATGCTCCGCGGGGCAGGTTAGCCAGCAGTAGCGCACTTGGCTGCAGAACTTCCCCAGAACTGCCCGATGCTGTTATCCAGCACTCTGGGAAATTCGGTCACGGCCAGGATGGGCTGCAACCCGCTGGGGAAGCCCTGTAACCCCCCTTACAGCAGCTCTGTGCACAAAACCTTTTCACCGCTACAGCGCTGAGTGGCTGTGCCTCCAAGCGCCCAGGGCAGCACAGTTTACACAACCTCAGCAGCTCCTCCAAGCCTTGTTGATGGTCCACGCTTTGCATCCACCTTTCTAAGAGATGTAGCTCCTTGGGCCGCGTGCTAGCGATGTGTGCCCAGGAGCAGGGAGAGACGTCTCCCGCTGCCCAGTGTCCGCTGGCTGCTGCAGCAGCAAGCCCTGGGCTGGGCACACAGCAAGGCTGCCTCCTCACCACATGATGTGAACAAAGCTCGGCTCCCAGCTTAAAAAACTGTTCTCATGGGCTAAGAACAAGGTCCCTACTAGTGTCAGTCTTTCCCCCTCCACCCTGCTTCCTTTTCTTCCTGGCTCCTACTCCTTTGGGCTGCAAAGCTGCACGCCACTGTGGACCGATCAAGGGGATCCCAGCACGCGATCAGATCTTATGGCCAGCAGTAACAGGGTACTTGTCAAAGTGCTGCCCCAGCAACCCGTTTGCAGGCTGCCTACTCAGCCTGAGAAAAATCCAAGTTTACATGCCAGCCCAGGGATGATCAGGAGAGATTCCTTCCCTGCTCTCTTTTTATCTCCTGCGTGAGCAGCCCCAGTGACCAGCAGGCTGGCCGGCAAGCCTGGGTCGCTGCCCGGCTGCTGCCCCTTCCATGGCCGAGGTGAGAAACTGGCTTCCAGCTGTGCAGCTCCCCGTGGGCAGTGCAGGGGACCTGGCTCTTGGCTGCACACCTGCGTGTTTTCCATGATGGATGTGGGTTTCCCCGGAGGTGGGCACAGCTTGGTAGGAGCAGTGAGGAGTGGGCACAGGTGGAGGCAGCTGCAGGCTTGTCCCACACCGCCCCACCACATCCCTTCTTCCCAAGTGGCCAGTGAATGGGGTGTAACTCCAGACTCAGCTACGCCCTGAAAATCAACATATATTCGCTTGCCATCTCCAACCTCGGGCTCTTCTAAAGGCTTGGGGTCATTTTTCCCAGCACAGCTGGGTGGCTGTGTGAATGCAACCCCTCATACAATACCTTCCCCCTTCCCAACAGCCACCCTTTCCCCCTCCAGCAAATTAACCCTTGTTCCCCCACGTTGTCCATCAGGTTTGCTTGCATCCCCCTGCTCTGTGCAGGCTGCCCACTTGCCTTTCTTTCTGACAGAGCAAAATACGTTTCTTCACAGCTGGACTATCGTGGGTGAAACCAGGAGCTATCACCTCTCATGGATTTCCTGGGTCTAATCCTGCTCCAGAAGACCACCTGTGGGCTTTCTCATGCCTCTGGGACCTTCTAGCTTGTTCCTGCCTCTCTCTCCCTCCGAGGTGCAGTGCTGGGGCAAGCAGGAGGAGCCCACCATTGGTGGGGGTGTGCTGATTTACTTCTGCAGGGAAGGCACTGGCCCCAGATCTGTGCCCAGCTCCCAGGGGTCCCTCAGGAGAAAGGGCAGATTTGGTTTAACATTTTGGATGGTGCTGTAGGGACAGGAGCTGTAGCCACGCTGAGGAGGCAGGAGGAGTGCTGGAAGGCAATTTCCATGTACATGTCCTCTGACTTTGTCCCCTCTGCCTTCTCTCACACCCTGTGTTGCCCCCTTCTTCTCCCCCTCACCAGCTCTGCTCCACACTGTCAGCCTGGCCGCATCTCCACCAGGAACTGGGAGAGAAGTTGGAGAGGGGATGGGAGGCAAAACGCTGCCCTCCATGCTTAAAGGGGATAGTTCAAAACAAAGAAACCCAGTCTGGGAACACCTGCGTCCTGAATGTCTGTCAGAAATAGCTGGTGTTATTTCTGAAGTTCCCCTGGAAGAAAGGATAAGCGGGGATTGAGGCCGTTCTCCGTGTGGAGGGATCTCACTTCCATAAAAATCATCAAGGCAGAACTGGATCATGCTCCAAGTGTCAGAGCCCAAGACATTCATTTGCAACATGCAAGATGTTATCAAGTTCGTGGTCTCAGTAACACCCACAGGATGCCACCTCCATCAGCCAAAGCAGGAGGCAGCCTGTGTGCACCCATTCAGGGTGAGGCAGGCAGTGGAGAAGTATCGAGCCCACACACTTTCCTTCAACCTTATCACAAGCTCATAATGCTGCACAAAGCTGTTCCCTGCTCGTATTCCCATCCCTCTGGAGCTCTGGGACAGCAATCCGGCCACTGGTCGGGATTACTTTTACTGCCGTTCCTGTCCGTGTTCCTTTTTCAATCCCAGGCACATCTTCCTCTCCCCTTCTCGCCCCTGGTCCACAGCACGGCACCCGAGGGGCTGGCACGCCATTTCACACAAGCAAGGGATTGCAAATCCCTGGCATGGGCTTGGCTGAGAGCCAGTCTGTCACTGGCAGAACACACATTTTGGGGGAGGAATGGAGGCATCTGTCCTGTAACTGGCTCCTCATCTCACAGCAGTAGGGGAGCGCTGCCGAAATGATCAGCTCTGAAAGATCTGTGCTTCAGACCATCGCTGCTGGGCTAGTGATGGGGACAGAAGCCATTCCTATAGCTTCAGGCTGGTTTTTCCAGCATCGGAACCTACATGCCTCACCATTCCCCATGTGCAAACCTGGCACCCGCCTGTCACGGGGCCCAGTGCTGGTCCTGAATCTAACACCAGCCTGCTCCGTGATGGGACTCAGTTTCCCAAGCAATAAACTGATGGGTAATAATAAATCCATTGTGGAAAACAACTTAATGTTTGAAAACACTTCACAGAATTTGTGGTGAGGGGGCTAAGGAACAAGCCCAGCTCAAGTGCATATTCCTGAAACTGATTTTAAACCCTAGAAATTAATGGCAGCTCAGTGCTGGCTCTTGGCTGATTTCGCTGTCAGTTTGTGAAATCTGTGTAACCTAATCTCGTCGTTTCTCCCCCTGAAAATGGTGGGTCTTCAACACAAAATTAAACCTCCATGGAGTAAACTCCATTTGCAGACCTCAGTGGCACAACTGTGTGCTTTGAGATTGTCCTCTGAAGGCTGCCACAGCCGTCTACCTTTTTTCCAAAGCACCTCCAGCACCAGTTCAGAAAATCCCTTGAACTAAAAGCTCTTCCCCAGCCCACCTAAAGAAGCAGCCCCAAAGGACCTGCCACCTCCAGCTGAGGACGAGGGGTGGAGGATGCTGCTGCGGTGGGGCAGGGGGCAGGAGGAAGGCTATGCGGGGAGCCCCACGAGAGGGGGTTTCCCTGCCCTCAGCGCTGCCTGGCGCACAGGAGTCCCAGCCTCTTGGAGGGGCACTGCTGTGCCCTGCCAAGCTTCAGTCCCAAATAAAGCCACTCACACTGAGGGCTCAGCTCCCTTTGTACCAAACAGGAGTAGGGCTCAGCTGCTGAGCTGAGCTTCTAAATGGCTTCCAAAATTGCACAGGGGCAGCAGAAAGGAACGGGGAAATGACCGCTGGGAAGGCAAGGTCAGGCTTGGAACCACAAGCAGTGGGCTGGGGGCAGGCTGACAGCTCCCTCTTCCCTCCCTGCTGGCAACTTGGCTTGTCCTCGCTTCTACCCATCTGGGAGGAGCGCTGGCTCGGAGGATGAACAGTAACAGCCAGGCCCCACCGTCCCCACCTCTCACCTGGGAGCTGCCTCCTTCACTGCCTCTTTAAGTCAGGGTGGGGGGACCTTGCGGGGAGCCTTCCTATGGGGAACGTGATGGGGGTGTGCAGTCCGGACCTCGGGAATGGCATCCCTAATATGGTCTCAGCTGTGCTGACTGGCTGGGGGATCCCGGGAGAGGAATGGAGCCCCTTATAAAAGCACCCAGGTCCCCCCCTGAAGGCAAACCTCCCTGGGCTTTAGTAGCACTAGAGTGAGGCTTGCTTGATATGGGAATTTCATCTGCCCTTTGGAGATTATCCAGGCTTTCTTGGGTTTCACACGGTGCGAGGCGGTGGCCTGGGCTGTGCGTGACCTGGTGGATGCCAGCTGAGAAAGCCCTTTTTCAAGCAGGGTGCAGCCCCTGCCAGCATTGCTCTGCGGAAGAACCCTGCTGGCACTACCCTGCCGTGCACGCCCTGCCTTGCTCCCTGCTCCCGGCCACTGCAGCAGCAGCAGCACATGCCTCAAAGGGTGCAGGCCAGTGCTACCATGCCAGCCCCCACCCTATTGCTGTCCTCCATGGCAAGGCCCACAGCAGCTCTGCTGCGTTTTTTGCTTCTTCTAAATCTGCCCAAGTGCCCATCTGTGTGCTACAGCCATCACCTCATCCCATCTGCATCCTAAGCAGCGTCCTTGGCCCCAGGAACCACGCATGGGAAGCGCTACTGGGGCTGGATCCTGCCTACAACGGGGCCGCCGTTGGCACCGCTTCTCCCCTGCCGTACCAGCGGTGCGGACACGACAGCACCGGGGGAGCCGACCCCGGCAGCCCCAATGGTGCTGGGGAGGGCGCTGGGCCAGGCGTGGGTCATGCATGAGCTGGGGTGACTGGTGCACCCAGGTCCAACCAGTGCTGTTTCCTAGGGCACGCATATGGCACGCCCTTGGAGGAATGCATGTGCCAGGTATCTGCAGGGATGTCCACCCCAAAAGTAGCATCACCACCCCATATGGCCAACGCAAACAAGTGGCAGAAAGGACAGCGCTCTTCTAACAAGTCTTCCCTGCACCAGGGGCATCAAAATAAAAAAAAAAAAGAAAAAGGAAGGGCAAGATTTTACTCATTCTAGAGAGCGAGCCCCTGCCTGGCTCAGAAATACGAACTCGTTAGCTGCTGACCATGTGTCGGGGCAGCCACCACCGCGGCAGCAGTGGAGAGCACCACACACGTGCTGGAAAACACGCTGCGGTTCCCCATTTAGAACAAGGTAGTTGGTGCAAATGCAGCCCTGCTGAAATAGCGCTTCGAGGGGGATCTAGCCTGGGCAGCCACAGGGTTTTTTTTAAAAAAAAAGGGCCTTGAACGAAATGTCACCACCATGAAGGTATTTTCTCCGGTCTCACATGAAAAGCATGGCACACCTTTAAATGGGCATAAAATGCACCATTGGCGGGGTGGGATCTATTTTTAACGCTTCGGAGTCTGCAGATGTGCGAATCTCATGCGTGCAGGTCTCCGCAGCTAGCGAGAGGCATGCGATCAGCCATTTGGCTATCGGACTGGGAAAAGTCCGTGTAGTCCGAGGCACCCCGGGGAGGGTAAGGTGCACGCTGGTGACCCACCAGTAGCCGCCGGCGGCAGGACAGTGCTGTGAAGGCAGCGGGGCTTCTGGAATTAAACCACTGGCCTACCTGGGGCGGGGGGGGGGGTTGTCTGCAGCCATTCACACCATCCAGCATTTTGTGGAAGATTTCCCATGCCGTCTTAAGGGCTTCCTCAGAGAAAGGCTAGCCGTTCCGCAAAACACAGCACCAATTCAAAATACAGAAAAACAAACACTACAGCCGTTTCCCCAGGTCTCCTCAGATTAGAATTTCAGTACATTTGTCTCCAGGCACCTGTTTGTCCCCTCTGGTGCTCTTCATCCTAAAATACTCCAGCAAAGCAGCCTCCCCACAAGGACAGTCACCGAAAAGGCCAGCCACTCACCAACGGCAGCTATGGGCTCTGCGGTGTCCTTACGACAAAGATACCGCAAATCTGCCATCACACAGCTTGGCGCCTGGATTTCGGTTCTCGGGGGAAAGGGAGCAAGCCCAACGTGTGCCCAGCGGGAAAAGCCCCAGCTTGCAACATCGCATCCCCCCCCGGGCACCAGAAATTATCTTGAGAACCGTTTTGACAAATGGATGCTCTTGAAAAAAACCTGTGCGCCACTTGTGAGTGGCTCCCCTAGAGAGTGCTGACATCTGTGTATATTGTTCATAATGAATTATCTACTCGGCACGGGGAACCTGTTGGCTCTGGAGAGTGGTGTTAGGCAGACTTTCATCTCCCCAGCTCGCTGGTGTGAATCCAGCCTGAGCCGCCCGTGAACCAGATGTCTCCCTGCACAACCCACCGTGGTGCCCTGAGCCCATGGCAGCGCTGGGGTGGGGGGAGCGCAGCTGGACCCCCATTGTCGCTGCTGCCCCGTGCAAACGAACCATCGGTGCCCAGAAACACCACTCTAAGTGTCCGATGGGCTGCACATGGAGAATTACATGCTGGTTTCCCCTCTGAGGGGGACATGGGCAGCGTGAGGGGCTGGTTTTGGAGCAGCGGAGGAGCTGGCTGCGCGGTTTGCCGGCTCCTGTCCCAGCACTGACACTCGCCTGCCACCCTGACGCGAAGGAAGTGACTCCCACTGCACCCACCGCTCGCCCTGGATCAGGGGGGACGGCCAACACAGGGACATTCAGGGGATACAGAACTAAAAAAGCCATGCTGAGCTGAGCTCGCCGGGAAGCTCGGTACGAGCTACATGCTCGCAGAGAGGAAAGGCGAACATCATCCCTGAGCAAACTTGAGCTGTGCATTTTGCTAGCAGCGGCTGATGAGGTGGGTGGCTTTACTCCTGAGAGAGGAGACCAGGAGTTTGGGGCTCTGGGTTGTGCTCCTGGCACTCCCACAGGCGGGCGGGCGTCCCTGCCCTCCCCACGGTCCCACACCCCTACCTGCGCAAGGGCAAAGCAGCGTCTTCCTCTGACTGTGAAGTCTGTAATTCGTAGTCGCGCTGTTGCCTGCGGTACGGCAGTATGTGATTGCTTCCTTACCCTGTCCCCGTGGAGCTCAGGCCAACTGCCCGTCCCGAGACCTCTGCGCAGGAAAGTGCTCAGCAAAGCTGAATGAATGCTATGGCAGCCTGGCCTTGCTAAGCTGGGCAGGAGAAATTGCCTCCCTGGGAAGCCCTTCAGGGTCAAACTACGTCCACAAGGAAGCACTTAGCTTCAGGAGGTGCGCAGAAAGAGGCAAGCAGGAATAAACCCAGTACCTTCAGTCACTAAAGTCTCAGAAACAAGCAACTCTGCAACCCCACCGATCCGCTTTCTAAGGAAGATTATGGATGTGCTGGACTTGCCTACATGGATATTTTTAATCTTACAGCTACCTCCTGAGGCTCCAAGGAAGACAGAGAAGTGGGGTTCCTGCAGAAATCACCCTCCATGCCTCCCCTGCCAAACGTCTCTGTGGAGAGGAGCAAGGCTACACGAACCCAAGATTCTCCCTGGACATCGCTTGGGGGCCAAGTTTGGCCAAAGACACAAGTAGAAAGAGCCTTCATTAAATATAGTAAACAATGAATAATTTCGTTTCCCAGGAAAAGGCAGCTGTGCCATCACGGGGCTCCACGGCAGAGGGCAGAGGCAGAGGGGCACCGTGCCTGGCTACTTCAACGGCACCCGAGAACGAAATAGAAAGACATCTTCTGAACTGGTTTCCTGAAGAGGACTTTTGATTATCTGGGGTTTTGTACAGTCATTCCAGAGGCTTTGCCTGTCCCATGGAGTCAAAATAATGATTTACATGTAGGGAACTTCATGTATGTCCATATATGTTACCAAGAACGCTGACTGCCTCATTCTTCCTTCTGTGAAGGCAGACATGACCCTCAGGCCCCAAGGTGGTCCCAAAGATGAGGACTTGCGTGTGTCCCACATTCAGCCCTAGTCTCTCGCTTGCCCAGAGCATTTGCACCACCATGGAAAAATGACAGGGAAAAAGATGATTCTGCACTCATCCAAACCACCCTTTAAACACTCTTTGCATGTCTTCATCCCTCTTTGTCTTTGCCTGTGGAGACAAGACAGGCAGAACGCGTCAGGACTCTTCCTTCTGCATTTAGTGGTACCCTGCTGTGCTGCCCAGCACAATTTCCACTGCGTACCTCAAGCGTCCCTGCCTCACCACCCCTGCCCTCCGCCCGCTTGGTGGGGAAGTGGCCGCCGCTCTGCATGAGCCGCTGATTTGGACGTTTGAAGAAGAAAACGCCAAACAGGACCCCCCGCACAACCCAGCAGCTGCGCACGAGGGGTCTGGCTGGGTCCTTGTCAGGGAGGGAGCGCCCACCTCTGCCCTGCAGAAGGCAGCGGCAGGTGGGGCACAGGGAGCCTTTTCCGCCCCATCGCAGGGAGCGGCATGCTGGTGCCAGAGACCCTGTGCCGGCAATTCACACTGACGGAGTGTCTGGGAGGGCTTCTGCAGCCCGGCATTTGGTAACATGCTCTTTTCCCCAGCTGGAGCACCGGGGAGGAGGTCCCAGCTCGGGAGATGTGTCCAGTCGCCCCCCTGCGCGTCCAAGCCCTGTCAGCACTGAGGCACCCCACGGCTGGCAGCCAGCCGGCGGGCAGTGACCCGGAAAGAGCGCGTGTGTGCAGCAGGGCCCTGGGCAGATGCCGGCGGGGACCCCCACTGAGACACCGCGCCTCTCCACTAGCAGGGGTAGGGATGAGCTCCAGCAGCTCCACCCACGTGGATGGGCAGTGAACCGCTCGAGCACAGTTGGGTTTGTGGGCATGCTTCCCTGTGCCCCCATCCTCCGCCCATCCTAAAACACAGCCAGGGGCTCAGCACAGATGAACCCTTGCTCTGTTCTTCTTCCCCAACCTTGCACCAAATAGACTGAAGTCAACGGCCCGTGCCATCACGGTGAGAAAGCGAAGAGGCACATAAGCTCTGCTCTTCAGGAGGTGGTGGGCATGCGGAGATTTGCCATGCCCTTTCTACTTCCCTCACTCTTCTAAATTATTCCCTGCGTCCCATAATACGCCACCAGAATCCCTTCCGCAATTTGGAAGGCTTATTTAGCAAGTCAGATATAGCAAGGCATGAATTTATAAATAGAGAGGGGCATGGTTGGGGACTGTGCAACGTGACTCACAAGTCAAACTGTCAGTGAAGAACTTATCAGCCATTTGCTTTAAATATTCATTTAGCAATACCAAGCCCTGCTCACAGTTACACTTACCATATAAAAACACTGTTCCCATATACGGTTAATATATTTATGGCAATTTCTTCAAAACTACTCAGAAGCCACTTACCATCTTGCTGGTCAGAGATAAACCAAGGTTGGAAAGGAAAACATCTCCTCAGAGTTTGAGCGTGCCCTCACTTCCAGCTGTGCAACCCGGCACTCTTTCCCAGGGCAAAGCCGGTGGGATGATGGTTATGTCATAAAACATTTTTGCCTTAACTGCTTTTTTTCCCACCCACGTATCTTATTTGTCAAAGGTACTACTCCTACAGAATACCTGTAGTCCAGACTTGGGTCTCACCGCTTTTCAGTTTTCTTCTATACCTTCATTTGCTCAACCGGTCCTTAATTCAGACTGTTTCTTCCACAGAAAATGGAGAAAAATAGATGTGAATTATGAAATCAGCAATAAAATCTCTACAGAACAGGCAATAGATTAAATGCATACATCTTACGCATTTCAGGAAAAGAGTAGGGTTGTTAATCTTTTTCTTCCAGCTGATCATTTCATGGCCTCAAGCCATGCCAGGTTCTGGGCTTAGAGCAATAAAATTAATTATTCCCTTTTCCTCCCTTCTGCTTCCTCATGTGATTGCTTTCATTGCTCTGGCTTTGCTTCTTAATCTGGGACGTGATCGTGCAAGCACTTTCCCATTAACCAAATCCATCGCCCTCTCAGGGGCTTCAGTGAGGATTACTAGCACAAATCAACTCCAGCACGTTTGCAAATCGTTAAATTGAGGATTCGTCTAACCCAGCAGAGGGTATCTGAGACTGGATAAATGGGCTGAAACTTTGCTGCAGTGCTGAAACAGGCACAAATAGTAAAAATTAATACCGAGTGCAATGTCAGTGCAGGACCCTTGGGAGCCTTCTCCATCATTTCTGTGCTGCACATCATCCCAGACACCTTCTCCTTACGCAGCCTCTGTGACCACAGCTCCCAGTGTTTGTACTGCCCTTGCCCAGACCCCCCTGCCCAGGCACGAGCCCTCCCCATGCCGCCTGCTGACCTTGCAATATTTTCCATGTTATTCTTTGCTCTCCCCTTTTTATTTTTAAACAATGATGCACGTCCAGCAGGTGTGCTCCCTGGGCTGCCTGCGGTCCTGCTTCAGCCTCTGCCTGGGGAAGCTGCAGCCGATGAAGAAACCAAGAGCCTCCAGTTTGAGCAGGGCTACGCCTGGCTTCTGGATCCCGGTCAAGATGTGGCGGGAGTTATGTCAAGTTGCTTTTCCACACTGGAATGCGTGCATCAGGCACTTAAAAAAAAGACAAAACGCAAGGTGTCAGCAGAGGTTAAGCACCTCAAGGATTAAATGACACCCTTTTTAATTTGGACTTTGGATTTTAGCACCAAGATCCACTTAATGCCATATTTTGCTGCCTGAGCAGATCAATCTGCTTTGTTAACCTGCCTGGCATTAACCCCCCACATGTGAATGGGGGGGTCATAACCCCTCATCCATTCAGTCTCGGCCAGGATGGGCTCGCTTCAGTGGGCTAACAAAAATAGAGGAAAGAGGGAGTAAATCTCAGAGTAGCAGGTTTACGATCAATTGCCATGTTTTCCCTAAAACATTTATCCCAAAAGAGATTTCTCATATTTTCCCTGAGTTGACTGGATTGAATACTGTCATCCTCCTAAATTTGCCACTTTTATTAGGTTTAAAAAATAATTTCGTCCCACAGGGCTCTTGCGGGCCAAGTGTGGATGCCCTGCACCCAGAGCAAGGACAGAAACTGCTGGTGTTTAGGGTTGCTGGTGTGAGCAGCTCAGGAGGAAGAGGGCGGTCTCAGCAAGGCAACAGACAGACTCTCCGGAGGCAGAGCCGGAGATCCCCGGCACTGCCGGTGGCTACTGCAGCCTCCGGCTTGTGGCCACGCTTGGAAAGCGTTCAGATTTCAAGACTTTCTCTGGTCTTTGTGCCAGGAAACAGGGCTGCATGACTTTCAGAGCTAAATTTAGGTTTGCAAGTATTTCACATTCCCCAAACACCTTCTATGACAACGCCTCAAAACCCTTCCTGAACATTACCTATTTCTCATTATCTTCTTTGAGATGGAAAAGAGAAAAGCCACTTTGTTGCAACAAATGGAGCCACGAGTGTTGACTTGCTCATGGTCACAGAGGAAAACCATGGCAGGCTTTGGATGGGAAGGGGAAAAAGGGAACGAAAACCAACCTTCCAGTGTAAACGTCTTGGTTTCTGCAGTCGCAGAAACACGGCATATCACCTGTGGCAGTGCTGCTAGGATTAGGTAGGAACAGCACCATCTCTGCTTCAAAATGCTTGGGGTTAGGGAGCTCTGGTAGCTCTCTGTTGGGTTTTTTGGGTCTAGTGATTTCCAGGATGAAAAAATCCTTATGGAGGGAATATCCTGTTCTACGGCCATTTCAAAGGTGCCTCAATCCCTACACAACCCCTCCGAATAACTCGCAGCAAGAGAACGGACAGCCTCAGCGGCCGGACCACGCTTCATTTTCAGCATGGGACGTAGTGCAGAGCGCGCAGAGCTCCCCGCTGCGCCCTTTGGCTGTACTCTGCAGGCGGATAGCGCAGACAGCAGTGTTCATCACCGGCAAACTCAGTTTAGACACCCGTGCCCCTGTTATTTTAACCTTTTTTGTGATTATGGTTGCTAAAGGGAATTAAAAAAAAATCTTACAGAAGCAGATACAGTTGCCCTGGGAAATCTTGTTGGCTTCTGTTGGGTTGACCTGCTTTGGACCTCCTCCCGCTTGCATGGCCCCCCATCCCTGCCTCTGCATGCAGCCATCTCCCTGCAGCCACAGGGAGATTTGGGAAGGGCGGGACTACCCTGTCATCGTCTGCTCCCCCAGCACGGCTGGCAGTGCTGTGGGCCTTGCATCGTGCCGGTGACCAGCCCTTCCTCTGCTTTCTGGGTGTCCCCTTCCCAGCACTGTCCTGGCCAGCACAACACCAGCAACCTAAGCTCAGCACCGGCCACTGTTAATGGCAATGTAAACTCATTTCATTTTGCACTCAAACAGATTAGGCGATGTCTGCGTCTGAGGGACCGGTAGGTGTGAGATGAAGGGCCACTATCTGCTGTCACCATCCCAGTGCTGCCAGTGGGAGCACCTCTGCCCCTGCCTGCGCGCGCCGGGCAGCAGGGCAGCGCTTCCCCTGGGAAAAGCACAGAGCTGCAGCCATATGGGCTCCCCCTCCACTCATGTACTTGAACACCCTCTCAGAGCACTCCTGCTTTGGTGAAAGAGGGCAACCGAACCAGAAGAGCCTCAAGGCATGATCTCCTTTGCAAATACAACTCAGGTCCTGCTGGAAGAGCCCAGCTGCGTTGCAATGACATTAACATGCCTCTGCAAGCTGGGGTCGGCCACTGATGCCTGTTGCCATTCGCCTGATGCTGCTCATCCTGAGCATGTCTGAGAGCCCTTTTATAAGGTAGCCCTCCCCCTTTTCCTTCCAGCAGTGATATTGCTCAGCTTTAAAGTCTTGTTTTCCCTGGAAGGAAGAGAAGCTGCTGGAAGCCGAGCAGCGAAGGCGCAGGGGGTCAGGGAGAGCATGTTTGGAGGGTATTACAGCGGTGGGGGGGGAGGGATGTGCCAAGGAAGAAAGCGGCTTCCAGGGATCTATATATACGCAGCTCGCCGAGGTGGGGTTACAGAGAGGCTCATTCCCGGGCTGCCTGTGGCACTCCCTGAACAACCGCAGCCAGAGCTGCCCCCGAGCCGCACGCTTCAGTTTCAGAGCGTGGCCTTGAGCAGCCGAGACAAGACGGGGTTTGGCTGTGGTCCCTGCAGGCACAAGAGGATAAGCTGCCCAGGGTCGCCGCAGTGCTGGAGGTTTGCACGCTGCTGGCCCCCGTTCTGCACCAGTTTATGCGTAGTTTCGAGGTTGACAGGATGCCCTGAGGGTGGGGAGAAGGAGACCGCCTGGGCAATAAAAGGTTTCTCCACCACCATCACACAAAGGGCACATCCCCAGTGGGAGCCACCAGTACTCCCAGCTTTCCCGCTGCAGAGCAATCAGAAGCTGCTTTATTTTTCAGGTCCTGAACAAATAAAAAAAGAGAGCTTTTGCCAGCTGCAATTACAATTAATTCCCCAGGCTTCGTGCCAGACCCTTTTGGTCCCCTCAAAGGCTGTTCTGCCCCTGCGGGGCTGAAGAGGATCTCAAAAGCAGCCAGCAGTTCCCAGGGAAGATCGTGAGGCCGGGGGATACTCCACATGGCCCTGTCGCTAAAACTGCCCACCCTGACAGGCACCTGCCCCATGTGGGAGCCCTCCACACCAGCACTGCCTGCAGTTACCCATCAGTTGATCAACAGGTTATAGTCACCCTCATGTGCTCTTCTTCCAGCCCCAGGAGATGCACCATGGAAATCTATACATCTGAATATTTTTCAATTAATTTTTAAAGAAAAATGCCTGTTCAGTTCAGAAAGAAAGAAAGAAAGAGAGATAAAGAGATAAAGAGATAAAGAGAGAAAGAGAGAAAGAAAGAGAGAAAGAAAGAGAGAAAGAGAGAAAGAGAGAAAGAGAGAAAGAGAGAAAGAGAGAAAGAGAGAAAGAGAGAAAGAAAGAAAGAAAGAGAGAAAGAAAGAGAGAAAGAAAGAGAGAAAGAAAGAAAGAAAGAAACCAACCAACCAACCAACCAACCAACCCACCCTGACAGGCAATGTTCCATTTGATTATTTTTTCTGTGGATTAATGAAATAGAAACAGGAAAAAATGTTCTTGTAAAATAAAAACATGTGAAGGTTTCGACAACTGTGCTTCGAAGGGCTTCGTTTTAATGCCTCACTTTCAAAAACAGAGGATGCCACAGAATTTGTTGCTTAGGAGTTTCCTGTGAAAAATAATGGTAATTTTCAAGTGGCCTCTATTTTGTCCTTTTACTAAATCCCATTGAATAAATATTATTGGCCAAATGCCCACGGGAGATTGGCAGTCAACGGCCTACACAGCCTGCACTGGTGTCAGCGCTGAGAGGGTGTTCGGGTCCTCTCAGCAAAGCCAAACCAAATAAATACTGTAGGTCAAAGTGCTTTTTGTTTCTGCAGTTTTGGAGCCCCGGGGAGAAGCGCGCCGGGGTGCCAGTTCCCTTTCCCAAACGGGGGACAGAGGCGTGACATTTTGTGGGAGGCGGCCCGTCCTGGTCCACGTTCTGCTCTCTGGGCAATGCAGGTTATCGCATTAGCAACATCCCAATCAAAATGAAATTAGGAAGCACCTTCGGTGCCCTCATCTTCTCCAGGATTCCCTGTGTTCTTCTGCTCAGAGGCTGCCCCGAGCCTGTCCCTCAGGACCCAGGTTTTTTCTGTTACTTAGCTTCTTAAATAATTTTGCTAACGGCCCACACACCTGCAGACCCTGGAGAAACTTACATCAAAGCCCAGTCATGTCTGTGCCTCCCCAGCTCATTTAAACAGCCCCGCATAATTTTTGTCCCCTCAAGGACTCTTTCTTTCTCCAGATTTCCCATCCCTTGGTGATATTTGAATCCAGGGCAGCATTTCACATTGCCCACTGGTGCAACCACAGAGCCAAGCTATGGAAGGTTGTCCTACACTGGTCCAGCCCCACATGTAGGAGGCTGAGGAGCAAGCAGTGAGCTACAGCCCCAGAGGATGCTGCCAGCACGGGCAAGAGCCATTCTGCCATTACCCTCCCTCCCACGACACGTTGGTGTCCCACATCCTTCCTTCTATTCCTTTTTACGCCTCTCCAGTCATATTTATTCCTTTGCAACTCTCAGAACAGAGGATGCTGGTCCTGGTGATCCTCGCCGGCTGCCAACAGCACTGTTAGAAGTGTAGGGACAGTAATAAAATCCTTGAGAAATGCACAACAAAAGCCAAAGCCGGACTGCTGTGCACGAGAGAAATTTCCCAAAACCAGGGCTTATAAATCATGTGAAAATTCACCTCACCTGTTTCTAAACAATCTGTCTCTAGAATTGCTGAAAATTCCAAGCCCAAATAAAAGGCTATTTTCAGATCAAAGAATGTGTTTTGCTTTGAAATTAAAACCTGAACAGGTTTCATTTGGTAGGCTGAAAAATGTGTTGGGTGTCAGTTCATTGATTAAGCAACCAAAACAACAAACTAGTCATTTTTTGTTTCCAGCTGTAAAAAGGCACTTTTTAGCACTAAGACTACTGAGAATACCTGATGCTTTGGGTTAGTAAGAGACAAAATGCTGCTGATAGAGCGAGCAGACAATGAGATGCCCACGGCATCAGCCTCCCCACGCCAGGCAGTGCCTGTGCAATGCCCTGGCTGCCGGAGGATTGCGCTCTGCCCACGGCTGCGCTCACACGAGCAATCCTAAACTCAGGTTTGGCACTGCAAAATCTAAAAGTCTTCATTCAGAGGGAAGGGGGTCAAGTCTTGAGGACTTAACGTTAGTTAAGCATCTCCCCAGATCCTAACACAGAGCTGCCAGATGAAATATGTGCCACGGAGCAACAACTTGCACACATGGCAAGTAAAAGCTCATGTTTGGTTTTTAAGAAGCAACCCTGTTCCTGCTTTCCAGTCTGATCCCAGGCGCTCAGAGAGAGATCTCGGCTCAGGAGCTAGGGCTGCGCAGAGGCCTCCCTGCCCCCAGATACCAGGGAAGGATCAGGCCAGCTCCTCCTGCAGGCTTTTCTTTGGGATAGGGCAACAAAAGCGTGTACTCACGTATGGGTCTCACTTTAATGCAGGTAAAAACAGGCAAAATGCAAAAAAAAGCACACCCTTAGCATAGTTGCATAGTTGCAGCAGAGCAAACAAACCTCCCTGGGCTGGAAGTTTAGCTGAAATTCATAGTTTTTCCCCAGCATTGCTGTCTCCCATGCTAAGGGGACACCCCAAAACTCAAGCACTGCTTTCCTGCCAGGGCCCTGTGCTCCTGGAGTCCTCCTCTAAAGGCTGCCTGCTCCTGCACACATGCCCTGACCCAGGGAGCTGTGCCAAGCCTGGCAGAGCTTCAGGGTGGCTCCCCAGAGGACCTGAGCACCTGGTGGGGTGGATGGTGTAAGCAAAGGGGGGCCCCAGAGCCCCCCAGCCCTGTAAGAGAGAAGTGAGACAGGCAGGGGCAGCCTCCCCACCTCGCATGCTGCTCTGCCCCCTCCTCAGAGGCAAAAAGGGCAAGCAAATGTCCGCGGCAGGTGGAAGCCCCTGGGATTTTCCTTCGGGCTCCCAGGGAGTCCCCGAGTGAAGGATCTGGCACCAGGAGGGACTGGTCTGGGAGGGCAGAGGAGGGGGCGGCCCCTTCGCAGGGAGCCGCTCCTGCACGACCACAGGCAAGGGCGAGTGTGTCAGGCAGGGTGAGGAAGTGGCCCTGGCTGCCCTCGGCCCCCTGGGCTCCCCGGGGAGAGCGTGATGGCAAGCAGGCAGGCTTCCCATAAGGGGAGTGGAAAGCTCTTTATTTAACCTGCACCCGCCACCTTCCTTCAGCCCCAGCCTTGCCTCCGTCCATCACGCCTTGGAGCTGCACGAGCATGCCAGGGCTACTTTTTTGGCAGGCTGAGCCAAATTTAATCCTTTGCAAACTAAGGCGCCAGGTAACCCTTTCCCCACCAGGTCTAGGAGCAGCACGTTGCAGCGCGGCAGGCACCCACCTTTGCAGCGGCGTGATGCAACACACAGCCAGCCCCGAGCTGCTCTCGGCAGCCCAAACAAGCCAGGCAGGGCTGGCTCCTCAGGCTGGGGCCCCATCCCCTCCCTGGTCCTCGTCCTGTCTGGGGAGCTCCAGCCCCCCCACCCGCTGCCCTCGCTGTTAGACGACGCACTACGTCAGCAAGTGATGGAAGAACCCAAGCAAATGATGACAGAAACAACTGCTTTAGGGGTGTGACAGAATGACTGATGATTTAATGCTTCTTGAAGTTTTTTGTTTCCTTCCACAGGGCATTGGTTTTAAAAACAAAACAAAACGAGGTAAAATAAATTAATTTATGTACACTTTACATACACTGTGTCACGTGGAGCTTTGCAGCAACAGTAACCAGAAATTGTTACAAAATAGAAAGTTACATGGCTGTTGCAGGTCCTCGGCAGCCTGCAACCTAGAAGGTTGTCATCCTGAGCGTGGTTGGCAAAGTGATCATGTAAACAAGTTTAGAAGCATTTACGGTGAACAATGGATGGGCCAGCTTCGTCGTATTCCTGCTTTGTGATCCACATCTGCTGGAAGGTGGACAGGGAGGCCAGGATAGAGCCACCGATCCAGACAGAGTACTTGCGCTCAGGTGGGGCAATGATCTAGAGGAGAAACAAGAGAGCCGAGATCAGCAAACAAGCAACTGCTGCAGGCGGCCGGCACAGGGGTGTGCGCAGCCCCGCGCGCTGTTTGCGGGAGGGCAGAAGAAGAGTAGTCCTGTGCCTGGGTCCTTCATGCTCCAGCCTTACCTTGATCTTCATTGTGCTGGGGGCCAGGGCTGTGATCTCCTTTTGCATACGGTCAGCAATACCTGGGTACATGGTGGTACCCCCAGACATGACGTTGTTGGCGTACAGGTCCTTCCTGATGTCAATGTCGCACTTCATGATGCTGTTGTAGGTGGTCTCATGGATCCCTGCAGACTCCATACCTGGGGGCAGGGAAGGGGAGAAAAGCAGGCACAAGTTAAGTGCAAAGGGAGAGCTCTATGGGAGGACTCGGGAGAGAGGGGAGAGCTGGTGGGGGAGGAGAGAGGGAAGGGGGCGCACACACCAATGAAGGAAGGCTGGAAGAGGGTTTCTGGGCAGCGGAAACGTTCGTTGCCGATGGTGATGACCTGCCCATCAGGCAGCTCATAGCTCTTTTCGAGGGAGGAGGAAGAGGCAGCAGTGGCCATCTCGTTCTCAAAGTCCAGCGCCACATAGCACAGCTTCTCCTTGATGTCACGGACAATCTCACGTTCAGCTGTGAGGGGGAAGCAAGGGCATCAGTGGTTGCAAAGGAGGAACAGGGAACGCCTCCATCTCCTCCACAGGTCTGCCGGGGCTCCAGACCCCCAGCCACACATACACTCCCAACAGGGAGTACTTGCGGGGCTCGCGATGGGGCGAGAGGCAGCAGCATCCCTGGAGGTACAAGGCTTGGGGGTGAGAGGGGACATCTTGAAGGAGGGAATAGTGCTTACCTGTGGTGACAAAGGAATAGCCACGCTCAGTCAGGATCTTCATCAGGTAGTCAGTGAGGTCCCGGCCAGCCAGATCCAAGCGCATGATGGCATGGGGCAGGGCATACCCTTCATAGATGGGGACATTGTGTGTCACACCATCACCGGAGTCCAGCACGATACCTGGGGAAACAAAAGCAGCCACCTGAGAGGCAACCCACAAAGGGCCCTGCCCTGGGGGGCAGAGCACTCGCCAGCTGCAGGGGACTCGTCCGGGGCGCCCTTGCTTGGGGAAGAGGGGCCAGGAGGACACTTGCACTCACCGGTGGTACGGCCAGAGGCGTACAGGGACAGCACAGCCTGGATGGCCACGTACATGGCTGGGACGTTGAAGGTCTCAAACATGATTTGGGTCATCTTTTCACGGTTGGCTTTGGGGTTAAGGGGGGCCTCGGTGAGCAGGGTGGGGTGCTCCTCAGGGGCCACACGCAGCTCATTGTAGAAGGTATGGTGCCAGATCTTCTCCATGTCGTCCCAGTTTGTGATGATGCCATGCTCAATGGGGTACTTCAGGGTCAGGATACCTCTCTTGCTCTGGGCTTCATCTCCTACGTAGGAGTCCTTCTGACCCATACCCACCATGACGCCCTGCAGGGGAGGGAAGGGGGTGGCTCAGCAACCTCTCCACGGGTGGCAGCGGCGTGGGGCTCGCCAGCGGGCTGGGCATCCCTCCTCCAGGGCAGGGAGGCAGCGGGGACCCGCAGCCATCGCCGTGGCCGGGCTCAGGGTGGGACTCTCAGAGGGGGCCGACGCGCCGTACCTGGTGGCGGGGGCGGCCCACGATGGAGGGGAACACGGCCCTGGGGGCGTCATCCCCGGCGAAGCCGGCCTTCACCAGGCCGGAGCCGTTGTCGCATACGAGCGCGGTGGTCTCGTCCTCGTCGCACATGGTGTCGGCTGTCTGCGGGGGCACAGGGGCGCAAGGCTCAGCCTGGCCGGCGGCCGCGGGGTCGGGGCGGCGGGAGCGGCGGGGGCCGGGGCTTACCTGGGCTGGCTGCGGGCTCCGCGCGTCGGGCCGCTGGCAGAGAGGCCTCCCGCTCCTCGCCGGGTAGCTCGTGGGCCGCCGCCGGCCGCCGAGGCCTTTTATCGCGGCGGGCGGCGGCGGCGCCCGGCCCCCAGGAATGCGGCCCCGGCCGTCGCCATATTTGGGCCTGGGGCCCGGCGCGGCCCCGGCCCGGCGCTGCCCAAAGAAGGCGCTCCTGGCCGCGGCCCAGGTGAGCCGGGCCCGGCCGTATAAGGAGCGTCTGCCGGGCCCCCCCCCCCCCCCCGCCAACACCGCCACCGGGGCTGAAATAATCCCCCGGCACCGCCGGGCCCGTTAAGGGCAAAGCGGGGGGGGGGGGGGGGGGTCGAGTGCGGGCCCGGGCCCGGTGGGGCGTCAGGGCGGAGCGGCTGCGGCCCTGCCCGGGGGCTCAGCGGGGCTGGGGGTGGCTGGGGTCCTTGGGCTGGCACTGGGGGGCCGCCGAGGGAAAACCCCGCCGCCCCCGCAGCTTTCTGAACAGGCAGGTGCCGCCGGCGGCGGGGAGGAGAGAGGGGGTCGTGGGAGGCGATGGCGGAGGGACGAGGTGGATGGACGTGTGGCTTGCACATTGCGACCGCTGTACCTGGTGACACATAACAGCCCGTGTAAAAGCCGCAGCTTCACATGCCAAATTTCTCTGCTGTGATTCGAAAATGGAAAATAAATGGCAGGGGATGACATCTGTTAGACAAATGCCTCAAGAGAGAGCCGGTGAAGCATTAATCCCGGCGACCGTCGGATCCCAGAAGCCTGACGTGGCGCGAATGCTGGTGCCATTAGCGAGGAGCCGCTGCCGGCCGCTGAGCTCGGCATCCTCCAGCTCACCCTCCCCAAAAGGAGCGTGGTCTCACAGGCAAGTCAGTCATCTCTGACGAGCTGAAGAAACCGTGCGAGTGAAGAGGAACGCTTTGTCTCCTTCAGCTGTGGATATTTAAGCAGAGATTCTATGTGGGACGCTTGGAAGATTTTATATAGAAATTCCAGTTACTGATGGAAAGACAAGGCAGGAACACAAGCAGGTTTGCCGCTCTGCCCATGAGTCAATGCAAATCAACCTCCAAGACCTTCTCTGAAGGCACAACTGGCCGAGGGTAAACCCTTTTAAAATTTAGGGGGTCAGGAAAGGAGGCAGAAGGAACAGTAAGGCAGAAGCGCTCATGCTGTGAGGAGTCACCTGCAACCGAAGGCATTTCTGCAGCTGATTTCCTTTGCTGCAAGGCAGAGCAGAAGGGCCAACAGAGAAGCAGACAACTTTTCTTCTCTATTTAATTTCTGCACCCTCTGGTTTGGCAGCGTTCCTCTTTACCTCTGGCTGCTCCTTATTTCATTCTGCTATAGATTTTCATTTCCTGTCAAGTTGTTGTATTAAAGTACACAGGGGACAAAACACGCTATTCTCTCATACTGTTCTTCCAACTTCTCATATTATTCTTCCGTTCTGTCATCGACAACTGGCAGTACAAAAATCGGAAGCCTGAAAGCACTTAAAGGCATCGCAGCCATCAAATCTATTTACAGAACTGTAATGCTCCATCGTGGATTCCAAAATACGGTCAGTTGCGTTGAATCAGAAGTCAAGTAACAGCAAGCCTAGTATCACCGAAAGATAAACATTCTTAATCCTTCAGTAAAACCTGACGCAAGCATAAACCCACTCTATCCTGTTTAATTTTCTTTCTACCCCAATCTAGTTTACAGCAAAATGCCCGATGGCAATGTTAAATTCTTCCAGTTCTGCATAAAAGATCATTTTCTGCACGTAGATCTGATACTTAGCTGGACTCATGAAATGAATTTGGGTTTAGTCCCAAGTCAGAAAACATTTGAAGTCGGTTTCCAGAACAGAGCTGGGCACAAAGCAGATCACTATCCACAACACACAGCTTCGGAGATTGGTCACAAACAACTGATGAGCTTCCCCGCTACTCTGGTGACAACAGAGGATAGAAGTGTGGGCGTCCTGTACCGTGTGTATTTTCCATTACTGAGAAAACAATTACTTAAGAAACAACCTACACTTCCTTATTCAGAAGGCGCTATCCGTAGTCCTTCAGCCATTTTAACCAAAACCCAAATCTTTTTGTCCCAATGTTATTTGGGTTTTGTTACACTTGGAAACAACCTAGAGCTCTGGCATGACCTTCGATATGCGGTGGTAAATGAAGTCATCCTCCCCATACAGTAATCCGAGACAGGAGTTCTGCACCAGAACAGCTTATTACATAATGAAACGTAGGACAGAGAGGAGGAACAGCCCCAAATCCCAGCCTCTTCAAGCTTCCTGACAGGATAGCGAACCAGCTCAACGTTCCTGCTACAAGAACATTAAACTTCAGTTTAGACATGGAAGTTATTTTAATGAGGTTTTATTTAAGTAAACTCGTTGCCTGCAGCCTTCTGTTTTGGCAATAGTCAGATGGAAAACCATTGTACAAATGCCAAATGCCTCCCAGCCCAGCAGCAGCATAAAACATTACTTGCGAAGCCTACGCGGCTGATCGTTTCCCGAGAACCCGGAGAATGCTTTTACACCAACCGGAATAAACCCATCCCAGCGGAGAAGCCGGGCACTTTGGAACAGATGGATGGCTAAGGATGAGCAGAAACGCCTGCTTCTGGAGCAAGCTTTCTGGGGCTTACCCTGCCACTCCGGACAGAATACAGGCGGTCAGTCTGGGAAGGGATGAGATATCCTCAAGGTGTTTTACTATGGACAGTCAATCAAAGAGATTTCTCTTGAAGCAGAACTTAAAGAGCCCAGTAAAAGTTCAGGTAGAACATAGTTCAGCAAGGGGTGGGAACCATTTGTTAGATTATTCCCTTTCTCCCAAAATGTTAAGTTTATCAGTAACATGAAGCCACCTTTAAAGTAACATTTAAACAAGGGAGCAGAATTCTTCCAAAGCTGTAAATGACCCGCTCCTTTGAAGCCACAGCTGGGAGTTACACCCGCTTTCTCTCAGCTGCACAAGGCTGCAGAAGAGCAAGGTTTGCTTCTTAGAACGATCTTAGAAGATGACTGCTAGTGCATTTCTTTCCCATATTAGTTAGAACCTCTCTAGATAAATCTATTCTTCCAAACATGTTCAGACTCTCAGCCCAGCTTACTGTATTAGTACAGGGAGGAGGGGAAGCCACGGAAGGGGAGCTGTGCTTTTAAAACTAGAAACTGGATTCTCTTCAACCAATTTAACTTCTGACCTTCTCAGCTGTTGGATCAAGTTGTTGCAGCAGGCATAGAGCCAGACAAGTAAAACGTAAGGGCATGCAAGTTGCTCTGCGTTCACTCTGTGGCTGCTGAGCCGCTTGCAAAAGAAAGGTACAGCATGTCAGAATAAAGTAACTTTTATTTCAAGATTAAAATCTGCTGCCAATCAGGATAGTTAAAATTGAAAAGTTAAATGGATTTTTTTTAAAATCCCCATGTCAGAGATAACTAATTGGGACAGTGGGATTAAAAAAAAAAAAAAAAAAAGGAGTAGCATCAACCAGTAGAGAACAAGTCACCGAGTAAGGAAGATCATGCTGGACTCCTACGCTTTCCTAACTGCTTTCTAGGTTTCTTCTGAGCCTAGGTTCAAGCGGTTGCTGTGAATGGCTGCATGGTGAGCTGGTAATCTCATTTTCACATGTATCCCAGAAATCTGGATGTAACTTAAATGAAAGTTAAATAGACAAAATATTAAAATGTTTTGAAAAAGTTTAATCTTACAGATACAAACTGAGAGACTGGTACACTTACTGGACCAGGGGACTTTGAATGAGAACTGTGCTTTATTCCCTTCTGTCACGGACAAGCTGAGTGACGACCAGCTTGCTAAAGGATAACAAGCCAGTTATCCTTTTTGTGTCAGTAATCTTTAACACAAAACTGAAATTACCTAGTTTCTACAGCAAAAAGCGTTGTACATAGAGTTATCTTATAGAATAATCCTTTGTTTCTTCAGTCAGCCACACAGTCACGCAGCATGAATGTTTTCTCTGAACTGAAATTGCAGCCCCAGTGAAGCGAGAGCAGAAGTTTCCTCCTTCTGCAGTGGGCTCCACGTTTCACCCTGTGTGTCTGTGTACCTTTGGGTCTCAGGCAGGACTCGTACCGATGGAGATATAAAATGAAACGGCAAGTTTATGAAAGGCACAGGAAATGAAAACTTTGTTTTTTCTTTTGTGTGAAAACACACCTCTGCCTCCCCTGATGAAAGTGCCAACGTCTATAACTTCAAGACCAAGTATATTACTCATAGATTTTATTATGAAGTTTTAGCAAAAAAAGAATAGAACATTAAAAAA
Organism: Phalacrocorax carbo; assembly: GCF_963921805.1. Classification (NCBI taxonomy): domain Eukaryota; kingdom Metazoa; phylum Chordata; class Aves; order Suliformes; family Phalacrocoracidae; genus Phalacrocorax; species Phalacrocorax carbo. Next base: position 4,519,474 of record NC_087515.1, on the reverse strand, counting down.
GTATACATGAATTTAACAGTTCTCTAGAAAAAATATTTTAAAAAAAATATAGTGGGAATCATGCTTGTCCCTGAACGTAGAGTTCATAGTTTGCCTTTAGCACGAATTCGAAGTAGGGATTACATTTCAGGTTGCCAAGTTCATTCGCTTGCAGCAAGTCCTTCACCTCCGGTAAGTATTCACTTAACTGAACCCCTACAACACAAAACCTTTTATTACAGCACTGATAAAAGTACTTTGCATTAGCAGTTAAGATTATTTTTAAGTAAACACTTGTGCCTGCCTCAGAGTTAAATTACTCTTTTAGAATTGAGAAGATCTAATTCTATTATACAAGTCAAGAAATACAGGAAAGCTTATGTAGCCTGTAAAATTGAGTTTAAAAAACAACCCAACCTAAAATCCGAGACTTTACATAACACTTCACCAAAAGAAAAAGAAAAGATCAGTCATACAATAATAATAATAATAGAGCATCAGTTGCAACAGTCCAGTCACTCCAGTGTGAGAATCTTATAAAAGGAAAGAAACAGACAGGATTGAATGCACAAAAGCAGAACTGTTCTGAAGAACTTAATTTTTGTATTTTTGACACGGAGCCTTCTTTGTTCTGGAAAAAGTTCACATGCACTAATATTTAAAACAGACTTTGACTCTTAAATTGCTTCCCTCCTCTCCCCCCCTCCCCCAGCTGTAATTTCCACGGCCATAACTTCCCACAGTCAGCTTTAACTGGGGAGGGGTGTGTGTGGGGGTGGGGGTGTGTGTGTGTGTGTGTGTGTGTGTGTGTTCATTTTTTTGTTGCTTTTGGGGAGGGAAGACAAAACCAAAAGACCATATAAGCTAAAATAAATTAAGCTCTTCTGAGTGACAGACAAACAGTTATTAATCCCTTATCTTACAGAACATACGTATTTAACTCCAGAAGACATTTTACAGTAAGGAAACTGCTAAAAATCCAATGGCTGCCCTACTTACTGAGCAAAAAATTCGAGGGTACTAAGGTTGTAACCAAGAAATCTGCTCATATCTCACCCCCTCAACATTTTACAGAGGTAGAATTAGCTCCATATGATTATAATTATCTGGTAGAATGTATATGGAAATTTTTACCACTCTGAGAATTTATCAACACTACTCTGATATATTAGTGTTCATGTTAAGCAGCTTTTGAAATAACTGAACACCTTCAAGAAGTTCAATTATATTTAAGAACACATTACCTTCTTTCAATAGTTTTTGTAATATTTTCACAAATATACTATCTTTAGATGCTTCAATTGGATCATCTTTACCATCCGAACTGGACCATCTGCAAGACAAAGAATAATTTGTGTGTGGAAAGAATTGCACAGATGAAATAAAATCAAAATTAACGAGAAAAACTATGCAGGCAATTTGCTAAATTACCACAGGTGATTAATACATGTTCACGTGTAAGTATTACATGCTTGGCTATAGCTCCAACCAAGGCTTTTTCCTAACCTGTGTTAATTATTCTTTATTCTACGAGTAAAACTGCAATAAAATTGTACTATAACATAGTCTAGTTAGGAGGGCAATAGAAATGCTTCCTGTCTTCTAAACTTTAAACACATTATTTCTTTGATAAAATCAAAAATACTATTCATCAAGGTAAGAATTACCTATTCCTAGTAACAGTATTTTATGATTGAGATGATGCAAGTATAGATGTATTTTTTGGCAGAATAAAGCAAGAGCAGCAATTTGCTAACATGTTTGGGGAAAAAAAACCAAAACAGCAAACACCGCGAAAAGGAAGGAAGAGGAAAAAAATTATAAAATCTAAGTTGCATGCCTGTAACAGGACACGCAGACACAAAACAAATAGTTTGCCTCATCTGTGATTAAATGTGAGGGTAAAGACTCATGAAATCAAGTCTTATCAGTGATAAGAAAATACCAAACGTATTTTTTTAAGAGAAAGATTACTGTAAATGACAATTTTTCACCTTTGCAGAGCTTTATGTGTAGCAGTTTTAGGTCAACACCAACCTAGCTTCTTTTGCTGTGCTTCTAACCTTTCAGTTTTTAAAATTCCCTGTTCTGTACGTTAAACCGCCAGAGAAAAACATTCTCATATCACTCCCCAAATCAACATGAACCTCCGTGGGCCAGTGGGACACGCTTGCAAGTTATTGAGAAATCCTCTGTACTTCACTGAAACCATGGTTTTGCCCTGGTTGTCACTTAAAACTCCCAAACTTCTAGATTTTCATCTTTAATCCTATTGGGAAGTATGTGACGGAAGGAGGGAGGAAAGGGGGACTTGAGGATACAAATCGCTCTTGGGCACAGAGGAGGAGAGTGAGGACCCTACCAGAACACAAGGAGAACGCTCAGCAAGGCTCTCCATTCTACCCAAGAACCTTACCACCATATGTAGCTGTTAGCTAGAAAACAGATGCCATCCTTGAAAGTAGGTATTGTAACATGTTGAGTGCTTACTTTTGCACACAGATGAAAGTTAACACTACCTCTTTTGAATCACAGAATTGTTTAGTTTGCAAGAAACCTTTAAGATCAACCTCTCTGTAAGCCTTGCTGGACTGGAAACTCAACTGGGACAGCAAGTTTTCTAAACACTATTCAGTCCAAAGGGATCTCAAATTGCATCTAGTTAGCTAGCAGAGTGGGCACAATCTTGTCAGCATTATATATGATTTGAATGGTTTAAATATTAATTCCAAAACTCTGTTCTCAGGCCAGGGTAAACAGGACATAAACCCATTATTGGACTGGTTCTATGTAGGAGTTCTGGATTCTTCTGTCTTGAAAATAATAGGAAGGGAAGAAAACACGTGGAATAGTGTAAGCCTGTTTCTGCACATTGTGTCATATATGGCAATAACTTAGTCGTGCAACTAGGATTTTATTTTCTACAGACCACTGTCCTTGGAATCCATCCTATGCGTAAGTGTGAATCCAAATGCTGCTGCTTTTCATTCTAATCACGAATGGCACAGTGCATTTGGAATGTATTCGCTCCCCATCTTTTCTTCCTTAAGTCCTCTTGGATCATGGATGGGAGCTAGAAAAGGTGGATAACTTCTGAAAACTAGAAAGGAAAGGGAGGAAGGGCCATTTGAGATATTTAAGCTGGGAGAGAACAGTAGCACTGCTTGATGATAAGATTCTTCTGACCAATTGGATTCAGCCTGTATTCGGTCTTGAATGTCCGTAAGAGTGACTCTTAAGCGGTATTTAAGGCTTCGATCTCTTACAGCCAGGAAGGCAGCTTTAACTCAAAAAGGTCATGAACTTGTCAATGTGGTTCAATGGCCAAAAATAAGTGAAATGAAAGTTCGCAGGAGTGACCTCTGCACACGTTGCTCTTAAAAAAACTGCTGTTTGAGACGCTTCAAAGGAGAAAAAAGTGTTCAGCATCGGTCATTTCTTCTACCCTAGCAAAGGGTTCAAGAATGAAAGCTGCATGGGTACATTTGTGTCGCGGGTGCTGAGAACGCATAGTGGGTCACCAGTGAGCTAAGCGAACAAAGTACTACAGATTTTTTTTGCTGGGGTTTCACTTTATAAAAAGACACATTCAGATGAGGTACTTTATACTTTAAATAACCTTATACCAAGAAAGTCAAGCTTTTCAGTGAGCTAGAGAATAGCATACTAACATGTAATTCTGGAAAAGCTATGTCACAAATACTCCCAGTAATTTATATTTATATTGGACTCACCCATCTCTTCGGAGAGCCCTACAGAGAATTTTAAGTTTGAGATCGTTTACATCCACTTCCTCTTCCTTCAATTCATATAAGGAGAAAAGAGAGGTAAGTTAAAATTATATTTTTTAAGAAATTATCACTCTGTCACACAAACTATACCAATGAATTAGATTCTTCAATTACTGGACACTGTTTTTAAACACATGCTATTTTAACAGATGACCCAGTCAGACTGTTGAAACACCAAAGACCGTTAATTTCCATTTGAAAACATAGCTCAGACTTTCTAAACCACCCCAGGACTGCTGAAGCCTGCCTACCGCAATCTGAAAAAGGACCTATTTTAAAGCACAGGGACAAATGCCAATTTGTAAAACACTGTATTTGAGGCAAGTTTTGTTTTAAAATGTGCTGTAAGGTGATTGAAGTCAAGGCTCTTTTTTCAGCACGGCCCAGCTAATTAGCATGCATTACTGTCCGCATTAGGATGTACATTTTATGAACATATTAGTAAATGTCTTCAGAGAGGCACGTTTTTCTTGGAAAGGGCAGTCCCTTAATTGCACAGAAACTTTAAGATAATTGCTGTCAGAGCCCCTTTCAAGATGTCAGATAAAAGACCATATATTATCTTCCATCTCTTGATGTCCCAAAGCATCACATCGGCTTTATATTCCCCTCATAAGAGTTAAAAGAAACCACAAACTCTTCAGTTGAGAAGCCTGGAAGCAAGAGGATGGTCTTGACTTTATGCTGTGCTTTTGCAAGAGAAAAACAGGGAAAACTAGGGAACAGCTAATTTTTAACACTCTAGTCTAAACCACCATCTCTAATGTGTGCTGAATGGTTCTACTCAAGTTGTTAGAGACGCAAATATCTGAGCAAAAACCATTTTGAACCTCATGTTTTTAGAGTGACATTTATTCTATTTAGAGATTAAAAAAAAATATAGTCTCAGTGTTCACGAATTGTGTTGACAAAATTTAAAAGGGAAACTAATTTAAAAGAAAGAACCAAGTGAGTTCACTCAAGCTTCTTTTACTGCAAAATATTATTATTTGGACTATTTATGTTGTAAAAATGAAGGGGGAAGTTAGAAAAAAAAGCATTGACTTTTCTTTTTAAACTAAAGAGAACTAACTCAGAGTAACATGGTACTTTAAGTAGTGATACTTATTCCTCAGTACACAAAATATAATAGTGCTAAACATAGGACAAGTAAACATATTCATGCATAAAGAAAAACCCCACTAGTTAACAACGTTATTCAAAAGAAAATTTGATACAAGAAATGCAATTTAAAACAATTTTAAATCAATTTAAATTTTAAAAACAATTTAATTAAAGACACTTGTAATTATCAAACCAAAGTTACTGAAGGCCAACCAAATGGCACAATGGTGTTTACAAAGCACTGCTACAGAGAGGATTTTAGCTTGGAGCCCTACCCAGACTAGCAGGAATTGGGGCAATCCGAAGAGAGCTCTGATTTTCAACTAGTAAGGAATACTTTCGCTGAAATAATACAACTTTAGCTTTTTAGCATAGACTGTAGTTAATCCAGGTTTGATGCTTTTCTCAGAAGTTGATTTATTCATGATTAGTGGCAAATTACTCCTGACAAAGAGACTAGATCATACAAGGACGTGCAGTGAGAAAGTAGAGAGCAAAACCGTGGCTCACGGCTATTCACATGTTAAAAAGCTGGTGACTGTCCCAATTATCTCCTTACAATCAGAGAAAGCACCAACAGGGAAGACGCAAGAACTAAACTACTGAAAACAGATGATCTTTATCCTGTTTGGAGAAAGCCTGTAGGGGAGCAAGGCTCTAAAAAAGAGACTATAGACTATAAATGGGAAGTGAAGATGAGGAGTGTCATTTTTCTTCAATGATCTAAACCACATTTGGCATTAAGTCTCCAGTGACTTAAAAAACAAACAGAAAAAAACACATCAGGGGTTATTTTTAATTACGGTATGCTAAGCTTATATCTTAACTAACTACAGATGCACCATCCTAGCCTAAATAGTAATAAATTTTTTAAAAGTCCCAGGGTTATAAACCCTTCAAAAACTTTACCTACCTCATCAATATATTCCAGTAGATCAAGTGCTTTCTTGAAGTCATACTCATTGGCCCTTCTGTTCTCATCACATATGTACATCTACGATAGGAGAGATTAACATAGAGAATTATTTTTAGCCTACAAACTAATGTAACTGATACCATGGACAACTCACTGTGGGAAGACCACCATGTATTTTCCACTTACATGACCTTCTCATGAAAATATGTCTTGATTCAACTGCAAGTGTTTTTATAGCAAGGAATATACTTAAGGTTTTAGAGCAGCATTCCACCTACATGACAATGGTCTGTGGACGAATGATATTGAATATAAGGCTGCTAGGTTTCAAATTTAAATGCCATTTAAGGCTGTAACATTCCTTGATTATTGTAGCCAGAGCTCAGCTCCACAAATAAGCTCTCAGAATTATTTTGGTAATTAAGCTCAAAGCAGTACTTACGCACACATACTGCCTTTCACCTTTTAAAAACAGACAAGTTTGCTATCAATATCTTATCCCCCTCCCCAACAAAATTCTAAATCAGTACTTTAAAGAACAATTAACGTTAATGCTCTTTTTATGTACACCTTCTGAGTTTCACTCTTGCATCACAAGTAGCAAGTATGAACGCTCCTCTGACAAGAGAGAGAATTCAGAAGGAAAACTGTCATGGTGCCAGCGCTTGCCAAGTCGCGAGTGACACTTCCTAGTCTCCCCTAATTCCTTAGATAGTCTCACTTAAAGATACAGGTAATGACTTCAGAATCTGCTATTCGTGTTTTTCTAAGAAAATGAGGAGCACGAACAAGCACACCATCAGCTTGTGATTTTCCACAGGATTACAGGAAAAGTAAGGAGTTGCAAAACCGACACCTAGACAGGACCTGATTTGTTATACAATGCATCGTTGCTGCTCACTGAATGTTTTTTGCATGCATCGCTGGACGGTAAAAATACGCTGCCAACAGGCAGAAACAATAAGGCTACTGGTTGCTGGCTACCACCAGAAAAGGGTGTAGAAAGGGAGTCAGCGCCATTAGTGATCCCAGGACTGGAGCAGTTCATGTTTTTGTTGCAGTGTGGGTTGGGTGGGGTTTTTTTTTTTGTTTGCTTTTGAAAAAGAAGGGCAAAAAAAAAGTAGAAAGACTTCAGGTGCCTCTTTGCCACCAGTGACCAAAAGCCTCTTCCTGCTTCTAGCCCTTTCTTTTTCTAGATTGCAGCACCCTTTCTCCACGAAGGCAAAATTCTTTGCTCCTTCTCTCTTCCAAGTTCTGACCTACTGAGAAGGTAACAGAAGGTAAAAATTGACTCCTATCCAAAAACTGGCTTAGACCAGTACATCAACTTCTGGCACTGATCTGATTTGCTTTTTCTCCTACCAGCACTCTAAAGCACATGTTCAACAAAAAGAAATTTGAACTAGAAACAGCATTCTGAAGTCTGGTGCTGTTAGAAACTAAGCAAAGATAAACAAATTCATACATTAGATCTTAAGGTGCTTTGGCAAGCCACATAAGGGATGAAAACAGCAGTGATCATCTCCATTATTTTATCACACAGAGGTGGAAAACATACTGGAACTTTACCTGTGTAATGAAGAAAACACGAGATACTTACATCAATGAGCTGAGGTGCAGACAACACTGGCATATCATTGAGGTTCAACTGTTTCTCTGCCAGTAATTGTTCAGGAAGCGTCTCCTGATGTAACAGAAAGCGTTCCTGTTCTGATATTTCTTGTAGTCATTTAAGGAAATGAATGTTTTGTGTTATTAAAATGTAATAATAAAATCTGTGGAACAGTAATAACTGTCAAGGCACAATATTATTCACGTCTACAAGTGTTTGTTATGAAGCGTTCTATTTGGACACTGAAGCACAGAAATACTTCCACTTCAACACTGCCATCCTGGTGAACTAGTTCTTACTCTCCACTCAGGCTTTCAGTGCAATGCAGACCGATAACTCTTCTTTTTTTCTCAAAACCACAAAATGAATACATAGGGTTGGAGGGAAGTAGTTGTGCTATGCAGGAAAGTACGCTGGATGCAATTTTTAGGAGCCCCCTTTCGCCTGAAGAAATGTGCCACAGACCTGCTCCATCTCATGAATCATTCAATTTTTGATTGTTTTATTTTCCAGTATAATCTGCTTCAGGTTTATAAATATATTAGGTGGAAATAATCAAAATAGAATAATTTCAGCCACAGTATATGAACCCTGCTTCCCCCGACGAGCTCCATGACACAGTAGAAAGGAGCATTTTATCTGTTCAAATGGATAAGCAGAGTGCGGCAGAAATAATTATTCTTTATCAATAGAACACTGATACACAAAGAGCCTAAGTTTTAAAAGCTATGCCATAATGAAACGTGTAGCAGAATGAAGTCCAGACCAAGTTTTGAGAGTCCATTACTCTACTGAAATAAAGCTTTGATTTCCTCTTTTCTCTACGGTTTTCCTATTTAAAGATGAAATTTTCAAGATTTTGTGCAATGCTTTATGCTTTATAATTTAAAGGACAGATATGTTATTATTAGAAGCTAAAAATAATTTGGGAAGCCTACTTATCATAATTATCCCCAGCATTTTTCAACATGATTTCTTTTATGAATTGCACAAAACATACAGGATAAACATGCTGATAAATAGAAGCTGGAGCATTAACCTTGAGTAGTATTTCAAAGCTTTCCCCAGGTGGCCAGTATTCATGTAACTATTAGCTCAGAATTGCTTTTGCACAAACTCACAGCAACGTATGCTGCACAAACACTATCAGGAAAAGGGTATTTTCCAAAGTGATAGGCATGGCAGAGCAGCAGAACTGTTGCATTTGGTTATGAAGCAGAATAGGTATTCCTATTTTTCCCATTAACATCCTTTCAGCTAGAGCATAATGAAACACTGTCACTGTAACCTTTCTAGATACAGAGAGAATAAGATGCTGAGAAAGCACTTCTTGATCATAAATGTAGATATTTGCAGGTACATTATTACAATATCACATAGTTACAGGATTTCCGTGTCAGTCTAAATCTCAGGACTTGAGAAGAATTTTAAATCGAGAGCCATTCAATAACCAGGCTTTAAGAAATTAAATCATTTTTACCTTGCATCTGAAATATAAAATGCAGCTTCATCTACTTCAGAACTGTCTAACGACCTCTCTAAAAGACTGTGCTGCTTGTTATTTATGCCAATATTTTGTGTATTACTAGAAAAAGTGAAAAGGTACAAATTTCCCTTGCTCATAGTCCTAACCCACAGGTGAAGGTAAATACTAAGGTCACTGCCTTATGCTATCTTGCTTATCCTTCCTGCAATGAGCAAAATCATCAGCCTGTTTATCCACACCACATTAAGTTAGAGCCCTCGGCCTAATAAATTAACTATCTGCAAAATTAACATGATTCTAGCTCAATAACTTCAGTAGTCTATTCTTGACTTTGCTCTGTTTTTATTTCTTACCTTCTATTTTCTCTTGCAGGATATCTTCTGAGAAATCAGATGCCAGAGCAGCTAATTTGCTCAAGCCAAGAAGTGTTTTCTTCTTTGCAAAATAGCGGGTCTCCATATTTGCTAAAGTCTGCAATGTTCTGTGAGCCTGAAGTTAAAAGAGATGGTAGCAATCAGGTTTAGAATTTAACATCAGAAGGTTAACAGATACAGATTTGACCTGAACTGCCATCTCACAGCTATTTATCGTTTGTAGTACTATAACCCTTACTTTTCCGCTCCAATTATATCCAAACCCCATTTTCATTCCTAATCAAGAAAAACTATCTTATGATCAAAGGATAAATTGCAATGTCACGTATTTTACTTCTGGGATCTTGTTCAAGGCTCTGCCATAAAAGCCAGGCAAGTATGCTTTGACAGGTCAACTTCACACACCGATTTACTTGTTAATTCAGGAATTTGAAAAGCAGAATTATATGTATAACCGCTGCAGTAACCAAACATTTAGGCAAGAATTTAGGCAAGTGGCTCTCAGAGAAAGGAACACCCAGGCTGAATAACTTGTATATTTTAGAATCCTTGTCCCCTCTTCATAGTCCTTTGCTATAGAAGACAAAACCTCAGTCGCCACAAGTGGAATATTAGAAGACTCTCAGAGTGGGTTTTGCGGTTTTTCTGTTGTTGTTGGCTGGGTTTTGTGTGGTTTTTTTTTAAGGGGCATAATGTATTATCAACCAACGTGCGGTAGGATAAACATTTCCATGCTCTGGATAAACGTTTCCATGCTCTGCGTGCTTAATAAATGTGCATATGGAATGAAAGAAGCCATTTTTCTTCAGAATCAGTTTATTTGCTAAAGTGAAAGACATTCATAAATCTAGCAGAATGAAGGGAAGACTGACCAAGAGGAAGCAGGGGAAGAATAACTGGGCAGCCTACAAGGCAAGAGAGAATGAAGTTTAAAAATGTCACATTAACCTATCCACATGCCCATTAGCTATTAAAAAACCCATTGCTTTTATACTATAAATGGTTAAAGTAATTAATACCTTTTTAACTTTTGCGATACCTCAGAATTCCTTTGCTTTAAGTAGTTTTGAAATACACGTGTCAATTTTTCCCTTGCTGGATAATCTGATAATGCTATTAATATTCACTGTAAACTCCCAATTCTGCCCAAGTAGTGATCACATAGCCATATAAAACTTCTCGATACAAAATATTAGTCACCAAGAAGGGATGAAAAGCAGCCCTTATTTCCATTACATGGTGCAGTGGCTTATATGATACACCAGATGGTGCCTGGAGGGAGGCTTTTGTACTCCATTAATATTCCATGTCATCTCTCCTTAAATCACCTAGATGAACTGTCTTCTTTTGATGATGAAGAGTCAGAACTAGATAATTTGCCTACTGGAATACATACTTGACTCATTTAACAGACGATATTTCAGTTTGGTTGTATTAAGAAACCCTACCTTTTGCAAATCCTGACTATTGATTTCATGTAACCAGCTCAGATGCTCATGAGCTTGCAAGAAACTGGCCAGCTGTCCATGCTGAGCAATAGGCTGAGATAACAGCTTCCCTCGCTTTCCTTTTTCTAAATACCAGCGAAACAGGAAATCTGAAAAATTCTGAAGATAATAGGAATATGAGTAGATTTTGAAAGTTACATTTAAATATGCTGTTTGTCTTCTAAAGCAAAATGTTTCATAAAATACCATTGGTAAGAACCTGCTTAACAAAACAAGACACATACACAAAAAATAACAATACTGCTGATGAAAAAAACTTCAGAGTTCTGATAGAAATAGTGTTTAAAGAATTCATCAACTACGGTGCAAGAGATGCTGATACACCTGGCAGGGTTTATCCTTCAGTGGAAGTGAAGAAAGTGCCACGTGTAAATTCTTCATCTTAACGCACAAGAATGGAAACAGGTAGCACATCACTCACAATTCTAATCTTATTTATCCTGTTCCTTTCCCCACCTCAGAACTCTGTGCTAACTGCTTCTTTCCACATATGCTTGCTTCTGCTGCCACTGTTTTTGAAACATTCCCTCCTATCTCCAGCTGAACTTACAACCTTACTTTTCTCAGTCATTGTTAAAAACTAATGTCTTTTTTAAAAGAAAAAACCCACACCTATTTTATCCTCAAAACCTTCAGTGTGACATAACTTATCAGGGTTTATGTCTGAGATTTAACTGAGTCTTTTCAGAGTAATTTTAGAAGAATGTTAGATTTTAATTGCATTAACAATTTAAAGTTTCAAGAGGCCGCCAGTCTGATGTTCTATCCATTAGACGTGATCTATTCAGCTCTACATTCGCTAAAGTAATTTCTTTTCAGAAAGTGTTACTTTCTTCCTTAGAAAAACCAAATGCATCTGAAGAGAACAAATAGAGAATTTATCCCCTTCTTTGGCAGTATGTGCGAGTATTTAACCCTTGCTATTAAAAACATTCACTATAATTTCTGTCTGTTACTAACACTTCTGCTTGCTCTTACTAAACCACCTTTCTGTACTCTCTTTATTAGGAAACCTGTAGACTGCAGGACTTCTCTTTCCATAGTTGCTGTGGAAAGATCAAGAAATTGATCACACCGACTGTCAAATTAGGAAACTTTTGTCCTGCTCCCCTTCACTTGAAGTAGTTTCTATTGCCTTTTCCTTAAGCTTTCCAGTTTTTCAGCACACTTCGAGGTTTTTACACCAGATTTTGTCAGACTTTGAAAAATTGTCCAACAAGTACCTGGCAGGACAATAAAAAAAAAAGACGACAGCAAAATCCCTATCTTCGTACTGCTTATAACTACTCTTCTATTTATACATTTAAGAATCTCATCTTCTCTTTTGGAAATTACCCTTAAATTTCTATTAGACCAGTGTAATAAAACAACAGCACACTTACTATGGCACCTCAGCGAACAAGTCACAAAATGCCGAAAGATGTTAAGAGTGAGACAATGTGTTTGCGGCACAAAACAGGTCCCACGAAAAGGCACAGCCCATGCAGCCAGCACCTGTATCTCTGCTGACTTGCTTTGCAATCTCCAGGTAAAATATGCCATTTAAATAGACAGACACATACGCCCCCAAATCATAACTTTCACAACATTTCAGTGTTTCGTAATACGTTTGCACCTATCTAAAGGAATCAGAAAAAGAAGAGTTACCTGTTCTGCAAACTGACTCATGTAACGTTGTAATCTGGCCTGGTTGTCTGTCTGCTCACACATTTGCACCAGGATATCGAAGTCACAGTACTTCTCTGCTAAAGCAGCTGCCATCTGATACTGCCCCAGGGAAACTAAGTAACCAAGGAAGAAAAGAAGTTCTATCAGACAAGCTCATCTCTGGCTGTTGGATGACTGAGAGCAGAGACCAGAAAAATAAAAACAAGTTTCAAGTGTTTCCGTCAGAGATACTTCCATGTTCCCGAAGAAACAGTAAGAAACAGTCACTGTACTGCATCATACCCTGTGCGCATGCAAGCTCGCACACCTGCCGCCTCTGTCCCCCAATACAAGGGGGAAGAAGAGACATTTAGAATACTAGATCACCAGTATACATCCTATTTTCTCTGAAAACCAGCAGCATTTGCTCTTTGTGCTTTTGGGAGAGGAGGGGGGCAGATCAAGCCGTGACTTAATATCTGTATTAATACCTAACTTAATTATGCAAAGTGACAAAGCAGCAGGCAAAGGCTTTTGATACCAAATAGAACAAGCACAGATAACATATCCTGAATACAAATCCTATTAATTAAAATCTTTCATGTTGGTTCAGTCAAATACCTAAGAGTTAGCAGAACATGTGATTTTGTTTGTAAGGAAATACTAACTTTAGATTGAACATAAGGATATAAAACATATTTATGAGCTAACAGAGCCCACAAGTGTCAGAAAAACTGACAACGATAGTTTAGAGACTTTTAAGGTTTAAGAATGTTAAAAGGCAGTGATTATTAGACTGTTCTATTTATAGCATTCATTTTTAGCCTTAAAAAAATGAAACTTTGTAAGCTTATTAAAATATATTTGCTCAAAGTTATTTCCACTTAACAGGGGGTCTTTGCTTTCAATTACTCATTAAAGACTTGACCACATCTGACACCTTAAACACCAGGTTTGATTATTAAATAATCAAGATTCAAAAAGTAACCTTTTCTTGATGAACACCAAACAGACTTTCAATTATATAAATTTATGTCAACTAGCAACAATATAAACATTTAGAAATCCATTTATGGGCTATTTTCAGCCAGCCGGCACAAGATAAATTCCTGCCAGAGAAAATATAACAAGTTAGCAAAAGAAAAAAATTCAAGCAGCAACGTGTCTTATTACAGGTATGGGCACGGGTGCAGCCGTGTATGCAATTCTGTAATCCGTTGTTATTTTGTAACTATCCCATTAAGTCATAAAACCAGTCGTTTATACTCTGAAGGCAAACGTAGAATAGAGCTCACACACAGACACGATTTACTCCATCACACTTGCACCATTTCCTCATTAAATGGAACATTTATTCCTTGCGTTAAGGAAGACAGACTGCACTTACGGAGAGGAGACAAGAGCTCTGATCTTTTTTGCACATATTCCATTTCCACATTGCTGTATCTCTCTTGATCAGCGGGGCGGTCCACAGATTTCAGCTGAGAAACATAACCATCTAGGAAACAATCCAGTAGTGCCACCAACTGTTCAGCCACAATGCTACGGAGGTTACTGTCCACCTGGGGATACACCGTCTTCAGAATGATTCCATGCTGGCGTATTATTGCTGTACGAAGGCCACTAGATGCTTGGGAAAACAACACAGTGAACATGAAAACAACAATCCTATCACCACAGGAATTTATGAAGTATAACAAAACTGTTACTGTGTATAATTAAAAAAAAAAACACTAAACATTTTCATTTTAAAAATTAAAGCAATACTATAAAAAGAATTAACCAACCTCACGCTCCCATCTACCTTTACATATTAAACTTGGCCAAAATGTAGTAAACAGAACAGAAACAAAACCACCCTCTGAACTACACAGATCTACACTCTCAACTATCAATACCAGCTATTTTTCAGGAGAAAAGAATCACCTGCAGAGTCTGTATGCAAAACAGAGAATACACACAAGGAAAAGGCAACTTTTCACCTGATTTAAATACTTGGATGTAGTCATTAAGACACAGCACACCAAAATAGCTTGCATGGCTCCTGCTTTTGAAAAGCTTTTTACCTCAGGAGCACTAAACCAGTGTTTTTTACACTTAGGGGCCACAGGGAAGCTTAAGCACCAACTGGAAAGTGCTTACTTCTGCAAACATTTGTTCTGATAGTTTTTCATGTTATTAAACCATCAAAACAAAACATTTAAGTGGAAAATCATTTATCCTTTAAAAACAGTTACAGATCGCATTTTATGATCCATTTTAACATTACATATCCCATAGGTCTGCCAACCAGAACCAGCGCATCCTGAAGAGAAATAACGATAATAAAAAAAAGGAAAAAAATTAGCTTTGTCTCCCAAACTTTATTTTTTGTAGTCAAGTTTGCAATGCAAGTTTTAAAGCATTGTCATCAATACTGGACAAAAGTGTTCATTGATTCATTCCATTTCATTCTCCACATGAAACCTTTGGCTTCTCCTATTCTTACTGAGAACCATGTAGCAGCTTTTAACTCTAAGTTTAACATTTAGATTGAAATTCTTGTGTTCTGCCACTCATGAAAAGTATTTTTGTTTAGGACAGATACTTTATAAAGAAGTAATAATAATTTCTCACCTGTCCACGGAATATATTCAGGTTCTCTTTCTGGAAGCTCTCCCATTTTATATAAAGAGGCTCTAGATTGACGATACTGACAGGCAGCTTGTAGCATGTCCTATTTAAAAACGAGAACATAAGTAATTTAAAGCCTACCTGCACACAGACAGACCATAAAGGATGTTGTCTTTATAATTTTGAAATATTCTTTTAATACCCCCCTTCTTCCTACACCACTTTCTCAGTTGTACAGAAGAGCACATACTGAATCAACAAGAAACCTCAGTTCTCAAGCATAAGCTCTTCACTCTTTGCTACGTACTCATGCTTTCACAACTTCCAACAATGCTGCAACTTGTCAAATTCTCTTTAGCAGAGCCTCAGGAGGAAAAGGAACATCCCTAATTTTGCATGGGACCATCTTTTCCTTCTGAATATATTTGGCCATGTGAAAAGCGCATTCACTTTTGTTCTCATATCAGTAACTCAGATGTACTGCACTCAACTTGTTGAGCGCTCTTCAAATACTTACCTTAACCTCCCACAACCTACCTTAATGATGTTGTTCACATTGACAACTATCTGGGCCCACTCAATCGATTCAATAGGCGTATCTCTCAGGATTTGTTCCTCCTCTTCTAGTAAGCATTCAAAGATGGAATCTATCTGGGACACCTTAAAGACAGAAAGAGAAATTGCACTGAGCACAAACATACCCATTATCAGCTGATACCTGAAAGGTGAGTTATGAGTTGTATAGAAAAATAAAGACATTAGTAGAAACCGCATTAATAGCCAAAAATATTAAAAGCTATCAACTACTCAAACGGATAATGAAATCACCAGCTTACACTTCATGCAACACTTAGAACATAAGAATTGCCTTGTTTCTGGACTTAAACCTGGAAGAAAAAAGAAATCCTCTTTTTTGAAGGCAACTCCGTAAACTTTCATTGAGCATATTACACCATATTCTTCTGAAACATCTGGCAGTAGATAAAGCACACTGGATAACGTACCTGCTTTAAAACAGCAGGCTATTATTTCTTTTACATGTATTTTCTTCCATTAGCAAGTACTGTCCTCTACAGGAAAAAGCTTCCTAAGAATAACTGTTTTGTTTATAGTTCTTCTCAAGAAGGAAGAAAGAAATAAAGCCTGGGTGCTTTACTGGAATGAGGCATAAACTGAGAACCAGCTTAGATTCACTAATGCTAGAGAGGACAAAAAATGATGAGAGACTGAATTGATACCGTTACAGCCAGGACAGCTAATCAAAGCAGCTCACTTATCTGGAAAGCTTCACACTCTTTAGTTCACCCTTTAAAAATGGTAATTTAGCATATGTTTTCTGATGCACCAGAGAATTTCACTTGTCTCTTTCATTGCTCATCCATGTAGGTTAGTTGAAGATCATAACAACATGACTTCTGCTACAGGAAATTTGTCAGAACTCATGTTTCAGCTGCAGAATTAGAAAAGTGTGTACACTGAAGTGATGAAAATACTACCTCACCATCCCTATTTAAAGGGAAATTGTGTAAAGCTGAATTGATTTTCAAAGGAAAGAGTTGCAAAGTATACATTAAAGCATTGCCACTTTTACTACATGCGATACTATACAATGATTCAGAAATATCAGGTTTCTTACCTCTCGAAAGAACATATCTGCAGGGGTAAGACTTGGTGGAATGTCACACTCCCTTTTGTTTAACGCCATCAGTATAGCAGCATTCACCAGATCAGGCAGCCTGGAGTGGTGATTCTTGAGAACAATAGCTGCTGCTAGTTTCTCTGCGTGCTCACAGAGCAACAGTCGAGTTGCCATTGGCATGCCTCGTACTGGAAAACTGCCCAGACGTTCAAATACACCAACCTTTTATTAAAAAAAAACAACAAACAAACAAAAAAAAACCCCACACACCATCACAAGCACTTTAAAGTAATTCTTCTGGAACACTGTTTAAGACAAAATAATACTCTACTCTGTGTGTGGATACCAAAAGAACAGTAGAATTTTACCTGATGAAGAAACTCAATGAAGAAGGAATGTGCTTTTGTCTTATCCTCTAGCTGATGCAGAAGAATGAGAGACGTGTTGCTGAAACCAGCTGCTTCTAAAAACAGAAAAAAAATCTTAGATCAGAGCTCTTGATATCTTCCTTTCTTTGACAGCTATTCATTTTTGCCTCCGAGGTAAATGTATCTATAAATTTCTATAGTGTTACTGCACTGGTACTTCTTTAAATATATGCACACACATTTATATATTGCTTACAACTCTATTTTTAATGTGGTTTTTGAATTCTACCATAGCTGAAGTAAAGCCTTTAGAAGAAATCAGGTACCTTTAGATCAGTACAACTATTCTGAAGCGGTCAATGTATTATGCTGCTAAAATAGCAGCTCATCAGCTTATTCAAGTTTTAGTAACATGCAGATTAAAATTTTTGTCTTCACTGTGGACTAGCTATTGCTAAATTTATTATGCCCTAGATCACAACTACTACAAAATAAAGTGTTAATAGACCTAATTGACTCTGCTCTGCCTGCACAACTCCACTGCTCAACTTAAGTGGTTGCCCAGCACTGCCTTAGTTTTCTTCTTCCTCAAATGAGCTTGCATCTGAAAAGCTAGCTAACATTTCTGTCTGGACCATCAGGTCCCTAAAGGAGTCAGTAAGGATGATGGAAGCTTCCTCATGAGTATCCTCACAAGTATCTCACCTCAGCAGAGTTCTCCAGAGCCCACGTTATTTTCCTATTGCAGATTTTTTGTATATTCAAGGTGTGCTTTAAACCAAAAGACTACCAAGATACAAAAACTCAGAAGAACTATCACTATGAACAAAATTAGCAAGACTATTACCAAGAAGCTATCAATTTTCACTTCTTTCTTTAGCCAGGAATAAATGGAGATAAGCCGCCAAATTAAAAATAAAGTTGATTCAGAAAATACGAAGGATCTGATGCCTGACAATTTCTAACTGGCTGCCACGCAGAAACAACAGCAGGAAGCATCATCCATCCGTAACTATATACTACATGAACTTTCAAACTAAGTCTCTGCTCAGTAACTGGTAACAGCTGCCTAGAGGTCCTGGGGATGGTTTCAGATTAACACTATTCATAAGAGACAGGGAAGCATGAACAAAAATGATTCTTGCTGAAAATGTGCCTGCTTTAATCCTTTACGTACAACAAATACTCAGAAATAAGTTTCTCTAATCCTCTTTCAGGCAGACGTAAATACCAGTGCCCCAGAGGGATACAAACTCACTCTACCCAGGATCCAAGCCTACCAGAAGCTGTGCAGCCATACTGACAAAGGGCTAAGCATGAGCAAATAAACTCTTTCTCTCAACATATCTATTTGTAGAAAATAATTTAGATCTATCCAAGGAATCACAGAAACACTGAAGTGACACCACCTGGTCCTTGCATAAAGTATGCTTCTCAGAAATGTTTGCTTTGCTGTTTGTTTTTACTGTATGAAGTCAAGAACTAACCACAGTAGACTGCAAGTTTATCTGGCAGTCTCATAGGATGCATCTTTAGC
Source organism: Phalacrocorax carbo (assembly GCF_963921805.1). NCBI lineage: Eukaryota > Metazoa > Chordata > Aves > Suliformes > Phalacrocoracidae > Phalacrocorax > Phalacrocorax carbo. Next base: position 4,500,900 of record NC_087515.1, on the reverse strand, counting down.
CTTTCTGGAAATATATCTAGTGGTGGAAGAGGACAAGAGGCATCTATGCCTTTTTTGCAAAGCTTTAATTATAATTTTATCTAGAGTACTATAGACAGTTTTTTTTTAAAAAAACAACCCCAAAACACCAACAAGCCACAAAACCCAAGGAACACCAAAAATCTCAACAAAAGAAAACCCACACCATGATGTTTTACCTTCAGGCACAGATTCAGCCCATCTTGGGTCAGAAGCAGGGTAGTCATCCATTAAGTCCACACTGATCTGAGTCACTGCCCTATCCAGTTCAGCATCAGAAACCAGATCTGCATTACTGGGAAAGAGCTCAACTACCATGCTTTGTGCATTGACTACATCTTTCCTGAAATAAAAGAAATACAAAGTATGTGAAATAAAAACAATAGATAGGATTATAGGAACAAGAACCACTCAATTAGTACGATTTTCTGATGTGCTTTCTGTAAAGTGCTTTTTGTAAAGTGACGATTATAAACATCAAGCATTGTTTGTGCTGTCTTTGAACTAGTTATGGATAAAAGGTATTCTGACTCTATGGACAAAAGGTATTCTGATTCTTTTAAAGTATTATTAATTTCTTCTAGTTTCAGAAATATAACTCATTTTTTAATCAAATTAACATTAAACTTACTGTTTCACATTGTTTTCCTTACTACCTCCTACTTTCTTCTGGCCCTGTTTCCAAGCCCATTGTTCACATCCTCAGGGATACCAACTTTCATATTTGTTTCCTCTGCTCTCAGACCTGAGCTACTCCAGTCACCTCAGGACCGCAGCCATCTTCAGCAGCAGTTCTGCTTACCAACATGTCCACTTGTGAATACATGAAGATTTGCTTTCTAAATTCTGTGCATGTTTACAGATCTTGTCTTAATATCCTTTATTATATGTGCCTAATCCCCTTCATCATCTTCTACCTCACATGCAGCTCTATGTCAAAAGCACTCCTACTTCCTCTTATCTTAAATCTGTTTTTTCCAAGTTTTAAGACTTTAAGGAGATTAGTCCTAAGAGGGTTTGTGGGTTTTTTTTGTTTGCTTTGCTTTTTTTTGTTTTGTTAATAAAATATATTTTGAAAACATTCCCTCTAATTATAATTAATCTAAGTCTACAGCTCTGCTTATCTTCTTCCTCCTTTGTTTACATCACTCCTCTCAACATGAAACCATTCAGAGGCATTGCATGCCTCCCAGCAGCCAAGTTCCTTTAATCAGAACACTTTGATGAACACTCCTACTCCCCCATATCCATCAGAGTTAAAAAAGACACCAGCTTGCCATGCTCGCTATTCTTCGTGGCAACATAAACACATTTGAAAGTACTGCTGAAAACAGCTACGCAAATAAAAATAAGGAAGAAAAGGGAAGAATGTTTTTTAACAACAAAGCACCACTTACTAAAAAAATAAAGAAGTCAAAATATCAAAGTTTGAAGTTGTTTCACTGGCAGTAACGTAACATCACAGAATTTATGCAGAGTAAGCGAAAAGTCATTGAGATTAGAGATGTCTGCTCCTTTCTAGCATGTGTCACTTCTTCACTAGCTCAAGATGTATCTAACACTTTCCCAATAAAGATGTGCATGTGTCATTAAAATAGCTTTAATGAAACCAGCACAACAGTATCTTAACCAACACGATCTCTTACTCAAATATCAGAGTGCCTTCAAGAAGGGCAGACAGAGTCTCAGAAATCAAGTGCAATTTCTACCTGCAGTACTGTAGAAAAGCAGCCTTCAGTAATTTAGTCTTATCTTCTTGAGCTACGATTTCCAGCCTACCGGTTGCATCAAATGCAGGACTCTGAAATTGCAAAGTAAAAATTTCAGCTGATAAATACCAATCTTCATTATGAAATTAAAATAATTTTTCTAAGTAGCAATAACATAGATTTAAAATACAAATGCCACTGGAAGCACTTGTGTTTATTAAGCCAAACATAAGTCCATAAGATACATTACAATGAAAGTCACACAGTGGTTTGACCTCAAGCATTTTGATAAAATTCATACAAACTGCACAGGAACTTATGCCAAATTGTTTCACCGATCAAATTTTAATGATAACGTTAAGTATTTTAACATCCAAAGCCAACATTTTTGACAAGAGTTTAAAAAGGCATCCATGAGTACTATCACCCACAAAAACAATGTAAGCGCAGACAAATCTAACTAGAGATTAGTTCAATAAGAAAAATATAGTTCCACTTGAGCAATTACCACAAAGGTCTTCCACTAAAATACTAGCTAATAGTAATTGATTTAGAAGGTGATTTAATTGGAATACGGACTGAAACTCACTATCACCCCATAGAAATAGTCTCTAATTTATATTGTAACAATTTTTCTATTCTTCCCTCTCACTCCAGGGACATCTCCAGGGCACATACATTTTAAAATAAAAGATGTTTGATGTAAATAAGAGCTTAATAAATGCACATTGCATAAAATAGAAATAAAAATACTTTCACATATAAGACTATATTAAATATATATATATATAACAGAGCAGAAACAATATTCAGTGACTCTATAGCCCTTCTCAGCTTAGCCTCCAAGATTTTTACAGTGTGGTAAGAAAAAAATTGTCTCTCATATGTACAAAGGAACAGACAGACACAAAAGCCTGAAGAAACCACCTTGATCAAAAAGTGAGAACGGAGTCTGAGTCTGTGCAGTAGTGTTACATCAGGCCTAATGACATATAGTACTACGTCTGGGGGGGGAGGGGGGGGGAGTCACAGAAATCTCGACTTCAAGACAGAGGAAAACAAAAAAGTTACCCAAACCGGCAGATGCTGTAAAATTTCTTGGGTTTTGAAAACTGCCTTCATTACAATTGTTTCAGTCTCTATTTAAAAAAAACACCTTTAAAACTCCAGCAAGCTAGGAATCCCACAGTGAAAATTCAAAACTGCCAGAGAAGCATTTTATTTCTACCCTCAGTTTTCAACCAGCCAAGCGAACAACCATTACCTCACTTCTTGGTCCAGCAACAGAAGAGGACAGGGAATCTTCAAGGTCTTCAGGAAGTACAGAAATGTTTTCCCTGGACAAGATGGTGATAAGTCCACTCTTTTTGGTAAAGAAGATGGGGAGGCTAGTACAGGAACCTGCTCCTAAAATGCCATCTCCTAAGACGAGGGAAGAGGAAAGAAAAAGAGGGGAAAAAAAAGGAAAAGAGGGGAAAAGGAAAAAAGAACATAAGCGTCACTTAAATTTAAGAACAGTTTCATAGACAATTATTAAATTTTGTCATGAACGAACAGCTGCAACCAAGAGCAGTAATTGACAGCTGGACCTCACTTACAGAGATTGTGGGTACTATTTGCTACCCAAGATGCATATTTCCAGATACTGCGGGGGGCGAGGGGGGAAAGAAGTAAAAAAATCAAGACTCAGGTGGTTCAAATTCTACCTAGGGACCGATGTGCATGTCCTAGTTGAAAACACCTCTGTAGGTCAAGGATGACATACTTGGAGACATCTGACACAGGGACCTACTATGAATTTCAGGTTAAGCCTAGACACAAAGTTAACTTCAAGGAAAAAACAAAAATCCACAATGAATATCGGAAGGAAAAAAAAGGGGGTGTGTGTGCAAAAAACCCCACGAACAAACCCCCAACCCTTTCATATGCCAAAGGTGGAGATCTACTTCATTTTCATTCGAAAAACCGTTGCGTAACAAATGAAAATGTACTGTAGCAATGACAATACTGGATGTCACATCAGCATTTTCTCCATATGCTTGTGGGACATTCAATTTGAAAGATTTAATAAAGGGAAAAAGGAGCACAAGTATGCTTCTGCTCTCCAAGAAATCTAAATACTGTGAATACATTCAAGCAGTACGTATCAACGAAATGTGATTTTATTTTTCCCCTGCATGTTACCTTGTACACCGAATATGATTTTCTCCTGTGGTAAAGAAATTCTTCCAGTTCCAGTGGAACAAGCAAACACTTCATCTTCCTTATAGAGGTAAGCAGCATGGCTAAAGTAATCTGGGACTACTAGACAGCACAACACTTCCTCTTCTGACTGAAAGCATTACATACGAACAATATCACATATAGAATCAAAACCTTAAACAAACATCTAACATTTTAAAGGCTGACCTGAGTTGCCTGAATTTGTTTTAATTTTTAACAAGAAGATATGGATATAACTTATAACCTAAAAAACCAACACACTCTTAATTTGCCCTAAAACTTAAGATCCTGGGGGTTTTTCTTCCATATATATTAAATTCTTGCTAATTTTACATGGAGAGATAAGTAAACAGGATCAATTATTCTACAGCTTTCACACTCTCCTTCCATCTTCAGATTCAATTTTAAGATGCCATTGCAGGCAGGTGGGAGAGCAGGGAAGAGTGGAAGAAGTTTACCAATGAAAGTTAATGCCCAAGTTAATGCTCCCAGAAAAGAGAGCACAAACAAGGTATGCTAAGGACAACCAATGTGTCCTCCCCTCCCAGCAAGCCACCTGTCTAGCAAGGACCAAAATACAGATCTCTTAATTCCTTGTCCCGCAACAAGAGTCTCAACAGAGCCCGAGATCTGTTCTAAATGGATTGCACAAGTGCACCATAAAATTACTCTGTAGAAACTTTCACAGACAGGACTAAAATTAAAATAAATCAGTAAAAACCACACATTTAGACTTCTATTTTTGAGGCTTTTTTATCTTATACTTTAAAATGTAAAGCATAAACTTTACATACAGTTACTATTAAACATTAAAAGATGCTAGTACACATCTTCCGCAGAATACTATGAATACATACTTCTAAGAACAACCTTAAGACAGAGAACTTTATTTTCCTTTAGACAAATATCTGATACCTGATTATGTACAGGAACAGTCTGAAACACTGTGCTTTCTTAACTCAGTTTCAAAGCCTTCATTTGCATACCTGAAAAGATGGATTATACTGTGTGACCTCCACCACAACATCATCAGACATCTGGTAGCCTTTGTCTTCTACTGTTATCAGTGTGTAGTAGACAAGACACGGATGATCTCCAGGATGCCATGCTGCAGCAAGTATCACCAGTCCATCACTATTCAACAACAGATATCACACCACTGAGAGACGATTATTACGCACCTTACTTGCCCAAACTCTACCACTCACAAAACCAGATATTTAAGTACAATCACAAGTAAGTATTTTCTTTCTAAAAAATACAATAATGGAAAGACTCCACTAGTTGCTCTTCCAAGCTGTTTTGTTAACAGCATTCATATTGCAGTACAAAACTGAACCAAGGCAGTTGTGATTTTATGCAATTACATTAAATACAAGAGATACTGAATTCTCTGCATTTGCTGGAACAAGTTGTAATTACTTACTTGTTGTCCTTGTAATATCAAGACAAAACAAATACCCAAACCTGATCAAATGACTCTAAAAAAAGTTAAAGGAATCATTCTTAAGGTAATGAATTTCTAATTCTAAAGAGTAATAATAATAGCATGAAGTATAGGATAACCTAGTTACCTAATATGACGAGCTTATTTTATCAACAGTGGCACTCAAGTAGAATTAAATTGCTATTACTTACATAAAGTTTTTGCAAGAAAACAGAACACATTTATCTCATAAATTTAAGTCTTAACAGATGCAAGTGTACTTCTTTACCGATTCTGTTGCAAATCCATGTATTGTATATTTACTCCTCCTTTAATATCTTCATAGTTACTTTCAGAACCCTAAAAAACAATACATCCGACTTATAACTACATATAAATAGGTTATTATTAAAACAGACACACAAACCCTTTCCAGGTGAGCTGGCTCTTACCCAAATTGCATCAGTAATATGTTCTTTCAGGATCCTGTTGATATCCCAGCTGAGAATATAACGTTCTGATGAATCATCAATCTCCCATTTGTTTAGATTTGAACTTGTTAGCATATAAAAGCTTGATTTCTCTTCATCCCAAAGAACACTAGAAATCTGCATTTTAAAAAAGAAAAAGCTAAAATGTTTAAAGCACAGCCTTAATATTTGGATACAACCAACTATGCCACTCTCAGTCCACCAAAAAATCACTTCCTTGGGCAATCTACTCAAGTCGCATTAAAAGTAAGAAAGCATTATGATAATTTCCAAGGGAAGTCTTATTTTATAGATGTAAGAAAATGTATGGTAAGCATTTTTCTCATGCTTTCTTCCAAATACTGTGGAGTTCATTGACAAAGCTCAACCCAACCATTAACCCTTTGCAACCCTGAAACAGAAAAGTAAAATTACAGGCTACTGGTAGTTTCTTCAAGTCGTAATGAGGCTATTACTAGAAAGAGGCAAGACTTTGAATAATTGCGTATTCCCCAGGATGTATTACTACTATAAAATCCCCTTTTATTCAGCTCTAAAGAAGAAGTCAGCATTCTCCTTTAGAAAGCATACAGATTTATTTGGTTTCTGTCTTTGTTTCAAATTTTTAAAAAGTATAAGTAACATAAATGAGTTGAGCCTTGTCTCCTTTTCGCCATTACACATCCTTACAGTCTTTTCTTTTATCTTTCTTAAACACTGAGGGTAGACATTACGGAGAGAAATTAAAGCAGATTACTACATGAATGTTTTTCAAGCTTACCACAGCATCATGTCCAGGAGACAATATACCCAGGAGAGAAGAAACCTTCCTACCGATTCCAGAAAACATGCCCTGTCCCTGTGGCAGGGCATGCTGATGAATCTTGCCAGAACTATCTGGTATCAATCGAACTAGCTGGCCTCTGGAAGATGATAAAATAAAGCTTCCTCCCTAACAAACAGAAAAAAGCAACTATATTAAAAAAATCACATTCCTGAAACAATTCTATTGTCAGATAAAACTATTTATGTCAGATCATAAGGGTAAACACTAAACAAGAACAAGACACAAGGCATCTGTAGTCCTTGAGAGCTAACGAAGGCGGGGGGGGGGAGCATTTATCACATAAAAAGACTGTTTAAACCATTTTTCTACATTATCCTCTTGCTTGAATCAGTACAGCATACAGCTCACAGTATCCTTCTTTTTAATTTTAAACCATATTTTTGAAAAATATGGAAAGAAAATATATTTAATCAATCTCTACAGGCACTACCACATGTAACATTCATATGTTGAATTATGAATTAAATAGGATTCAACCTTCATGTGTGCAGGTAAAACTTGAAGTGTTATTGGGCACATTATAACTTTTTTTAAATAGCATCCTATCCTACAGGACACTAATCTAAATGAACTACATAACAAATCTTCCATTTGGTTATGTCAAAAAAGACTGGGGTAGGTAATTAAAAAATGAATAGTGCGTTAGAGAATGTATAACTGAGAAAAGATATCGCAATGCTAGTGTCAGACCAGGAAAGAAAACAATATGCAAAGAAAGAAATTTTTCTATTGGTATTTTTTTGTTGCTGTTTATTTGATTTGGGTTTTGCTGGTTTTTTTTTTTAAGAAATAACAAACAGTAGTAAGTCAAACATCTGACTGGTACTTAGCACTGGCAGAGACTCATTTTCCTATCATTGCATGACTTTTTTTTCCATGAAACTTCCATTTCGGTTTAACAACAGAACTAAAAATCTCGTCTAATCTCAATGATGAATAATAGTGTTACTTTTGTCCTAAGGAAATGTGAAGACTTGTGAATTATGCAAAACAGGCACTCCCTTGTAGGTGCTTATATACCTAATTTAGGAGGCAGAGACTTCTGTTAGTGCATCTCTTGCCTGTCCTAATGGCTGCACCTACATTAGCGCTTCACTTCGACGCTTCTGAAACAGACTCTTGATACTATCTGTGAGACCCCACATGCTACCTGCTCGACCACGTCCCATCACAGAGCAGTCTGCGTGTACCACCTGTACACCCTTTGAATGAAACTAAACTGAAAGATGGGCTTTGACCACTAAAAGACATTCATTTCATGCAGCTAGCCTGGAACTAGTTTAAAATAACAACCCCCTCCCCACAAATGACCAGTGTAGACAGTGGCATTGCCTCAGCACTAACTTTTTTGCTTTATAGATTCTCAACGTCTGCCTTTCACTACTTGCTAACGTAGACATAGCCTTCATGGACCCCACCACTGAGGCATTAAAAAACCAGGTGCCTTCACTTCAAAACTGATAGAAGTTTGTATGTTACAGGGAATGAACAAAGCCTGTTAGATGTATAACAACTTTCAAAAAAACCCAATGCTAAGGGCCTGGAGGTTGCTGGAAGAATGAACAGTTTACCTGTACAGGAAACATTCCCAGAACAAAATTTAAAAAAACCAAAAACAACAAAACCAAACGAAACAGCAACAAAATAAAACAACCCACCCTGACCCAACAAAAAACCCAGCACCATTTCTATCATCATTGTACTATATAAAAATTTTGCTAAAGGTTAAAACTGCCCAGTGACAGGATGACTGATTAAGTACAGTTGTCGTGTACATAATAATGCAGCTGTAGAACAGCAATTAATAACAGGGAGCTGCTCTGAAAAAAAAATAATTCCTCTAGATCTGAATTCACATCAATGTCAGTGTTTCAACCACAGGTATAAGACAAGACCTTGCTTTCCTCGTCTTGATGTCTGAAACTTGGGCACAATTCAACTCTAACAGGGTAGATACATATTAGTGTTTGTTAACATTTTGGAACTCTTAAGACATTTGTCATTAAGATCACTCTTCCGATTAGGTTTACAAATATTTATGACATGCTGATGCCCTAAAATAATATTTATAATACAGTACATGAACAGTAGATGTTGAAAAGGTCATAAGATAAAATGTAATTTAATTGAAAACAACTAGTTTTGAAGATAACACCTATTGTAACACACACTGAATTTTCAGATATATTCTGAGAGTTCTCATTCAGGCACATGAACAGCAGAGAACAGAATTTCTAAGAACAATTCGTAATATACTTGCTCATTCCTTTCACACAGAAGTCTCTCAAATTCAGTCACTAGTGAGCTATACCGCAATACGCTGAGCGTGTGGTCTGTGAATTCAGATAAATTAGTTCTCTGTTCCTGTGATAGCAGGGTTTCTACCACTGGAAGTAATCACAGCAGTAATGCTGACACTCCTTACAGGCTGAGATACCAAATCAGTCCTGTTAACCTTGTGGTTGAATCCTGCATGCTTCCCTGACTTTAACATTATTATTTATGACTACCAGTCATTGCTGCTACTTCAGACCGTCACAATCATCAACAGTCTCTGAAATTACTCCTCAGAACGTTTGATAGTTTGCTCTGCAAAATTTATTGGAGATCTAGGACTGATAATGCCAAGCATGCTTTTTAATTTTTAAATTAGGAATTAAAGCAATATTTTAATATAAATCATACCGTACTGTACCTTTACTGCTGTTAGGAAACTGCACAGAGCGCCTCCAAAGTCTGTAAAAGTCTCCGTATAGGAACCTTCATGGGCAACATTGGGCCAGTAGCGCACAGACCCTTCGCTCGTAGCCACCATTATTGCCAGAGACTTGAAGTGAGAAAATAATTACCAGAACATGCAAGATAATAATAAACAGACTGCAGCTTTAACTAAAACATGTTACTTTACGTATCAAGATTGTGGGTGACAAACACACAAAAAAGTAGTAAACACATATGGATGCACACCAACAACCAGAGCTGAATTGCAGAATTGATCTGTAGCATAACTTAGTATCAGCAGGGAATGTTATACTTGCTTATTTTGCTAACAATAATATTTTCTACTGGTTCTTGTTCCTGATAATTCAGGGTGTGCTACTGAAATGCAAACAAGACTTACAGTTGCAAAACAGAAAATAGCCTGTGGAGAATTCCAGATGCCAAGAGTTACAAGCTACTATGGAAGACTTAAAAGACTTAAAGACTTCTCTTAAAATTAAGAGAAATATCAAATCACATAGTGGCTCTTATCTTCATAAAGACGTAAGCTCACAGCGTGCCTACATTAGGGCTTCTGACTCAGGAAATCACTCAGGTACCAAACTCAAAGCATGAAGCAGGAGTCTCTGTTCATGTAGAGATTTAGACAGGAAGCATTGTACATAATTTATTGGTTGTTGAAAAAAATCACAGAACCATGGAAGAACCGGAGCTGAGAGCTGTTATTGAGCTCCTCAGTGTTTTCTAACTGATTTTTGACTAGACACAGATCTTCAAAGGAAAGCAGTTGGCTAAGGAACATCATAATTAAAAAAACACCACAGAATGAATAGTCCTTTGTGATTCCCGCCCATTATTTAATAATTTTCATTTTAGTGAAATATTTTCTGCCACTAATATTTCTACCTCATTCTATGAAATCATAGTATCCATCCATGCATAGCTCTCAAGCTGAAGAAAGATGAAATAAAAATAAATAAATCAATCTTGGTTTAGGGGCATTACTTCCTCTTAAACTTCTTTGGGTATGACTAAGTCATAGAGCATTTACGGTTTTATGAGCTAAGCACAAGATTTTAAGATTGCTTTTCATCATCTGAAAGTGTAATACAATAACAAGTTAAAAGAAAAGATCCTATTACATATTCTGTGCTGCTTCTTCCTTCCAAAGCCAACTGCTTATCCAGTTTTATTAGAGCACCACGTATATTAACTTCCTTTCTTCATGAGTGATAGTAACAGACACATTAACATACTTGCAGAAAATTTAAATGATCTTCAAACCTCACCCTCTAGCACAATATGTTACCAAAAGGCACTCAGGAAAGTAATCAGTCAGGACAGTTTAAATCATCTGTCTTCCCAGTGCCAGCCTCCTTATAAAGGCCAGCCAAGGGAGGGTGCTGGTGTTGGCTTCTCATCCTGACATTCGCAGAATTAAACCACTGCTGAACAACTTTTTCAGACAGCATGCATTTAAATTGCACTTCCTTAGACTGAATATTTTATTGCCCTGGTGTTTGTTAACACAGTACTTCTTAGTTCACTGTATTTTTGTTTTATATGAGAGCACGCCAAGTAATTCTTAGGAAAACTATTATTTAACCTGATCCTACAACATGTAAATGGTGTAATTTGAAAAGACTAGCAGAATTTTGTTTATTTCAAACGTATTTATTGCAAATTATCAATCACGACCTTTTGAAGAGATAGCAGAACACCAAATGCAGTTTTCAAATAAGTACTTGACAAAATAGAATATATTCAAAGTTACTCTCAAAGTATTGTTAAACACTAAAATTTAAAAGGTGATCACCTGCAGAGAAGGCGCCTCACCCGAGGAACTGAGACAAGAAATAGCTGCTAAACTAGAACTCCACTGGAAGTCGCTGGGTGGCAGCTGCAGTTCCTTGCACAGAGATAACTGCAAGAAAGGAAGAGGTGCCATAATAAATATGAGACTGGAAGTACTTACTCCTCTGCCACAAAGTCTTTAGACTTTTTGACCCTACTAAAAATCCATTTTCAACTAGCCCAGACACTGCGTAAGGAAACAAAAAGAATGTCACAAGATATTTTCAGCAAGGTTGTTACAACCAGCAAACAGCTAAAAACCACCTACTTGTACATTTTCAAACATCCTTAATGCAACATGCTAACAAGGCAGCATAATAAAATTAAACTAGAAGCGCTTGAGAAAGCTCTCTAGGTACTAACAGAGTCGAGAGGGGAAACACTCCTCTCTCCCATCCTCCCCCAAAGCTAAACAACCAGAAAAAATTTAAGCCCTTGAAAAATCTCTACAAGTACCAGGATGCATATACCCAACACTACGGTAAGTGCAGAATCTGTATAATTAACATACGTTGCACTAATTGAGAGATATTGATTTTTGTGACTATAGGTTTCCTCCAACCATGCTCGCTATTCACTGAAATGATGCTGAAAGAAAAACTGCCCAGAGGGGAAAAAAAATTCTTGACGTAAGAAACCTAAATGAAACGTAGGCTCAGCACAGCTGAATGCAACCTTTTTTTTTCCTGACAAGTTGAAAATCAGTCCCAGAAAAATCTAAACCAATCTGTAACATATCAACTAGTTCTAAACTACTAAAATAAGCTTTATGAAGACTATCTAACAGAAGAGAAGACACACCTATTAAAATACAAAGAATTAACCTTAGTGTTAAGGAGACAATTAAAATGTTAAGCTCCCTCCAAAGCTTGAGTTCCAATTACTGTCATTAGTATGACTTCATACCAACCCTGCTGCTTTTGGGGGAAACCAGGCAAACTCCAATTTCTAAAGAAAGCCTTGCTTCAAAAAAGAAAAAGCAAAGCATAACTGAATAACTTGTTCAAATAGCATAAAATAGAGGTTTTTCCATCTTGATCTTTCAATTACCTTAGCTACTGGAGACTGACCGATCTTCCAAATAATCAGCCTCTCTTTATGGACTAGCCAGGCCCATCCGCTTTCATCCACTTGAACGCTCAGCTGGTCGTCAGCTACAGAAAAAATAATTTTTTTAAAGCACTCCTATTTTTAAAACACCGCAGAGTGACTTAAAGACCAATAAAATTTCATTCGCGTAAGAAAATAAGAAATATATTTTCTTTTAAATTAAATTCCATGTTAGAATTTCCATGTATTTAATAAAGATACCAAATTACTACACAGACTTTAAAAATCCATTTGACAAATGCACAACTTTTGAGAGCGAAAAGCAAGACAATCCTAGAAGCTACTTTGATCAATTTCCAGGAGATAATAATAGCTTTGTAAATTGCTCAGCAATTTTAAAGATTATTTTTAAGATATGCATTTTTGGTTCCTTTTATATCTACTGTAAAAGAAAACTTATCCACAAGGAATAAATAGCTTTGGAGACCAATTTCTTGAAAGGGAAAGGTTTGTATCACTGGGGCTTTTCAAAGTAGAAACAAGTGTGGATGATAAATAAATAAAAATTTAGAGCATCCACTCTAGGACACAACAGAATCAAAAGAAGTGAAAAAGGTGAGAAAGAACAAATAAGCAAAAGTTAGTAAAAAACTGCTATTGGCTTTCTTTATAACCCTGGATTTTACAATGTATTGGCTAAGACAGCCACCTGAAGGATATTTACAAGTGTCCATACCCACCTGGGTGCTGTTATAATTACAGTTACATAGTTAACCAAGTTGGATTCAAACCAAGGAACAAACATTTCAGTTTCCACTGTAAAGTCAGCATTTAAATGGCATCAACAACACAGTAACACTTCCCTCACCTGTCAATTTTCATGAGAAAAACAACAGAAAAAATCAGTTCTTACCACCAGCCTTCTTCAGGGCTTCCATAACCTTAACAGGCAGAGAGGATCCAAAAGCCTTAACATCATAGTTAATAGTCTCACTTGCCGAGGGATGCTGGATGACTCTGGTAGGAGTTGCTCTTAAACAAAACAAAAAGTTACAGGTTGCTTCTTCACCAGTTTCAACAGACATTTACTTCATTAGTATCTGTTTAGAAATAGGTGTAATGAAATGGGTTTACGTAAAATAAACATGCTCCCTCTGGGAACACCATCTAAAGCAGTAATTTGGCAGCCTCCTTACAAGTTAGCTGGCATCAAATTCCTTTGTTTTTTAAAGAACTGATTTTGAATGTGCATTCCTTCCCCAGCAACAAAATCACTGTTCAACTTCTCTACACTCTGGTTATCTCTAGACTAAAGCTACCCACAATGCCAGGAGAAGCTGAACTCAAGTTCCTCCCTGACCGCAGGGCCTGTTCCCATCCCCAGCTCTGACACTGCTGGGCAGTACGCGCTGTACAACGCTGAACACCCGTGGCAGCTGGGGTCAGCTAGCACTCCTACTGCCCTTGTCTTACTGTGGAGACTGCCGTTCTTATCTGTTTCAGTCATTACTTGTTTCACAATGTAATTTATAAAAGCTGCTATGCATCTCCCCACGCCTTCTCTCTCTGGAACAGCATAGGTCTGTCTTTAGAACATGCTTTTAGAAGATACTGCCCTTCTTTTATATCTCCCCACAAGTGATGTCGCAGACCTCCCCGGTGTGAAATACCAAAAGACGATGGATGATACACAGCTAGATGACAAGCCTGACCCCTGGTTTGGAAAAATACTGTTATTAAACAGACCTGATGTAGAAGTTCTCCAAAACTGAAAATGTGCAATCTTGTTTATCTCAACAAAAAATAGCTGCTCCTGAGAAAAGAGATTCTGAACCCCTGAAATTGATCTGGGGCTCATGTTAAAGCTCAGTTTTAATTCATATGGAAGGGAGAAGAGAGGAAGCTGGGGGGTGGGAGATGCCTAAACTTTGGTTATTTTATCTTCTTTTTAAATACAGACGTTGTTATTATTTTCATATTTTTACCAGAGATATATCTGAGGGACCCTCGAATTCAAATGCCAAAGAGATATTTATAACACTGAGCATGTGGAATTATATATTTATAGTTTTAATGTACAGTGCCACTTTTAAAGAACCTTAGAACTGCTCAACTATAAAACGTTTCAGTCAGAATTTGTCACCGCGAGAAGAGTGTATCAAACGTCCTACACAGAATCTTAAGTGCACCTGAGAAACCACAGACTAATAAAGTCTTGCTACTGCTGTAGGAAAGCAAACGAGCAAAGTGAGTAAACATAGATTAGTAACTCTCACGGATTTTTTCTTTCTGTTCCTCTTCATACAGAGAAGTCATGCCTAACAGTTCTATTAGAATTTTCTGAAAAAAAAGTCAGTAAATACAATCCAGACAATATTAAGTACTTAAATTTCCCAAAATCTTTCCAAGAGATCTCTTATCAAAGATTTGTAAAGAAATCAACCCAGGAAATATGAGGAGAAGTCTTACTGTAGACCAAATGCTGTATAAAAGAAAGCAATAAGCAAAAACAATACCGAGGAAATAAAAGCTAATTCATACACTGCAGGAAAATTTCCATTCTATAAATCTGTACTGCTGTCTAAGATCCTCAGCATAGTCATAAAAGAAACGAACTACCAGAGTGAGAGTGTCTTGACAGTACAATATTATTTGTGACAGTCAAAAGCAAACAAAATATCTTGAGTTACTAAATAGAGAATAAAAGGCAAAACAAAAAGCATCATGACAACGCCACACACAGATTCTTGAGTCCTAGGATAACCTGGCATGCCCACCGTGTTTTTATAGGATATTGCAGAAAAACTACTGAAAAGATTTAAAGATGATCACAGATACAGAATCTCTTACAATACATCCCAACGGAAAAACAAATGGTAAAACTGTTGTAACCTGCACGGACTTGAGCCTGTAAAGATGAAGCAGGGTTTGCAAAGAGAGACAAAATACTTTGTTATACCTTCCTGTAGAGATAGCTGAAAGCAAGAGCTTCCAGGCAGAGCCCTCTGGTCAGAAGTACGCCGTAACACATTTACACCGGACCAGGACAATCTAATTGCTGACTATTACACATGACCAAATGCCACTTTCTCTCCTCCTTTTACTCAGTCAGGTCAAATTATTTTATCAAACCAAAAGCATCTGGGTTTTGGTTGTCTGTAAGACTCACGGAAGAGATTCAGACGGTAAGCACCTCAACACTTGGCTCTTTTTTCTTTTAATTACGATACTTTTTTTGCTACTTTTTTTTTTTTTTTAATCAGCAGCCTTAACTTCCTATTAGCTCTCTCAACAGCTACTGCTACTCCAGCAAACAGAGCAAGCCTGTCGAGACCCTCGGTAACAGGGAAGGGGCGGCCGAGGAGGGCCGGCGGAGGGGCAGGAGGGCCCGGGGGAGCCGCCGCCCCCCCCGCGTGCCTCCCCTCAGCGAGCGGGAGGCGGCTGCGCTGCGCGTCCCCGCCAGCCCCGCAGCGCCGGCAGCGGAAGGCTCGGGGTTTATTCCAGGAACGGGAAAGGAAGAGCGAGGGGAAAACCCTCACGGTGCCCGAGCCGGGCGGGAGCCCCCTCGCCCCTGCACGGGGCCCGGCGGGGGCGGGACTCACCGGGCGGAGAGGGAGCCGCTCCTCCGCGCCACCGGGGAGAACAGCACCGGGGAGCTGGCCGCCGCCGCCACCACGGCCAGGTTCTTCCTGCCGCCCGGCCGGGAGAGAGGGCTGGGGGCGGCGCTGCCGAGGTTCCTGCGGGCAGACCCGCCGGGGGTCCGCGGCGAGGCGGGAGCCGAGGGGAACATGGCTGGGTAGAGGCGCGGAGCCGGCCCTGCGCTCCCGCCGGGCGCCGGCTGAGCGCGTCACGGCGGGGCGGGGCACGGCGGGGCCCCTGCCGGGGAGCGGCGGAGACCCCGCGCCCGCTGAGGCGGGGCCGGCGCGGCGGCGGGAAGCGGCCCTCAGAAGCACCCGGTAGTTGTTACGGGGCGAGGTGCGAGTGCGCGGTTTGCGCCTCCCGCCGCCCTCGGAGGAGGGTTTTCCCTCTCCGGAGCGGGAGAGCAGAACTGCTTTACCGTGCCCTCCTCGCCAGGCAGCGTCGGGGCCAGCCGTGTTGGGTGGGCTCACAAAAACACGGGTCCCCTCGCTCGGATCTTCCTGAAGAAGGCCGGAGATGCTCGGTCCTGGGGGATGCTCCCTGAGGGATGCACAAGGCTGCGTTTGGGAATTATTTTTCACTGAATTCATGCCGTTCTGGTGCTGACCGACCCGAGCAGAGAAACGTGGCTGAATACGCTCAAAAAACTGTTGAAAGAGCGCTGCAAACCGCTGTTTGGCACTTCTGGAAGGACGTGTTTTCCACTAATAGAGTTGCCTAATCTTTAAAATAGCCTGTGCCGTAACCTGTGTTTGTTCCCAAATTTCTAATAAAAAAATGACAAAACATATTCCAATGCAACCTTGGTACGTTTCACATCTATGGTAAAAAATAATCATGCACAACAACTATTCAATGGTACAGAATTCAATTTTAGTCTTAAAGGCGAACTAAATTCCCCCATTGAAAGAAAATGCTTGACTGCATTGGATTGTATGAAAAAGCTTTCAAAAGGTACAATGTACCATCTTGGTGTAGAAGTTGAGTTGTATGTATGTTATCAATGAAGCTAATTAGTTAAGTAGAATTAACCAGATTATTCAAAAATTTCCCATCATTTTCCAAAAATACATTATTTGATTAAAAACAGTTACAGCTGTTAAGCTTGCTACGTGACTTGTGGTCCAAATGAACCTGAAATGCAGAGGAGATGATAAACTTGAGATGCTTCATCTGGCAGTATGAGGCACCTGTTTCAGTGCTTTATCTTTTAGCTTCACCCCGTCTCCTTGTGCTTTGATTTTATGAAGCAAAATATGAACATTTAGTGGAGCTTCACTATACTGTTACATTAATGTAGTATCCTTCTATATAGCCTCTCAATTATACTCCATGCAGCGATGGTAAATCATCACGTTACTGTAGTTTAATCAGGAAAAACAAAACAACCAGTGCTGAGGGAGCTGGTGGATGTTCCTGCTGAGCCACTCTCCATCATCTTTGAAAGGTCGTGGAGGACAGGAGAGGTGCCTGAGGACTGGAGGACAGCAAATGTCACTCCAATCTTCAAAACAGGCAAGAAGGAGGACCTGGGGAACTATAGGCCAGCCAGCCTCACCTCCATCCTTGGACAGGTGATGGAGCAGTTCATCCTGGAGGTCATCTCCAGGCATGTAGAGGACAAGAAGGTTATCAGAAGTAGTCAGCATGGGTCCACCAAGAGGACATCATACTTGACCAACCTGATAGCCTTCTACAATGGCGTGACTGGCTGGGTCCACAAAGGGAGAGCAGTGGATGTTGTCTATCCTGACTTCAGTAAGGCATTTGACACTGTCTCCCATAGCATCCTCACAGGCAAGCTAAGGAAGTGTGGGTTGGATGAGTGGACGGTGAGGTGGACAGAGAACTGGCTCAACAACAGAACTCAGAGGGTCGTGATCAATGGAGCAGAGTCTGGATGGAGGCCTGTCACTCGTGGTGTTCCCCAGGGGTCTGTGCTGGGTCCAGCCCTGTTCAACATATTCATCAATGACATGGATGATGGGATAGAGCGTAACCTCAGCAAGTTTGCTGATGATACCAAGCTGGGAGGAGTGGCTGATACGCCAGAGACTCTGCTGCCATCCAGCGAGACCTGGGCAGGCTGGAGAGCTGGGCCCAGGGGAACCTCATGGAATTCAACAAGAGCAAGTGCAAGGTCCTGCCCCTGGGGAGGAACAACCCCATGCACCAGTACAGGCTGGGGGCTGAACTACTGGAAAGCGGCTCTGTTAAGAAGGACCTGGGATGGCTGGTGGACAACAAGGTGACCATGAGCCAGCAACGTGCCCTTGCGGCCAAGAAGGCTAATGGTATCCTGAGATGCATTAAAAGGAGTGTGGCCAGCAGATCGAGAGAGGTTATCCTCCCCCTCTACTCTGCCCTGGTGAGACCACATTCGGAGTGCTGTGTCCAGTTCTGGGCCCCCAAGTTTGAGCAGGATATGGAACAACTTGAACAAGTCCAGCGGAGAGCTACAAAGATGATCAGGGGACTGGAGAATCTCCCTTATGAGGAAAGGCTGAGAGACTTGGGTTTGTTCAGCCTGGAGAAGACTGAGGAGGGATTTCATAAATACCTATAAATATCTGAAGGGCGGGTGTCAGGACGATGGGGCCGGGCTCTTTTCAGTGGTGCCCAGCGCCAGGCCAAGGGGCCACGGGCACAAGCTGGAACACGGGAAGCTCCACCCGAACATGAGGACAAACCCCTTCCCTGTGCGGGTGCCAGAGCAGGGGCACAGGCTGCCCAGAGAGGCTGTGGGGTCCCTTCCCTGGAGACATTCACCCCCCGCCTGGACGCGGCCCTGTGCCCCTGCTCTGGGGGTGCCTGCTCCAGCAGGGGTGGGACGGGATGAGCTCCAGAGGGCCCTTCCAACCCCTGCCAGTCTGTGATTCTGTGAAAACAGAAAATGTACACACAAACAAGCAAATGGGGAAAAACTGAGTAAAACTCAAGCTGCCACCCACATTTCCCAACATCCATAAGCAGTGACATTCAAATTATTTTAAAAACGGGATGAGTTTTAAAAACCGAGCAGTCATTTTTTGCTGTATACACTTTGCTACACTGCCTCAGGGAATTACTCGGCTTCCTTTTGCTGTGCAGACCTGGGTTGAGCGCTCCATCTTCAGGAGAGAGGATACCACTCAACCTTTAAATCTCATTTTCGACACAGAAATAGTTTACGCTGGTATCACTTGGAGACTTAACCAGTTCCTGAACTGGGACTCATGTGGCATTTGTTTTTCACATGAAAAGGTGAACGTCCAGCAGGCTGTTCTGCCAACACTGACCTAGTGGGGACTTTAACTAAGAGAATGGAAATACGAGCCACAACTTCAAAATATATAGGATTGATAATCTTTTTACGTCTGTTTTTTTATTTATTGATCAATGGATTGAAAAACAGTGTAGAAAATACAGCTTGGGTAGAGTAGCCACAAATAGCTGCCTACCTATTTAGAAAGAAAATCAGTTTGGAAGGAGAGCAGCGAACGCCATCATCTGCAGAGCAAACAAAATTCTTATGACTTGATTAACTGAATATGCCTTATGGAACTATGCAGATCTTTAAACAAGTATGTGTATAAAAGATCAGTACCATTTTCTTTTTCATAAGAAATGTAATGTCTTGCTCATCAGGATACAGAGCTCCCTTCTAGGTCAGAGTATTAACCCACTGGATCATTGCATCATGAGTTTAAGACCCCTTAAGCAACTGGAAACAATTCTCCCCAGTCAACACAGCTGAAAATGTTGAGCCGTGGAAATGCAAAGACAGAATTGGCAGAGATCACAAAGGCAGGATATTCTTTTCTATTACTCCCCTCACTGGAATCCACTCCTTTTCCAAGATTAAAGTATTGACAAGAAAGAGGCTCTCTGTATCAGAAGATTAAAGTAAGAAGTCGCATTAACTACTTGAAACCTGAGTTGAAAGAACTTTAGCTCTTTCAGGGATGCCAGTCATTCACTGCAGTGATGATGTTGTGATCAGTACTCTATTTAAGTATTAAAATAAATAGTTTAATAAGTAATAAAGTTACTCAAGACTCTTTATTTTCAATGTCTTATTTCTCTGAGGAAAACAGTCATGCTGCCAAGAACCAGAAAATTAACTTGGAACACAGCAAAGGGATTAAGGGTACACCGAGAGCTGACCTTTCATTAGGTCTCCAAATACTCAACCCTAACTAATACATTCAGTTTAGCAAGGTAGTTTTGAAAGCAATTGGATAGAGTATTTAAGCCTCAAAAGTCATGACTGGGTAGCAAAAGTTAAAGAAAAAAATAGTTCTGGCCTCTGAGGCAAGGGTGAAAAAGGCAGTGTTAATAAAAGACTTCAGAATGATGCCTATAGGTATCAGCTAAAATATGGCAACTAGTGACAGAAACTGAGAAGTGTTTATATTACATATTTGCTACACGTGTGCGCATGTAAACATACTCTTGTAACAAAAAGAATGCAATACTTAAATTCTTCTTTCTCACACCTTTTTCCTCATTCCACTACTAGGGCTTCTACAGCTCAGAATCCAACCACGTCCAGCATTGACTAGCGCTGCTGTGGAATACACAGCATCCCACGTGCACCCACCACATACATTGTAGGTGTGTAAACCACAAATCCAAAGTTGTCCAGCCAAGCTTTCTACCTGCAGATTACTAAGAAACTTTGTTTTCTCACCTCGTTGAGGTCTGTGGTTTGTGCCAGGGGTATTTTGAGTGGTTCTTACCTGAATAAAGTGTGTTATGCAGTGTACCTGTTATGCCAATGATTGACCTTCCTGTGGACTAGAGCTTTTCTACAGCTTTTCACGCTTTTCTGTAGACCTCAACACCTGCCAGAACAACTCACGAACCAAAGACAAAACGTTCATTCAGTTCGGCTGCAAGTATTTCCTGTAGCCTGTGTAAACACATGAATAAAGGGGCGCTCTGCATCTCACATAAGGAGAGATTACATGAGCAAAGATTAAAGTTCAAGCCCCTCTAAATACATTATGAAGAGAATGGTTTTGGTAGTCAACACTGAAATTAAACATTGGGTCAGTGGTATTTTTGGCGTAGCTTTAATACAGTATCTGCTTCTAGTAAAACTATGTCAGAAGATAAAATTACACAGGGGTGTCTTCACTGTTTTCACTATGTTCCACACGTGTTAGTAATGGCACATTAGATGATAAACATTTTAAGCTTGCCCAGCCCTAGGTATCTCACCTACTGCCAATAAAGATCTTCAGCAACATGTTTTCCTAGCATGGATGAGTTTTAATGTGACCGGGGAGTTTCTAGCTTTTCTAAATTATCTTGTAGGGTTTTGCATCTTCAGAAAGTCCAGAGAGGTTCTGTTGGGAGAGATTCTTAAATCAGAAACATGAAGCCTACTCTTTACTGCCAAATGGACCGTCCTGCAGTTATTCAAATTAAATGTAATCCTAGTATTTTACTAGTTGTCCTTGAGAAGATACTTTACTAGTTGTCCCTAATAAGGTAGGTAGGAAAAACCAGGGATTTCTATGAATGAAATTTTAAGTAACTATAAAAAATACTTACATATCCCTTTCAAAAGGACTAAAAGAAACAACAACAACAACAAAAAACAAAAACCAAAAAACCTCCAAACTTATGAGAGTGTGTTCTTTTGGATGTCATCTTAGAAAGAAAGTGAATCTGGGAAAACAGGGAAGAAAATGCATATAAACTTTAGATTGGCCTATGCTGACTTAATATACTAATACCCTTCCTTTGTCTTTATGTGAAGTCAGGTTTTTTGTTGGGTTGCTTTTCTGTTGGCATTTTATTTGTTTTGCAAAGGAATTCCCTCCAACTCCTGCTTCCATGCTCTCTAAAACGTGATCTCGTATGCAATTCTCTGTAGTAACTGTAGGTGGTGACCATAATCAGCTTTCACGATTCAGAAGAAATGGTAACTGAAAGGAGGTCAGTGGGAGTCAGACAGAACTTTCAGAGTATGTTAGTGTCGTGCATTTTTGAATTCCAGCGTTTTAAGACTACTGAAGAGCACAGAAAGCAAAAGATCTTTGAAAAGGGAAAAGACAATGATATGAAAATGATAAGATTGTAATTTAATTACCCTTAAAATACCAAACTTACGTGAGAATGCAGCACATCATCATACAGTACATTACAGCAAACAAGATTCTAAATGGTCTCAATTAACAGAACACAAAGCAGAAAAATCTATACACTGACATTATCTCAATGTGATAGTCATTTTAAAAAGTTGCAATAATTATTAAAAAGCTTTCAATAAAAAGTTTAAACACATTTAAGTTTCAAAAGAATATTTTGTACATTTTGGAAAAATATAACATTTACTTTACATCACTGAAACATAAGTTATATTCTTTGTAGTTCGTAAGCTTCCATTATTCATATGTTCTCTCACACATTTTCTTTTAATGCACCCTTTCTCTGGATTGTAAATCTAATGCAAAAGTATCACTATTCTGAAGAAAAGCTTGTTTCTGCATTAGTTTCCTGAAAAGTCCGTCTGGATTTGCAAGTAGTTCCTCATGTTTTCCACATTCAAGAATTCTACCCTGGCCAAGGACTGCAACAAAATCAGCATTCTGAATAGTAGACAGACGATGAGCAATAATTAGGACTGTCCTCCCTTCCATCAGCCGGTCCAGAGCTTCTTGCACTAGATATTCGTTTTCAGCATCCAAAGCACTAGTGAGAAATGGGAAGCCGGGAGGGGAGAGAGGAGGATATTTGCTATTTTAAACAGGTTAGTTTTGTGTGCGTTAGGCTTATTTTGCTAAAACTGCAAACCCTTGCTATTGTTGGTGAAGACGAACCGATGGAACTGCAGGAGAGTTCCGTGAATATGCTTAGTGCACGCATCTGAGTTAGAATTACATAGTCTTATATATAAAAATATGCACGGAGAAATAACACTAAATTAATTCAGTGGAAAAAATTAACTGCAGTATAATCATCTAACGCTGAGATCTTAATTTAAACTAGAGATACAAAAAAGTAGATGTTTCAAAATCAAGTTACATATTATATATTTAACTCCATGAAGAACGACACCACCGTATAGCAGCTATCCTTTCCACTTTGCACAAACTGCTTTTATCACAGGTCTCCTAACCAATTCACATATTCTAGAAAGCACATTCTTTTTGTGGGTAGAGAAAAATAAGGGGCTAGATAATTTGTGCAAGGGCACGCAGAGAAAGAAAGAAGAGGAACATGTCACGTATGAGTTTTACAGATAAATAATTTCTAAGTTTCTATTTTCTTTCTTACCTTGTTGCTTCATCTAACAGGAGAATTTTAGGATTCTGAAAATAAAGTAGAACTGGTTATAATAACAATTAGACAAGATCTGAATATTTATGTCAATAGAGAACAGGATTCATACAGATTAAAACTCCCAAGTGTACTTATTTAACCAAAAGAACTGAGTGTCATTCAAAGCAATTCTTCCAAGGAGTCTAAATGCTAAGAGGACAAACCAGAAACACCACCCTTCCATCTTCAAATTTTGCAAAATAAAGTAAAAGAACACTCTCACCAGATCACTGTTTGAAAGATACAAACTAAAGGCGGGAGATGATTTTTAATGACTACTTGGCAGCACTGTGGTCAGCAGTTCAATCTCCTGTTTAATGCTCTTACATGGATCTTTCACAGAGACTGAGCTACCCTCTGCCTGCTGTCACTCTGTTATATATAAACTGTCTAGTAACAAAAAAATAACATAAACCTACCAACAAGCAGTATTTCACCGACAGATGAAATACACAGTACTTAAGAACTAGCATTTAAGAACTCTTCCCAGTTAAATAATAAAAAAGTGGCCAGCACTCAAATCCCTAAGACGCCTCCTCTGAATTACAGCACATAACACAAACTTCCTTGATTAAGCTGACAGGGAAAGCTTTAGACTTTATCTGGAAGAGGAGGGACTCCACTGCACCCCCAAACACAATATATCAACTACTTATTTTCTACAACTATCTTTCTCCCCCAAATAAAGTCTCTACTCCCATGAAGTGTGCTTGACATAAAATGCAATCAGCTTTTCAGTATTCGTGATTCAAGAACTGGTATAATGAAAAATTCCCAGTAATCTAGCAGAACTGGGCACGCTAGGATGCTAGACACCCGTGTGGCTTAACATGAGCGTAAGCTGGGGTCAGCAAGGCTCAAAACTTCAGCTGAGCATCAGCCCCGAACTGCCTCCCTGCGAGGCCCCGTGGCTGTCCCTGGACCAAACTCCCTGTCCATCTGATCCTCAGAGGCCTCCTCAAATCTGAGCAGTACAGAGCTTGCTCTAACGCTAACCTTGGGGTGGGGGGGTGGGGGGAAGACACAATATTGTGCCTGAAATAGTATCTTGTCCCAAATCCAGACCAGCTCCCCTCAAAGCCGAGACAGGGCGTCTATAGTGCGAGTAAGCTGCAATCCAGAAAAATCAACCCATGAACGACAGAGATCTGAACACAGAGACCAAAGCGTCACGTGTGAGTTTACTAGCAGCACATTATTAGAGTCTTCCTTCATCCTTGACCTGGTCTTACGAAAGTGAGCCATTATACAATGATTTATCATCAGTCCCGGCAAGAGCTATCTAAAAACATGAGAAAGATAGGAAGAAGCACTTACATAAATAAACCGTCTTTAGTTAAACCACTGAGCCCTTTCAAACGTCCTCAATAATGTAAAAGATACAATTTTTTTTTAAAAAATATTTTTCCACCTCTCCCATTGAAAGGCCTCCTCCTTTTTAACCCTTCCCATATCCACGCAGAGCAGTTAAATAGCTATTGGGTGCTGGCTTACCTTGAGCAGAGCTCGAGCAATCGCAATTCGCTGCTTCTGTCCACCTGGGATAAAAAGCTCAGTAAATTGAAATAGAAAAACAGATGTGAAGTAATTTTAACTGAATGCCTGGGCTGGGCAGAATTAGGTACATGTACTTTAGGGGGGGAATGGAGATAAGAAGGGATTTTTGTTTTTTTAATACTTATAGCAGGCTATGACTTGGAAAAAAAACTGGTAACAAACAAGAACAGAATTTGTACTTCATTCTATAGCATCAAGGTTTTTAAAATAAGCAATATAAAGATGTACCTGAAAGCAAAATGCCTTTTTCTCCAACTATAGTATCAAACCCTTTCGGAAAATCTCTGATAAAACTAGCAGCATTAGCTATTTCAGCAACTTTCTGAATCTCCTCTGCAGTCACAGTAGAAGGATCCTCTGCACCATAGGCAATATTTTCAGCAATAGAACAGGAGAACAGAATTGGTTCCTGATAAATTCAAAAAACATAACTAATATGGTAGATCTGTAATTACATGCATGTATTGTCTATATCTCAAACAACACAAATCCCACTTACAAGACCCAGCATTAATTTCTATTATATCCGTACAAAACAATATGTAAGCTAGAGTTAGCTGAATTAAAAATAAACAATTAAAAAAACCCTCTCCTAACACCAAGTGGGCAGTGAAAGCTAATCAAAAAAATAAATTGCTTTTTCAGCTGACAAAACATAATGTAACCCTCAATCCCTAATATCTGAGGAAGAGTCCAGAAAGAGCATTCATCCAAACATTAGAAAAGCTCCCTTTGTACTTTACGACATATTATAATTTGCAGTGATTTTTCCCTTAATCTCTATGCACCCTTCATGGCCTTTTGTGCATTTAATTTATATTAAAGCTTAAAACAGAGAAGAGGACTGGCAGATAGGAGATGTGATGTAGAATGGGAAAAATGTCTGAAACAAGGTAAGTCTGCTCTGTTTATGAAATAAAGAAGAGGCATGCTATAGTATGAATATCATAGAATCATAGAATCGTTAAGGTTGGAAAAGACCCTTAAGATCATCGAGTCCAACCGCCAACCTATCAAATATATCAGTATATATCTCCTACTGGTAACTCAAGTGGAATACATGCATTTAAAAAGAAAAATGCTGATGCGCCCACAGGAAAATAATTTTTGCATAAAATCTTTTTCATTACATAAAGTAGATGTTTTAAAACACAACATATACCCAGTTATCCTTACGCTTTTAACCAGAACATCAACCTAACTGTTAATTGCACTGTGAAGCACCTGGGGAAACGAGGGAAGGAACATACATTGGTCAAATAGTTTATTTTTAAGAGACCGTTGAATGTCTCTCTCTACTTCCAGAGTTTGGGGGTTGCTAGGGAGGGGGCACTACAAGAGTAAGTGCCAACAGTGCTGTATTTTCCTGCTTTCCTAATGGCATTCTGTTTGCCTGGAAACACAGAGCACAGGTGGTCAGTTTTCAAATGGTTGTGTAAAATATGATTTTGTGTTAATGAAAGTTACACAATGTGATTAAATGTTAAGCTTTGTGTTACCTTCTTCACCAAATCATAGCAAACATCAGGATGGTCATACCTACACAACTTGCAACAATGTACTTTCCAGTGTCCACAGGCACACTTTTCTTCTAACCTAACACTTTGAATCTCTATGATTATGTGAAAACAGACTACAGAGTAATGGGACTGGCTCTGAATACTTACCTTTAGAACAATGCATGCACAACAGCAGTTATGGTGAGATGGAGGGATTTAATTGAGAAGCAAGATAATACAGCTAGTTCATTACACAAAATTGTTTCATTCACTTAGAAAGTTTTTTTTTCTTCCTTACCTGACTCACTGTTCCAATCTTTGTCCTGAACCACAGTGGATTTAACTGACGGATATCAAAGCCATCAACAGTGATAGCACCTTAAATTAAGAAACAGTAAAGTCAAGTGTGTACTGAGATGCAAAGCATCAGTTGTCACGAATGAGAGCAAACACACCAAACATACCTGAGATAGGATCATACAGCCTCAGCAGAAGGGATACAATAGTCGATTTCCCTGTACCACTTGGGCCAACCAGAGCCATAACAGAGCCAGCTGGAATGGAAAGGCTAAAGTCTTTGAAAATGGATGTTTCTGGACGTGTTGGATATGCAAATTCAACATTCTTGAATTCCAAAGCACCTCTGAATATGTCTTTGCCTAATGTGATTCCCTCTGTATGACAAAGAATAAAACAGAAATGTGAACAGAAGCAAAAATCAGCTCAGCCCTCCAAGAACATGCTTTACAGACACCCAACAGAAACATCTGTCTCCACGTTAACTCCAGGGATAACTGCAAGCCACAGGCCAGGACCACGGGGGTTATATTTCAGCCATGACTGAATCAGTGTGATACACCACTCCTTCCTGAATGCAATTTCAGGTTGCTTACCGGCAGTGAGCCTGTAGGCTACCTACAGCAAGAGGGAGAACCTGCACTTGCTATCAACTAACCATGTTCACTTCCAGTAGAATTATCTGAGTTTTTAAATGTAATATAAACATTTTAAGTTTTGTCAATTAGGAGCAATGAAATAAAATGGCACTGTTGAAGGCCAAAGTCCCTTTGCCATAGAACAGATGCAAAAAGATAAACATTGCAAATCACTTACTGCCCTTTCACCAAGCCACAAAAGTCACCTGGAACACCCTCCTCTGAACAAGCACAGCTCCCTCTCCACCAGCTGTTAACTGGGTAGCTTTTAAGCAGAGGCTGTCACAATAAAGCTGCTGCTAGTTTTATTGCATTAACAACCATTTTAAAATTTTTATTTTAAAGTGGAAAGTATATTTAATACATTCAAGACAACAGTGTATTCAAAGACCAATCAGAGGCATAACTCTTGGGCAACAGTTCACTGAAAATAAAATCTCAGTTTGTGAAATACAATAACAAACCATCACAAATGAATGATTGCCAAAGTTAAATAAAACCAACTTCTTTCTGGTGCGCAGTGTTTGATGTAAACAAATATCTTAAAAGATTACGAGTACTAGAAAAAGCTTGTAAGTTGGCAAAGCAAAGAAACACAATTTCTTCAATCCCTGTTAAATACCAGCTAAACATCTCCAAACAAAGCAAACTAAGTGGACAGTGGTGCTGCATTCCCAAAGGACAGAGTCTCACTGACTAAGTTTCTACTGGTTTTATGAAAACTGGCGGCACCAGAGCAACACCCAAATAGTGTTTGCTCACACGGAAGACGTGATTAAAATCCCCTTCATTCTTTTCAGAGGCAGCACATGAGTAACCCCCAACTAGCCACAGCACATGGTAGCACACACCCATGTTTGGCTAAACAGGGAGCCATGGATAAGAAACAGACACCCATCAGCAGCAATCAGGATTTCACTAGTCCTGCTGTTCCAAGAGCAAATAATTTATTTTGCTTTTCTCTTTCCCAGATTTCCTCCTCTTCTCAGGCTTTCAGTTCAATGTTAGTAGCACAGATGCGGCAATGGCAAGCGCATACAATTTCAAACTCCTTCCTTGACTTTAATCCATGGATGTGCACGTTGTGACTTGTTTGTTAGGTAAAAGCACAACGGCCTGTAAACCTCCCTTTGGTAAAAGAAATGTATTCGCTAAATCCTGTGCTAGCAGCCTAATCCTTACTGTCATCAAAGTAACAAGTAATTGCTTATCTATATTCTCAGCTCCAGTTATTGCAGTCTATTCCATGGCCTGAAACACCGAAATCTTCTGCAATACAGGAAGTCTGGTACCACAAGTCCTTCCTCTATTTAGTACTGTAAAAATATCTAAAAGCTATATACAGGATTGTGGTTGTTTCTTGCTTGGATTCTAGATACATGAAAAAAATACATAATAATTTGTTCCTGAGATATCTGTTCTCACCAACAACAGCTGGAGTGGGTTTAGACAGTAGAGAAATAGCCTCTTAGTTTTATTATCTGATGAGCCAGAAATCAATTATAATTGTTTTTTTGAGACAAAGGTTTATATCCTTTCCTATGTATTTAGTTTATACTGAAAGGAAATATAAAAGAAGCTTTCTATAAGCCTATGCTACACGGATGTCTGAACCTTTGTCTGATTTATGTTCAGTCTGTAAAATAAAGATTGTTTTCTGGATATCACTACTGATGTAACTGAACAGTTCAATACCTTCTGTGGGAAAGACAACGTCTGCCCCAGTACTAATGCTTACTCTGTGCTGAGGCCACTGTACAGATGAAGTCCACTGAAATAATCCAGATTTAAAAAAAAAAATAAACACAAAAAACCCACAAAAAAACCCCCAAAACAAACCAAGAGACCACATCCAAATGACGATGAAGTCAACAGCTGCACTAGGTCTATGAAAGGCACAGCAAACTGCACTGTGGCACTGGATAGTCAGTCATGGCAAGAAGTTTAAGCCAGCTTCACTGCTAAAGACAAGAGTGTGTAGCTATCCCTTCATTAGCCAGTTGGTCATTCCCTTTTGGACAAATGGCTGCTATTCCAAGTCTGCCTCCATCCCTTGGAGACAATATTGTTACTTTTGACTAGCTATGCAGTCTGTGCACACTGGAAAGCATCCTACAGACAGGCTTGCACCTGTGAAAAGAAACAAGACAGAGGCCAGACTCTGACTTGGTGTCCATCAGATTAAGAACTCGTGAAATTCCAGTGCAGGGAGCCAAAAGCAGCACAGAAGTTTGAAGCACAGCGTTTCAAAAGAGCCCCTCTGTATCAACCAACTCAAAAGATAAAACTGTTCCCTAAAGCCAATGCTCACTCAAAAAATCTGTTAGTTCTCTTAGATGTTCTTTTCTGACTCTTCCTCTTACAGCAGCCCTTAAAAAGCTTCTAAATTAGAGGACTGTACAAAACTTAGCAGGAAACTACAGTGCTGACAGCTCACCTGGACTTTGCTATACTGCATTTCTTAACAGCCCACAAAGCTGGTGGAAATTCATGTATGACTTTTGCATAGTGGGATGCAGCTGATCAAATAAAACAGCAATTCACACAGAAAGTATCTTCTACAAGCAGCTCATTGAACTACTTTGATGGAGAGAGGCAAATGCTGTTTATACAAAATATACTCAACACTGGAGGGCGTTGTCTAGCTTCCGAACAATAAAGCTGTAAATAAGGTGTTGCTGGCAATATATTTTTATTTACTGTATTTAAATATTATTAAATATTGTGACGTAATTAAAGGAGAATGAACCCACCAAATTTTCAGCTTCTAAAACTTCTGATTAAAGGAAATTATCACCACCTTTTCAGAGTTAGGAAAAGTCAGAGGAATTACCACGGTATCTAGTTTTTTGCAAAAGAATGTAAGGTGGTACTACCTTTAAGAATTACACACCTCTTTCTGAGGAACTGGTGACCCATAAGAGAAAAATCAACCTGTGAACAATAGGAGACCAAGGACCCACCGTTAAATGGAAGTTGGGGCTTCCTTTCGATAAGTTCCCATAGACGTCCACCAGCACCTAGTCCTTTCATTAATTCGGAATAAAAGGAACTTAGACCTAAACAAAAAGCAGACCAGTGTTATGCATCCATATGGAAGGGAAGACATAGGAGACATTAAATTTGCATTATACTTTTCTTCACCAGCACTGAAGCATCAGACATGTAGGGGATCTTTTACTCCACAACACTATCAGACATGCTGATTAAATCCTACCTAGTCTCACTTCAGAGCTACCAATAACCCTATTGACCACTCTTATTTATATCTGTAGAACAAATCATTCTGAAGCAAAAAAATAGAAAAAGTTAATAAATGTAAGCTTGTGTATACTCAAAAGCAAAGCAACTCTTTTTCATTCATCTGTCAGGAAAAACAGCATCCAACTTTAGAGAAATAGCCTTGCATATAGAACTACCTATATTTTCAAAATCGTTCAGTACAACGGAGCACTCTGAACACCCCTCTTTGTCAGATAGGTTTATACTACCATAGGAGAGCCTGGCTGAGTCAGCCACGGGGGGGAGGGCACAAACCCTAAGGCTGAACTAACGCTTGAGAAGCTATGTGGAGAATGAACAATATAAAGAAATATGTCTCCCAAGTCGGCGTGCCTGAAACGTTACTGGAGAAAGCAAGAGCTAAGAGTACTGGGTCACATCTCTTAGCAGCTGTGTGAATCATCTTGGAGCTGGCCTGGCTGAAGGGCTTTCCAGCTGAAACAAACACAGAAACCAACCTAGAACCAAAAACTGGGTGAGGCATAAATATGTCTTATTTCTTCATTTTTTGTGTGCCTTTCAAAATAGAGTAACCAATTTCAAGATCTCTGAATTCCAACAGAATAAACATACAGAATAAACCACTTCCACCTTAAAATGCATATAGTGTTAAGAGTAATTTCAGGAAGGTAGAAAACCCAAGGTATATTAAAATAGGTTTGCTGGTTTATTCTTGCAGAGCTACAAGCCCAGCACAAGGTCATGAGTCTATAAGTGTAGACAGGGCATTTCATCATGCTCAGGCTGAGGACTAGCTGAAAGCTTGCAACACAAGGCACTAGCCATGGTGAGAAGCTGTCTGCTTGGAAAAAAAGCCAAAGCATCTACATTCTAGAGCAGGGCACGGGGGAGAAGGCATGAGCCTCACAGTGTGCTTTGAAACTGAGATACTGAGGTTTGCAAGTTCACAACCACTCATTAAAAAAATTATATAATATGGACAGCAAATACTAATTAGAAAATGTTTTGAATTTTCATATCCTGTCTTCACTATTTGGTAGAAAATACAGCAAACTGTTACAACAAAGAGAGGCAAAGTCTCAAATAATGCAGTGGACTTCACAGTTCATTGCACGAACTCCTGTGTGTATTAATGATGGTTTGTACTGAGCAGACTTAGCACTTTGAAGATTTATATGCTTTGTAGGTGTCAAGGAAGGCAGGCCTCTCGTGGCAAGACACCTTTACTTCAGAGTCCCCGTGAGAATAAGCTCTGTGCAGAACTATATTCTTCAATATAGTAATATATCTTAAGTAGAACATAGTAAATAATCTTAAGTAGAATTTAAGATGTTTTCAATCACAAACAAAAATTAATGACATTTTATCAGTGTTTCTAACCTTATTTTTTATTTATTTAACATTAATTTGTCCCACGTTTTCGAAGTGCCAGGTGTCTGTCTGTTGACCAAACTTGAATGATTTAAGCAGAAAAGAAAGGGTTTTGGTAGTTGGAATGGATGCCTCTGCAATTTTGATATCCAGGGAAGCAGGCTTTGTGAATTTTGCCCTCCAGCACATCTTTGCAGTTCCCACAACATCGGGCTTAGTCTTACAAGAGTACAGATGAGCTGCATTGCCCTGCTGGTCTATCAGAAGTAACAGACTCGTTTTAAAGAGGAACCCTTCCAATCAGCTGTCGAACTTCAAAGCACCTTATCTTCATTTTTGCCTGTGTGCAGTAGTGAAGACTGCTCTGTCAAAAAGATGAACAGTTTGTTTCTGGGCCAGTAGATTACAGAGTCTGAGCCTCAAGGAGGAGTCAGTCAGTAAGGAAGAACCAAAGGTTAGCACCAGAGTGTAGTATTCTGCTGGCACTTTGTTTACTTTTCCAGCTCAAGAAACTCTATACTGAATTACAGCTAAATTCTACATGCCTTTCTAAATAGAGAATGTTTAACACAAATTCATATATTTTGTAAAAAACACAATACCAGTATTATTTCTTTACACAATGTACCAAGTATCTTAATTTAGACCCAAAGAAAATTGAAGTAATATGTATCGGGCACATACACACATTTTACAAATAACCTCTGTATTCCTTTGGGAAAGTGGAACACTTATATTAACCTTAAGTTACGAATTCTTATTTTCATTAACTCTTTAGAAAAAAATTTATGTATGATTTCTTGGGAAGATCATTTGGAAGAGACTTTTTAAGAAAACTAGATCTTTTAAGAGCTCCTCCCTCCCGCCTCTGTACTGACTGTAAAGCTTTTAAGTAAAGAGAATCTAATTTCTCATTCCATACCTCCAATGCTTATTCCAACCCAGAAAGCATACATTAGGAAAGATGAGAGTTCACCAACTGTCATGTAGGCACTGCCCATTAGTAATCCTCCTTTGTATAAGACTGAGAGGACAATTAAGTTTCCAGAAAGGCCAGTCTAAGGGAAAAGAAGATGAGGAAAAGGCAGATTTTGTCACATACATCTTCAACTTCATCCCCTAAAATGTTGTTTCAGAATTTTCCTCCTAATAAAAGAATTCCCATATCACGGGTACCTAGATTTAAAGGCCCGAGTTAAACGTGAACAAAACCAAGTCTAAAGCAAACCAAGCCAACAGCCCACCAGACATCCAGTGGTGCTGCACTGCGCTATCCAAAAAGTGTTCAAAAAACAAGCAACTCTTTTTTTGGTGTTTTTTACCTCATTCCCCAAGATGGAAAAGAACACCAAACATTATCCTCAACCATCATTAAAGGAGAAGAGTAGATAGTCTGCAGTTATATTGCAGTTTTAGAATACTATTAAGCAAACTGACTGCAAGCTGTTACGGAAAAATGCAATCCCACTCTCCCTCCCCCACCTGTGCACTCCCCAGCTTCCTTTGCATTGATGCTCATCTCATCAGGAAGCCAACCCTGTAAAATGCTAAGGGTGGGGGAAGGTTTCCACTGGTTTAGTTCCCTGAACAGGAGGTACGGGCTCAGATAAATAACACCAAGCTGTGGGGTGTGGGGCAGAAAGAGAGACGCAAACTGGCTTTACCACACCACTGTATCTTGATGTGCAGTTTCACAGCAATTTAGACTGATTTAAGTTCCTTCCCACCATTTCATGTAGGTTCAGTTTACACTCAAATAATTTATTTGCACATTTATAAGTATCCTCATGAATTTTAAAATAATTGACACTTGGCATAAAACGATTGGTTTAATTTCATCAAAATACACTTACTGCTCCAAAGAAGCCTGCCCGAGCTAGTGCCTCTTTTTTAGCCAGCTGTAGCACATAATCGACTTTATTTGTATACTTCTCCATTTCAGCCACTTCTTGCCCAAAAGCTCGAACTGTTCTTATGTTTCCAATACGCTCTTCAGCTAACTACATTAAAGCAAAGAACAGAACAAATACACACTGACACACAATTTGGGAAGTTAATATTGCGGAACATTTGAAGTTAAACCAATATCACTACACTAATCTCCAAATACATTCCTTTGGATACCACTGGAAAATTTCTCATGCCCTCCTTCCCTACCCCCCTTTTTTTTTTTTTCTGAAGTCTATTAAGTTAAAAGTAAATTGCATGCCCAGGCAGTTTAAAAAGAACTTCAAGATTGTCTTGACTTAAGTGTTAGCAGGGAAAGAAAAATATAAAAGTAGGGTTAAAAAAAACCCTTAATTTGGTGTGAACAACACACATAAGAAAACTACTATTCACAATAACTTGCATGGGAAGGGGAAAAATAAAGAATATTCTATTCTACACTAAATCGTGCAAGAAAGCCAAAGTTATTTCCTGAAACAATTCCACTTATTTGATCAAAGCAATACTGGGGATTAATTTAGGTTGACTACTAATGTCCCATTTCAACTCAGTGTTTTATTTTAACTTCTAAACAGGAAAGAATTAATTCTAAAATTACCTCAATTGTAACCAATTTGACTAAGTTGTTAATAGACACTGTGACGGTCTTGCAAAAAACAAGGCTCCCTTTTGTGAGTGAAAATATGCTATAAAAATGTAATTCTCCTTCTTCCATCCCCCATTCAACCTGAAAATTTGAGTGGAACACTAAACTTGCTTGTTCATGTGAAGTCCCGCACCTGGTTTACAAAGGCAGGGGCTTCCCCTCAACGCAGGATGAGGGAGATAAACAGAAGAGGGCTAATCTTCCTTCTGCACAGCCAATTTGCAGAAGTCCTACAGAGGACATCCCAAGTTTACAACAGCTGACAACTGTGGCTATTTTAACTAGATCTTTCCTAATTATATTTCTATGCATTT
This sequence comes from Phalacrocorax carbo, assembly GCF_963921805.1. Classification (NCBI taxonomy): domain Eukaryota; kingdom Metazoa; phylum Chordata; class Aves; order Suliformes; family Phalacrocoracidae; genus Phalacrocorax; species Phalacrocorax carbo. The sequence goes on along the minus strand of NC_087515.1, from coordinate 4,466,117 downwards.
TAATGATGTTTCCCCACCCTCAGCCAGTGAGAAAAAGGTCACTGTCACTACTATTTCTCTGACAGTGCTTTGCAATATTTCAGCGCAGTCAAACACAGTGAAGGCCCCTCTACAACAGCCTCTTTAGAAACAACAGCTTTCTCTACTTTTCTCCCAAATATCTGGGTATGTGCCAAGATGCCCAGAAAAGTTTAAAAAATGTCAACCCTCATAAGCATTAAAGAGCTGACAATAAGGTCAAACGTCAAGGATTCCTCCACATTGTAATTGTTATGAACAGCTCTTTACAAAGCACGGTTGGTTTTGAGATCTATAAGTGTTACCAAAGTTTACCTTTCATACTGTTCAGGTGCAAAATTACAGGCTCAGCATGGCTTGGGGCAATGAACAGTACAATTACCTTCAGATCTGTACTTCAGAGATATCAACCTAAATACACTAGAGCAACTTTGAAGTTAACTAGAAAGCATCAGTTGAAAGATCACCTGTGTTGCTTCTGCAAGAGAATCTTGGGTCATTTTAGTAAGTTTTCGCAAGTATCTTCCGTAAATCACAGCCAGGACAGCCAAGGGTGGCACAACGCTCAGAACAAATGCAGCAAGGCTAGGTGACACAAAAAACTAGAAGAAAAAGGTACATGTCAGGGGTTAGCATTCAGTGGGTTATAACCCACTGGAATCCTGAAGTGCAACTTCCTTCAGTAGAGCTTTCTAAAACTAGTAGGATTATAATTTAGTGCTGTCATGCTTTCATTTATCAAGTTTTATTTCTTTCAGGCAAAATATCCGTTCCTCCACAGCATATAGGGAATGTACCCCATGGTTAGAACAAAGGATTATAAGCAAATGGGTCTGGATTTCATTTCTAGCTTTCTCACTGGTTTGTGGTGTGAGTCTTAGCCAAGTATCTTAACCTGCCAGCGAACAGGCCTACCAGGAGGTCTCTTGGGGATGCCGAAAGACATAAGCTATTATATAGTTTCTGAAGTGCTTCCACAACTTTTAAGCAGATGGTGTAATACAGAAAGTTTGAGTAGAGAAATATTGTACACTACTTATCGGTAACCGAGGAACATATGGAGTTACCAGTGCTCCCTAGCACCCGCAAATGCTCAAAACCTGGAATAATGGATTTAATTTACTGTTGCAAAACCTTACCACTCGTAACAATCATCATCAATGTTCCTAAACAGGCTCTTTTCATAAGATTTATTGACATGAAATCTAACATGAATATTGAAAATAGAAAAATCTCCAGAAAAATTTAAAATTGACTTAATTGATAGGCTTTATAGTTATTTCATAATGATCTCTTCTTTCTGGGCAAGCTTTTATAGTCCACCTTTTAACACTGCATCATGGCAACATTTTTGAGCAGAATGCTGTATACAAAGTCATTCCAATTAATCTATGGTAAGATAAAACCTATTTCCTTAGATAAATACAGAAAGTCGTAATTCTTATCAGTGACAAAATATTAAAACCTTAAAGCTTCATAGTGGAAACGCTTAACAGTTTCTAAGAACATCAATCTTGGAAGCTTATTTTTAGGAAGAGACTTTTTGCTATCTGTTTTTAACTCCACATAGACAGCAGAAATTACCACACTTTCATTTAAGATAACTGACACCAACATTTCTTTTCTCAGATAAGCGAAAAAAATTTAATGCCACAAAAAAACATCTAGAGAAGTCAGATTTTCATTTAAACCAACTGACCACCAAGGAATATTAACTGATGTACTGCACTGAAGCCTTCATTAACATGCTTCCTACCTAAATATATTCTTTACTGACAGACTAAAGCAGAAAAACTAACACTTGTAAAAAATTCTCAGGAGTAATTTGATATTCAGTGCTGCCTTTGCTCACCTAGGCCTTAACCAGAATCAACCAACTTCAATTACTTTTACATCAGGCCCTTCACACCCTATTTTACCTACAACCATGGGAGCATTATCACTGATTTTAATATCTTCAGTAAGAATAGAGTTAAGCTATTTCCTTACTATATTTTGCTTGAAAAATTCAGGCAGCAACAGCAGTGCATTTCAAGCCCTCACTCTCCATATTTTGGCTTTTGAGTAAACATCAAGCGTCTAAAGACACATCACCTGTTGCAATGCACTACACGGATAACCAGTGAGATACGCTCGTTCCACCCAAGAACACAGAACAATTTCTGGACTGAATCATGTTCACGCACTACCTAACAGAACCGAAACAAACTTGAAACTACAAGCAGTGACAAGCAGGGAAGAGACCACAGTACCATCATTCCAATCCCCACAGATGCCTGTGCTCCTGCCCTGAGCCCATCTGAAAGGTTTTCAGTCACTGAACGGCCCAAGAGGGCTGTATCTGAAGATAAGCGGTTTATCAGCTCTCCGGTTCTGGTCTTGTCAAAGAAAGCTGTTTCTTGCTTCAGAATAGAGGAAAACATGGTTGTTCTCAAACGTTTCACAATTCTTTGTCCTGTCAGAAACAGAAGTCAGTCAAACACGGCACACAAGACTACACAGACACTGACAATATAAAAATCACAGGACTGGGCAACACTGAACAAGCCACGTTAGAGAGCTTTAACATACCAAAGATAGTGAGCTTTAAGATGTCACATAACAGTAAATAAAAATGAACAATTATTCCAGCATATTTATATCTTCATTATTAGTTTACCTTTGATCTGATAAAAAAGCTACTGATTCCAAAAGGATCTCTCAGCCAGTGCCAAGAATTTATTTCAGATCATTAGATATCCTGAGCCTGTGAAAAAAGATGAATCTCAGTAGCACTTCTTGCTTCTGTTTTTACCTGCGGTCTGCATGAGGTAGACACGAGTAGCGTTAGCAGCAGCACCACATAAGAAAATTCCACTCAGCAAGGCACACAGGCTGGTCAGGCTGTCAGTGAAGTCTTCACTGGGATTTGTATAAATAATGTCAATAACTTTACCCAGAAAGAAAGGGGCTGACATGGTAATGACACTGGAAACTGTCAGAAAGCCAACAGCAGCTGCAAATCAACAAGAGAAAGGAAAAGAAAATTATTCTGATTTTGCAAGATCATTAACAGTACATACAAAATAATTGTTCACTTGAAATTTCTACTAAGCTTGCAAGTGTCAGCATTAAGTAATCAGCATTCTTTTAGGCCCAGTTCTGAACAGGACATTTTAAGTCATGGCATAAATTAACTTAGGCCAGGCACATTTTAAGATCCTGAAAGCCTCTGGATTCAATCGCAGTCCTGAAATTGCTTCTCTTCTCTAAGCCTCCACACCACCACCTGACGAAGGTAACTCTTCACAGACGTCCTGTGTCTTCTCTCCTTAGAGAGCATTCAGTTAGCAAGTCTTCCATATCTCTCACATAATCCTTCATTCCTGTTTGGTTTGGTTTTTATTATTCATGCTTGCTACCATAATAAAGCTTCCAACTGCCTATTTCTGAGATAGCAGTGGACTGGAGTAAAGGTCTGATCTGAGAACTGTCTAAACCACGCAATTTTATTTGGAAAAAAACCCAAAACAAAGAAATTTGATTTACTCTCGACTGGTAAAATTTATATACTTCTGTTTTGTTTTACTCTTTGCTATTGCTGGTCTAAAAGAAAAATAGCATAAATTTGAATAGAAGTATGTTTGCTGATGGGCAGATCTCTTCAATTCCAATTGCAAGATCACCCATGGAACAACATGGGTAACTGTTTGAAGCTGAATCAGAGAGTAAGAAAAATCGCACTGGACCAAGACTTAGCCTTTTGAACTTTAATCTGCAAAGAAATTTCTTGAGCCAAGAACACAGTTTGATTCTGAAAAGGCAAGCCAAGCTTGGAAGGCTGAGAACTACCTCAGTTAACTGAAAACTGAACAAACTTGATATGAAAACCACTGAACCACAACAAACAATACCATTTATATAGCATGATTTTCCAACAGCCAACCCCATGCTTCAAGCAACCATTCATAGGATGGCTCAAAACTACCAACAGGTACCTTTGAAGGTAAAAAGACACTGTACTGGAAATCCTGAAGTTGCCTGAGGTTTAGTTCCAATTCTTCTGAGCTTCTTGTATTGCTTCTATGATGAAGCAGCAGAGAGCCTCCCAGCAGCACACTGCTGTAAGCAATATTTCTAACGTGTCACAGATGGTTTGATGCCTCTTACCACCTCCACACACGTGAAAGGCTTTGTTTCAGTTTGTCCTTGAAGTGTAAATACAGCTGTGCATTTATGATGAAGAATTCAAGGTACAAAAAATGCATACCTGCCACCACCTGAAGCAAACACTTCTCTGCACCTTCGCTGCAGTGCCCCAGAGCAGTCCTGGGAGAGCTCCACACACTGCCCAAACAAGCTTTATCCTTGCCATTGTGTCCAACCTGCTGCCTGCAGTTCTTATTCAAGATTTGTTTGTGATCTTTCCATTGGGTTATGCTCAGGCCAGCAAGCATGTTGAAGATAAAGGACTCAGATCTTTAACTTGAGGCTATGGAAACTATAAGAAGCCAAGAGCAGAAAGGCAAAGACTTCCTGCTGCAAACTTAGGTGATCCATGCCATAGGCACATCTCAGGAACATGTTATTTATTAGCCAAAACTTCCTAAGAATGAGTGGCCTTATTAACAGGTCGTCTGCATTGGTGCATTCAAGCTGTGAAGCAGCAGGAAAAATCCAACAACAGCCAGGTCATCTCCTGTCAGGAAGAGCTAATTTATAAGGCAGCTGGAGAGGGTCAAAAGCATTGCTTATGAGCACAGTGCTGCAAGGCAGCTCAGCCTCCACCAGTCCAGACGACTTCTCAGTTACAGATGGAACTGGACAACGGCATATACAAATATTCATTGAAGGAAGAGGACTGTACATCTAAAAATCCCATATGTCTCTGCATAGTGGTACAGCCTTCCTGGCTTGGATTTACCTTCAGCTCTTCTTCGTTCAAACTAGCACAGGTTTCACTGTAATTACTTCCAACAGCCTTAACTGAACTAAAAGCAAATACTAGCATATAAAGCAAACAGAAGACTACAAAACTACTTAAGCATTACACAAAGTTTCAATAATATATCGGAACAATGCAGTCCTGAAGTTGAAAGCTTATATAATCCAAATGTCACTTTTAGTTTTCCCCTTAAGCAATATACCTGCCTATGTTAATTTAATCACAAATCACATGCAAAATAGTGTTCCCTAATTGAAACTCTCACTTTGTTTATTCCAGCAGAACAAGTAGAAGATAGCACAGATGTCAAGCTGTTGCTCTTTTTTTGTTGGTTTGTTTTAAACTGTTGACTAATTGAAGAAACAGGAATCAGCAAACACTCATTCTATCTCCCCATTCAAAGAAGAGCTGTCACTGTGATAACTGGCTAAAGGGAGGAGTATGAGGTGTTCAGCAACCAGATATGAAGACACTTCAGTGACGCTGAAGGTTGTTACTGACGGAAAAAGGACAGAGTAAACTTTATAGTATCAGTTTCACGTAGCTTACTCTGTTACCCAGAAAATTACGTCAAACAAAAGAGCGTATTTCGGAAGCTTTATTTTTTTGAGTAAATCTGTTTTGTAGGCTACGAGATGAAAATAGAGAAAATGAGAGGTAGATCAATGGAACTTTTATAAAGCCAGGGCTACATCAAAGTGGCAACAGAAGCAAAGACAAGGCAGCTAGCTCCAGCAGCAGCTGAGCAGTCCTCTTGGAAATTTTAGGCAAACATTTTGCTTGTCTTCTTGAACAGATATCCAGATTGCTGCACAGACAAAGCAATGCCTTTATCACTATTGACATCAACGTGCTTTCTGTCAGGGCTAATGTGGGCTTGCTTCTTGACAGCAGATCTGCAACTTCAATTCATTGTAGATTCATTCGGGGACAAGGAATTGGCCACTAACTGATAAACCAGGACATTTACGAGCAATAACTAGGCAGAGCTATCAGAAACCTCTCTTCAGAAAAAGGACTAAGTGACCCCAAAGAGTCATAAACCAATTTGCTCCATGCAAGAACACCAAGAGAGCGAATGTTTCCAGTTTTGCTGGTCCTTACCAGAGCATCCTTCTCACCCTGTGCAGTATGTAAAAAATTACAAAGCCAAAAAGCTGCTTGCAAGCCTGTTGGGGGAAGGGCTATTTTAAACACAAATACATAAAGACTTGACCTCAGATGAAATAAGATCATTCAAGCCAATCAGGGATGGTGGACAGAAAAATGAGGTAATGGCGATGTTTGGCAGTACACGGTCACACAGCAACAGTACCTCCTTTTTATTGTTCAGTAAGGTTATGAATGTTACCTCCCAGAACCTTTTAAGTATTTCACTGGTTTCATTTGAAGACCAGGGCTGGCAGGTCAGAAAGCAAGCTCTGGATCTGTGAGAAGTACCCTTCTACCAGTAACCAAGAACGTCTGTCCTTTACCAGTTATTTGTTCAGTTTTATTCTAATACACAGTGAGTTTTTTAGCTTAGCGCTGAATTTCCACAAGGGCATTTGGAATGATGAATAAAGTCTACTGTACTCTATGATGCACATACATGGGGATTGGGCTCTTCAGTTGTTATTTTATGGTAGAATGATGCACTGATAAATTTTCTATTTGCTGGTTAGGTAAAGTCCATTTCCATTTGATGAATGCTGGCCAACAAGGAATTTGTTTTGGACTGGTATCAACCCTGCAGAGGATCAGTTCTGCAAATATTTATTTCAAGACAGAATCTTCCTCCAGAGTACACTGTAAGCACATTCTGTATAGTTCTAGGTTAGGTATTAGTGGTGTGATTTCCTTTCTGCGTTAAAGTAAATTCACACAGGATATCTGGACTGCACCTGTTATATGCAAGAAGAACATTTAGATTAATCTTCCTTAAGTTACTAAGAACAATTGTAATACTGTGCTCAGAAAAAAAAAAATACAGTGTGTATCTGACAGCACCATTGTATACTGCAGCCCCAGCGCCTTGTGGAAAGCTGCTAGTTTTTGTAGGTTGAGTTTTCAGTTAATATTGACAATATTAACTGAATCTTGCAAGTTGCTATTTCCGGTGATGATCACAGTTTTTAGAAAATGTTTACAGGAGCATTCTATAGACAGTTTGATGTGGTTATTGAATCTGTGGCGTTTTTTCTTTTGTTATTTTTTTTAAGCATGAAAGACCAGTTCAGGTTTCCAAATGGCAATGACTATTTTAATTAGTACAACAACAATACAGTTGCACAGCTTACTGAAAGCATCTTCAAGATAGCTCATGGAAAGGTTGGCACACCGTGGGTCTGACTGACCAAGATCACACAACAGTTTGGAGAAACCACCACTTGCAAAAAACTGCTGTGGGGCAGAATTAAACAAGAGACAGGCAAGAGATACTATCTCAAGAACAAGATGGGTATCCAGAGTTTGGAGGGCACAGCGAGATACCAGCACAGGAGTGAGCCCCAGAGTATTGGCTGGTGGCATCTCTTGCGCTTAGGACATTTACACGATGCAAGTTAAGGAGGAAGTCTATGACATTGAAGAAAGCCTGCTCTTTGAGTCATGAGGTGTTCAGGATTGACACAAATCACCCTCAGTAGCTCCTCAGTGAGGCTCCTATGATCAAGCAGGACTGACCTGCCAGGAGCCCTTTGCTATGGAGCAAACAGAACATCAAGGAGCCCTTGCAGAGTACGCTATAGAAGGTTCATCAGAAGAGCTTTCAGAGAAGATATTTAATGGGAGAAATGTCCCTCCAGGCAGAGGAGAACTCGGTGATTTGAGGAAGCCCAAGAAAGGGAAGAGTAAGTCAGATTGCCACTTTGCACAGGAGAGAAGGAAGAAGAGGTAGCACAGCACACAGCCTGATGGAAGGCCTATGCAGAGCTGTGCAAAACCTTGGCTTGAAAGCAAAGGTGGAGGCTTGTCTCTGACTGTAAGCAACTATCTTCACTTTCTCTTAAGATGGTATCTCTATTTTAGAATTTATTATCAATACAAACAGGACCACAAGCTAGCCTTTTTAAGACACCCAAAACCAAGAGAGAGTACAATTATTTTTACCGTGTGTTTAGAATTAAAGTATTTAATTTGTTCACATTTATCTTGTGTAGAAGACAGTCTGTATGTCAGACCAACCTAGCTACTCTTCCATCTTCAAAGTTTACACAAACAGTGCAGCAAAAACATTCCCCGGAGAGATTAAGGTGTAAGCACCTAACTGATCACAGTGGTCAGCAGCTACTGTTTCTGCAACCCAAATAGCTTCATTAACAGTTCACCAACGATTTGAAATAAGGAACTGTCACCAACTAGCCACAGAAAAGCAAACTTCTTGTGATAAAGCTACAAGGCTGCTTCAACCTTTTGTAAGCTTCACACCAAACACCAACAGAATCAGAAGAAAAACTAGGGGAGAAACACAAAAAAACCCACGTAGCCTATTTGATTTCTACAGAAGACACACTGCACATGAGAAAACAATCAGTAAGTCACCCCTGTATATGCCATATGTACAGGAATTACGATTTTAAGACCACAAGAATTGCCTTCAGAAAATTCAAGTTAAGCGTAGTTGTTGAGTTGCTTTTAGATGAGAAGAACCACTTTACAGTAACTAAATATGGTAACAAAAAATAGTGGCCTCAAGCCTGTGGACTTGAGAAGTGAACCCAAATTTTGGCCAGGAATGTCCCAGCTATGGGGTAACAGCACAGAAACAGCAAGATTTACAAGACTGGGGTTCAAACCCTGTTCTAAAGAGAAGGGTATTCTAGTGCTCCCACTGGCTTCCTTCCCATGATGCGCATTACAGAATTAATTTGACTCACTGTCAAGGTTTGAATGGGTGTATGAAAACTCATTTTTCAGAGAGATGCCACTCGTCTGACTTTTAATTAATTTTTAAATGGAAGGAAGAAAAGCATATCCTTAACACCACACGGATTGCCTGCTGATGTTCAAACTCATGCTGCAAAGCTTGGAAGAGCAAAAGCTTCAAAATTAAACCGTTTAAATTGGTACTACAAACCAAACACACATTATCTGCCCAATTTAATTTCCTAAAATAACTGAAGTTTTCAAAGATACTCCTACTCAAGTACTTAGCATAAGAAATGGCAGCTTGTACAAGTAGAAATAACCGAAAGCATGACTTTCTAGTAGCAATACTCACAGCTGATGTGTTCTACATTTCTATCTGCATCTTGTACAAAAACAAAATGAAAAAAATAATCAAGTTGCTCACTACCTCAGTCATCCCCAAAGGAATTATTAAAATAGTTTCTGACCGATATTACAAAAAATACACCTAAAAATTCAGGTAGTCTTAGGTATAACTTTTTTTTAATTGCCTTTCTTCAAGAACTATAGGGATTTATTCCCTATTAGAAACCGCAAAAGGTAAATCTACAGCAACGCAGGATTGCTCATTCAAGTATGAGAAAGTGCATCACCTGCTCTAACTTCAAAGTACAGAAGAAATCACATAATAAATAACAATATCAGTGCTCTTCTGATTCCATGGCAAATTCCAACTTATAAGAAAACAGCTATTACAAATTATGCCCAAAATTCTGAAATAAAACTTATGAAATAACATTTATTGCACATCTCTAGAGAAGACCTACATACAGAACAAACCTTTTCACTTTGACTCAGTGCACAGCAAGGGTTATACAGGGAAAGGGCACACTTTGCTATTGGATTAAAAATGTCAGAGTTCCTTGTGCTTACTTTACAATTTAACAGAACCATTGTTTCCTTCGAGTGTGGTCTGGATAAAGTGCAACAGACCGTTTCTCACAGTGAGAAACAAGGAGGCAGGAGGAAATAAAAGGGATCATTTTGAAAAGGCATTTTTGTGGCCTCGCACACACAGCAGGATTCAATGTTTTCAACAATGGCCCTGTCTTCTTCCCTAGGAATTGAATTTAACTGAAGACACAGGTTTACCTAATCTGACTACACAGGACAAGCCAAAAAATTCCTAAAATTACTTCCTTCCTTTGTTAAACCTGGGAGGTATTACAGATTTTACAAAGTCCTAATTTCACTACACAAAACTGTGGCCACTTACCGAGTGAATTCCCATCATGGTATTTAGCAATCTTTTTACCATTTTTAGTAAGAACAATAAAATTTAACACACATGTCCTCTTTAAAATATATTCACAGCTCTACCAAGCTCTAGAAATAACTGAAGATGAAACATGGAACATATTACACCATATTACACTGATCCTTCTTTTTTTCCCCCCACAACATGATATTTGGTACATTTATTTTCATTCCAAAGAGCCTCCGGAGGGTCAGAACCAACTTCTGCGAGGAGGGCATTGCACGAGGTGCTGCGTACCAGCACACTGGAACCCCTGGCCAGAGCACACCGCTTCTGTCTGAGCCAGCAGATGGTGAAGAAGCCCTGCATAAAACAAGATGTGACCGTCTCTTTTGGTGCCAGTCACAACCAGAGCAGGTCACCTTCACCTCTATACCTGCACCTGCTCAGCTGACACCACTTCCCCACCGCACCAAGACGGGTGATCCTAGTCTCGCTCAACTTCCTCAGAAACCATCATCCTCTGCTCCCCAGGCCTCCACTGTCATCACTGCATCTACTTCATCTTCTGTGACTGTGAGTTTCAATGCACAGCCGCAACAAGCAGAGTGTCATGACCCGTGCCACATGGACTCGCAGAAGAGGTGTATATATATCACTTCACTCCACAGTGGTAACGCTATACACCTATGCTACCAACTACTGGCTATGTGAAATGCAAAAGATCTGGACGAGCTCGACTTTCTTGCAAAACAAATCTGCACATGTAAAGCCTCTGAAGAGATCCCACAGCATTTGCTTACCATTTATATGGACTTAAAGAGGAAATTAAATGTTTACCCTAGGTTCATTGTTTCACACCATGAAACCATTGACCTTCCTCTTTCTTTGAATGCAGGAAAAACAGATACTGAGTTTTTAAGGATTAGTTTCTCAGTACAAAGATGCAACAAGAACAAAACGCAATATATTTTAAAATATATTAGATACAATGGGCAGATGCCATTTCCCTACAACCACCTACAAGGCATTTACCCATATTTATAATTCCTGGGCTCTATAATGACCCAGAGTATTTTCCTTGTTATTTTTTTCCATCCTCCCACTTAATAACAACAAAAGCATTCCCTTAAGTAGGGTGTCAATAAAGAAAAGATTTACATAATTTACTCCTCTCCCAGAACCAAGACCAACAGAACACTGAAAAGCAGTTATTACATTTGTGTGTGTTTTTCCATCCTCCTGATTCGATATTATCACGCTGTTGTTTTGTGGGATTTTTTTGAACTTTAATTCAGGCCATTTTGTTATCTCAAAAGATAAAACTGCATGTGGCTGGTTTTTGGTAACTGTCGTCGCTGATTTACTTAAATAAAATCATCAGCAGACTACACAAATTACAGATGCTTAGCCCTGTTTTAAAACACAGTTACAAACAAGTATACTGTATCCGGTCTGTGATAAACAAGCCGACAGCAAGCGCCCAGTAAAGGGAACTAAATTAAGTCCTCCCAAAAGCTATCCTTAAAATAACTCATTTACGTAATTGTTTCAATTTCAATGGGAAAACCAAAGAACTTTGTTGTAAAATCAGGAGGTAATCTATCTGACCAGATACTCACTTCTTCAGCAAAATCTGAATAGACTGAACGTTACTGGCAAGGGGCTTTTTACTTTTTAGTCCCTAAGCCAATGAAGAAAAGTAATCCTGAGCAAGGCTGACGCCTTACTGAACTGGTACTTTTTCCCCTCTCCATCCAGCCCTGCCCCATCAATTTTCCCCTACTTTTATTCTGCACAACCAAGACAGTGGCATTAGCAGCATAAAACAGCTGTTCACAGCATAGAAATTCTTCTAATTTCTTAGAAAAAAAATCATTTGGACCCAAATTATTTTGGCTACATAATGCCAACATGTAATGAAGCTCCGTAACTACCGACTGTGAATACAAAGTATTTCATATTTCTCAAAGCCACCTCTTTATGTAAGCCTAACAACCCCACCTCTCCTCTCTCAAACACCATTTACCCATTCCATGGGAACTACCCAAGTTTTAGCGAAGGCCTACAAGCCTCACACGGCCATGACAGCACGCATGCTGTCCACCAATAAAGGTGGTTTTAAATAAAGCAAACCACAGAATAATAATTTGACATTGTTTTCTTACTACCAACTATTATCCTATTATCTCTATGAGAAGCAACATCAAGAAAAGTTTTGTTTCTACTCTTTGTAGATAGCATCACTCTGTAAAGGGTGCAATTTATACAACTGTGGTGTTTGACTTCACCATATAGACACTAAAAACAAATGAATAAATTGTCTTCTGAACAACTTACAGTAGTTCTAGGCAAGAAAGTCTTGGGAGATGGATCTTCAATTTATCTAATGCATTTTTTAAAAAAAAAACACCTTAGTACTCCTCTTTTCTACTTCATTCTACTTCATTCACATAGGGCCAGGCCCGTGTTTTTTGCAGGCTGCTTGTGAAGCCAGCAGTGAACATTCAGAGGGGGGCATTAACCAACACTACCAGCAAAACGGAGAGTTTTGTAACTTCTAAAACTCTTGCCTTCCCTTCAAAACAGCACACGAAAAGCTGGCGAGGGGTGGTGGGGGGAAGGGGGGGCGACGAGAGAATGGATGGTTTTAGCTTTTTACACGTATCAAACGCTCGCTTAGCGATTTCACGCCGTGCTCCGATGCCACCAGAAGCGCCGGCTGGGGAGGGCAGGACGACCTTCTCCTGCAGCCCGGCGGCGGGCAGGGCCCCCGCCCAGGCCGCGCACCCCCGGCCCCGGGGCCCCGCCGGGCGGGCCGCCCCGCCGCCCCCTCCCCGCTCGGACCGAGCCCCAGGGCGGCCCCCGGCGCGGCGGCCGGTACCTGTCAGTCTCCAGCGCTCGGGGTGCGCCAAGGCCAGCAGCCTCCGAGCCTCGAAGCGCGGCGGGGCGCCGGCAGCCCCCCGGGCCGGCGGGGCCGGCGGCTCGGCGCCCGCGGCGGCGCTCCTCAGGGAGCGCGGGGCGCTGCCCACCGCCGCCGCGGGCGGCAGGAGGAGGCGGCGGCGGCAGCACGGCCCGCCCGGCGGCGGCAGCAGCAGCGGCAGCGGCTGGGGGGACGTCCCGCACCTGCTGGCCGGGCGCGGCGGGGCACGGAGTGCGGCGGCCCCGCCGGCGGCCCGAGCCCAGGGCGGGGGCGGCGCCGCCCGCCGCAGCAGCGGCAGCAGCCAGGGCAGGCGCGGCGCGTAGCCCGCCATGCGGCCGGCGCGGCGGAGCCCAGGCGGCGGCGGCGCTGCTGGTGCTGCTGCAGCCGGTCCCCGCCGCGCGGGTCTGCGGCAGGAGGAGGCGCCTCCGAGCCGCCGCCGCCGCCCATGGGCCGGCAGCCGGGGACCCGCGACGCCCCGGGCCCCTGCCGGCCTGCACCGCGCTGATAAGGCCGCGGCTGTCGGTCTCCTCCCGGTCACCGGGCCGCGCCTCGGCCCCCAGCCAGCGCCCTCTGCCGCCGCCCGCCTCGGCGATGGGGCCGGGGACCGCCGAAATGGCGCCCGAGCCTGCAGCGCCCGGCGGCGGCAGGGTACCCCCGAGAGGGGGCCGAGGGCGGAACTCTGCCCCGGGAGGGGGGTTGCCCTCTTCTCGTGTTGTTCCTCCCAGGCCTGTGCGGGTCGTGCCGGGGAGGCCATCCCAGGCTGGCCTCGGTGGCCTGTGCCCGCAGCACGTCCTGCCTCGGCCCACGAGTCTGGCCTCGGTCTGCCCAGGAGGAAACCTCCAGCCCGAGGGGAGCTCCAGCCTTTCCACCTCCCTGACCCCCTGCTCAGGCTGGCAGCTTCGGGATCTGTGTGAGCAGGCCTTACGTGCCCGTGCTTGGGCTGCAGGCTACGGGATCTGTATGAACAGCCCTTCGCTGTTACTATTTTCTTCACTTATTACTGCTCAGGGTACAAGCCATTTTCCAGAGAATCTGCTGTCCCTAACCCCGACGTACGAAAAGGAAGCCGAGTCACCGGCAATGCAGCTTTCCTGAGGCTGGGCAGTAGTGGAAGCCAGACCCCGGTGTCCTGTCTTCACCGCTGGGAAAACTTACACTTTATTTTTAAAATTGTGAGTCAGGCTTCTTTGTGAATTAGTTAACGTCAGCTTGTGAGATTTGGTTTGCAAGAGCACTGAGCAGCCGCGCTTTAAAGTCTGCAAATGAGTAAAATTATATTAGAAGATCAGGACAAGATGTGAATACGGTCTTTTGTTACCACAAATGATATAACCAAATGCCCAGTATTTAGGGAAATTGAGGGGTTAGCACACCCAGGGAGCATGCTGAAGGATGGAGCTTCATCCTGGGAAAACCACTACCTTGCCAAAGCTGTTTCCCTTGATATTTGAGTAAATTAACATAAACTTTCCTCACATCCCTCAGGCAACAGCTGAAACGTTTTGAGACCCATGCCACAACTTTGCTTTTCCTCCTTTCTCACACCGGGCCTCCCTGCCCTTCACAAGGCCATCCTTCCAGGCTGCCAGGAGCAGCCACGTATCGAAGCGAAATCCCATCACCGCCGAGGCACCTCACGGAACCCAAGGGAGCAAAGCCCCGCAGAGCCGCCGCGCACCAAGGCCGGCTTTCGAGGTGCGGGGTGACCGGTGTCAGGCAGGTGCCTGCCAGCCGGTGCTTGGGCCAGCGCTGGCTCCGCTCCAGGCCTCCGGGCGCGACGCCCGTGTGGGAGCTCACCCCTTCGCGCCCCACGGGCGACCAGGGAAAGGCCTCACCAGCGCCCAACGCCTCGCTTTTAATGAAGGCTTGGCCCACCGTCCCCCTCAGGTCCGGCCCGCCCGCCTTCCCCTCAGCGCTCCGCGCCGCGGCGACCCGCCAGGGGGCAGGAGGCCGCCCGCCGCCCGCGCCAGCCGGAGCCTGAGGCGGTTTTTCGCGCCGCTTCGCCCCGCAGAACACATAGGGGACCTTTCTGGCGCTCCCCACTTCCCCGAGCCGCCCCCCCAAACGGAGCCGCAACCAATCGATCCCTCGGGGCGAGGAGCGACATTGGCGGGACGGGGCGGAGCTGCTCCGGGCCTCAGCCGAGCCGCGCTCAGCCGGGCCGAGCTCAGCGGGCCGCTCCGCCCTGTGCTGACCCAACGCGGCCGTAGGGGAAGAGACCTCGGCCTCGCCCTGCGCGGAGCCGCCCCGTGAGGGGGCGGGCGGCGGGGTCGGAATCTTGGCCTGAACTCACTTCCCCCCATCTCCCGTTTTAGGGCGGTTTCAGCGTTTCTAGTTAGTTCGCTCCCCGTTTGAAAAGGCAGCGCGGCGTGTTGCCGCCTCCCGCGGGTGAAGAGAGGCCGGATCATGCCTTTACGCGGCCTTGGCCCGACCAAACCCGCGTTTCCTGGACAAAGGGGCTTTCTGGAGCAAAGCTACCTGAGATAGTCTGTGAAAGGGGGAAAGACCCAATAAAATAAGATTTTTTTAGTAGGAGAAATGGTTGCTTGAGCCTGTTGTGGCCCGTGAGGAGCTGCACGCTGTTGGGGGCCATGTCGTGTGGCTGTGGGGACAGGCGATGTCCCCCACACCTGCCCCAGGCTGGCCACCCCACGCCTTCGGGGGCTGGGGATTAGACCGGGCCTGGGATGCGGTACAGAGAGCAAACCTCTGGCCTGGGTGCAATACTGAGGGCCAGAGCTCTTGCTGAATCTGTCACAGCTTGGGCCCCCTTCCCCTGCAGGGTGCTGGAAGGGGCAGAGGGGAAACCCAGTGAATGCAGGGGAGGACACAGGTGAAGGAGGCAGGTGCAAGCCCTGTGAGAAGGGCACACTCAGGGGAGTTTGCAGGCATGGGAGTCCATGTCTTCCCAGAAAGCTTCAGGTGCTGCGGGCTGTCCTGCCCAGGCTGTGCTGTCCCCAGGTTATCTGTGGGGTGTATGAAAGCAGGTGGTGGTACATTGTTGTAGATTAAACTGTAAATGCTCTATTTGTATTTCATTATTGCATGATACTGAAATAGTTTTGTAGCCTGTTCTGCATCTGCATGGAGAAACAAGCGGGTGCTGCAGGACAAAAGCCTTTGCATCAGGTGAAGCAAGCAGTACAAAAGCAACGCAGAGCATTGAAATCCCACCAATACATGTCCTTTTGCAGTGCCATCTGAAGGCAAATGAAACACCTCAATTGTGAAATTAAACATGATTGAAGCATGCAGTTCCCACTGCCAGGCGCACAGTGCACCCAAGCCGGAGGAGCGCATGCAGCTTGAGCAGCGAGGCGTGCAGGGTGGGGCTCTGGCATCCCTGCGCGTAGATGCCACCGAGATGCACGAGGTGACCTCTCGATAAAATTTTGCAGGTAAGAAGCACCACATGCTTGCAATAAAACAATCCACACAGATGCAAACAGTGCTTCAAAGACAGCTTCTCTGCATTTGTGTGTTTCCTGTGCTGGCTGCAGGATGAGGGCTGTTGGAGAACACAGGATGTTTTCTGTTGAGAGACTTCGGACAAGTAATAAATAATTATGGATAAGTAATTAAAAAAAAAAAAAAGGAAAAGAGAAAGCTAAGAACCCCCTACCTCCTCCAGGACAAGGAGACCTGACTGGCAAAGGTGACAGGAAGTTTAGATCCAGCAGAGTTTTACGTTCCACTTTGTTACAGGCTTTGCTTCTGGGGAGAAAAAATAGTGTAAAAAACCACAACAACCCCCAAATTCACAGATGGTTATACAGTCATCCTGAGTGGTCATGAAATATTTGCACTAGTGGAATGGAGTTGCCAGAAGGGAAGAGAGCGCCTAAAATCCTGGCTATTCTTTTCCAGTTTGTTTACCACATGCAGATTGCTCTGCTATTGCCTTGAGCAAAAATGGCAAAAGCAACAGCAGTCCAGCGCATAAGTCTTCAGCTAAGCTGCTCACCAGTACAAAAAAATGAGCAAAAGCTGTGCAAGCATGCCTTCTTTCAGCTCCAACAATGGGCTGAAGTTGTGATGTGTTAACCTAAAATACTACAAAGTCACATGTGCGTACACAACTCCAGACCTCAGGATGCCTGAGCTAACGGTTCAGGCTTAGCTGCTTTCTGGTGTTGAACTCCATGCAGCTCCAGAAGGATCTGTGCTAGTTCTAAATGGCAAGTTGTCAATACACGAGTTTTGCTGTGCCTTTCTGGATGCCAGACAAATGGGCATCCTCCAGATGTGGTTGGCAGTAGTTTGTCTGGGCATGTCTTACAGCGTGACCCCAGTTTATCACTGCAGGAAGCACACAGCAGTTCCTGCCCTTACTTGCACTGTCCTTTCCCTCTCCATGAACTACAAGGCATCACTAGCCATTGCAAAGCCAGGTTGAGGGCTGGCCTAAGGCAGATACCAGAGTGGACAAGTACTATCTCTGCTGTCGAGAGACCACAAAACTCCTTCTGGCAAGAGTGGTTGGTTATCTAGTGGCCTTGTGCCCTGTAGTGTCCACCTACCTCTCCTCTATCCATTGCTTTTAGGAACTTCCCGAGACCCATGTGCAACCCAGCCTTTGGATGCCTCAGCGGGAGTGTAGCTGTGCCACCAAACAGAACTATGGCACTCGCTGCTGTCTAGGTAGCCTGCTTGCTGAAGTCCAAAAAGAGAAGGTAGAGTCTGATCTGGCACCTTCCAGATTAGGGGTGGGGGGTTTGGGACATCTCCCAAATATCCCAAAGAGTATCACAAGATCAAAGGCTTCTCTCAGATGGAAATAGGTGGTCCAGTATGCTACAGCCTACCTCTGTTAAATGATTTTAAGCCACAGGGGAAAAAAACCCAAACCAACCCAAAACAAAACCCAGGCTTGATTAAGGAAATATTTACAGGCAATTTACAGGCAACGAAGGCAGCTTGATTATTTCAATAAGCTGCCTGACCAGACCTGCTACCCTACCAAAGCTGCTGGAGTTGGTGGTGTTGCATGATTTGTAGCAGTGTGGACAGCAGCATTGCTACTGGGGGGGGTGGGGAAGCAATAGCAAAGAAATAGAAGCAGATGCCGTCATGATCCTAGTCTCATGCCCTGACACTCATAGCTTCTGCTCCACCTCCCATCCCACTCTCCAGAGCTGGGGTAGCAATACCGGTGCACCTTCTCCCTTTGACAGCAGGGTAGAGGGATTCAGATGGAGTTCCTTCCTCCGGTTCTCAGGCAAAGCATCAGAGGAACACTGCTCATGTGCTGGTATGCGTGTACAGCACAAAACACCACAAAGTCCTGTTCTTAGCTGATCCCCCCGCTGTATATGCTAAAATATTTGTGTTATCAGGCTTGTCATAAACAGAGGATCATGACTTCACCGAAGATCACAAACCTATGCAAAGAGAAGACAATTTTATCCTAAATGGAACTGCAAAGATCTGGACTAGGTAGGAAAGCAGGGCTACTGATAAAGCAGTCTTCTGAAGAAGTCTTCTTCCTCATCTAACCCTCAGCTTAATGCAGCAGATCCCTTCTCCTGTTTGAAAACAGGATGCATGTTTTAGTTAGAGAGTAACATCTATGATACCAAGTTATAGAAATAGCTTCCACAGCTGCCTTGCTCAAGCATTTCACCGTCCCGACAGAATATTTCTGCAGGATGACAGACACAGTGGATAACGCCTCATCTTAAACTGAGCACTTAGAATATACCACCTGCTCTGTACAACTGCTGCTCAGTGCTGTTTTACAGCAGTGTCCAGGAAACTCAAAGCCAGAGGCATTTTTAAAATGGTTACTGGTCCAGAGACAAATTTTACCAGTATTTTGTACTTGAAATACACTGAGCGTGGTGAGCATTGTTGAGTTATTTTAGTCAGTTTGGGCTCCTATCCAGTACTTTTAAAAAAACCCCATAGCTAACGTGCAGCATGACAGGAGTCTTTGGCGAGGGACATCCAGGCAGTTAATTTAACTGTCACATTGGTGCCTTGTAATGGCACAGTTTTAGAGCCTGGCTCACTGCAAGCAACTAGACACCACTCAGAAGGAAGGCCATTTCAGGACTTTGCTGAAGAACCCACAGAGCCTGGAGGACTAACAAAGTCAGCAACAGATGAAATGAGGTTAGCAAAATGGCCTGAAGTCCTTTTTATTTTTCTTGGCGAACCTGAAGGATCTGTTAGTGGAAATATCATTTCTGTAAAATATTTTCAGACTTGAAGACACTTGTAAGATACAGCTTTTTCACAAAGGAACCAGAATGGGGAAGAACAGGATGAACTTCACTGTTTGGGAAGTTAAGATGTTGAAACTGAACAGCGTGGCAGCACCCCGCTCAGGAGATGCCAGTGCTAAAAGTGGGAAGGGCAATTTTAACACAGACCTGTGAACGGGCGTAGCAGTTTGTTTGTTAGAGCAAATACCCTTTCCTTTCATCAGTATTCAGGGACTAAGCATGGACTTGTACCTCAGCTTTGTCTGTAGTAACTGTGGCTTGGACTACCCGACACCTTCTGAAAGGGTGTTGTGCTGTTCATTGCCTTTATCCATTCAAGAGGTTAGGGAACAGAATATTACCAGTTAATGGATGTAAAAAACAAGGAAATACTTTTCCCACTCAGAAAATCAAGGTGTAGAACTTCTTGCTGCAGCGAACTGGTGAAGCTGCAAGTACATAGCTTATTAATAGAAGGGATGAGACAAAATTAATGGAAAGTAAACCCATCGGTGGCTATTGCAGATACAGTCTGCAGCTCTGGAGGTCTACTTAAAAAAAAAACAAACCAAAACCCTTAAAAGCAACAAACAGTAACCGAGAGAAGACAGGAGCACATAAACCATGGAAGGATCACTGTCTATATGCCCCCTTTCTCTGAGCACCTCCTGTTAGCCACTGGCTGACACCATGCAGCACCCGGTGCGCCGTGCATCGTCCAGAAGGCACACGAAGTGAGCAGAGCTTTGCAGGAGAAGAAGTACCCAGTTATGCATTACACGCAGACTCACAAGCAGCAACAGTCCCTGCTATGACACTTACTAATATTTGAGCGCTCAACTATGTCAACTGAAATGCTTTAGCATTTTTTCTGATACCTGTTTAGAACAGAATACGGAAGGGGTCTGTGCAAATGCAGACTTATTTCTGAACTACACAGTTAATAGAGATTACAGTCCAAGATTTGCTAGACTTAATGGTATTCCTCCCTCCCACTCATACTTTCCTCCCAGTTCTGCCTTGAAATTCAGCCTGTCAATCAATTACAGACATTTCTTATAGTCTAGATTATTTCCTGGCTTCCCGCCTTCAAACATTTACATTCCACAAGCACCAAAAATTGTCCACACAGTACATAAAAGTTTATAGGTTTGAAGCACATCATTAACGATACTGTTTTTCCAACAGCTCAAAAGTTACTTTTACATCTTTTAGCCTACATACGTATAATAGGATTTGCTTCCTAAATCTCTTTACTCTTGTCACTGTTGTATGCAAAATACTTCAGAATAACCCAACTAATAAAAAGCCCAGTTCCACCCTAGAAGTAAGATGTTAAAGGGAAACTGTTTCTCTGCCCATCTCACCTTTATTTTTTTCCCCCCTTTTGGTTGCTGTTTGCTCTACTTCAGGACCAAAAGCCAAGCTGACCTAATCTAAACACTGCTCAGGACACAGAGAAACAAACAGCAAAATGAGTTCCAGTGAACACTGGGGAGCCATATCCATCCTAGGTATTCACACAGGCATTCAGCCAAGAACTTCGATACTTTACTATGATACAAAAGCAGTCATTTCACAATGAAATCTTTGGGCTAGAATCTACAGAATCAAGCAAAACCACTCAAAACAACCATAGAGATTACTGCAGGTTGAAGAATACAATGCATTTAGTCTGGTGAACAGCATCAGGTCTCTCTAGAGACCTGCACAACCCAAAGCGTCAACAATACAACCAGCTCCCATACCAGGCTTTTTTTTCGAAATGCCTGATCCTGGTCTGGGATTGCTGAGCTGCTTCACACTTTTGGTATCCAGCTGTCAGAAGATTTGCGGTGCCATTCAACTCCAGGCGTACAGAAGGGTTTCTGGTACTCACAGAGCTGAGCTGCAGCACACACTGTCACTAATCTCAGACAGGTCAAACGCTTTTCTGAGAAGCGGTTTTGGTCATTTACCAACTTAAGTAGGAAAAAAAAGAAAAAAGCAATTGTGAGGTGTCACCTAAACTCTTAGATTGTTTGGATGTTCTCAGGAGAATTCTCTCAAGTCCAGAACGTCTTAGGAAAGCTGAAGGGAATTATAATTTAATACCAACAGCCTGTCTAGAAGATGAGGATTGTGCCTTTGCTTGAAAGAGGCATTTTTGAACATCAAACCACAAAGTAAAGGTCATGCAGTGCTACACAATGAGGCCTTCTGCTGCACAGTGTCAACCTCAGGGGGTACCTAGATCCTCCATGTGCATTTCAGCTGACCTACAAAGGTGTGTCAATACCCTACTCCACGACCTGCCAAGCCAGCTCTGTGGAAAGCAAGCAGAGGGATATCAAAACAGCACGCAGCAAGTGAGCGAGGCCACCAGATTCATCCTCCAAGTGCCAAGCAGACTCTGGCTCAAGCAGCACAGGAGAAGCATGCTCTGCCCTCTCCTTCCCATGCAAGTCAGAGCAAGTTTCCCAGAAAGGGACCAAACCATTTTTTTTTTAAACTAAATGCTTTTAATAGAAAACAAAATACAAAATAACTCTTTCCAGAAAGCAGAAATATTTAATCTCTCCAAATGACAAACTAGAACGTGCTTTTTCCGCAGATCCTTGTAAATGCTGATGATTTATCTCACAAAGCGTTCATGAAACTGATATTGCAACATTTCGAGAAAAATCCAACACTGGCAGAGCTGCCTCTGTGTACACACAATAATTTAGTAATACTATTTTTTCCCATGTCACTTTGTGTATCTCTCTCTCCCTGTCCCCCTCTTCCTAGACTGCCAACTTCCATTTACGGAAATATTTGTGAGGTGCAGTGGTGGACTGACATGCCTCGTTTCCATTCGGCATCCAAACTTAGCTGCTTCAGTTCTGTTGTGCCTCCACTCCAGACAAGGCAAGTCATTTATTACCCTTAAAGTCACCACTCTACCCCCACTGTCGTCCTATCTTCAAAACACAGTGCAACCAGATTCAAAAAGATTCCTAATTATTGGAACATAAATACAAATATCACAGCTAGTATCAGGAACCAAACCCAAATAGCAATGCAGAGATGGGCCCCAACTGAGGTCAGATTTTCATCCCCTTACTAAAAAGAAAGACGGTATATTCTACTTAGCTAGTCCAAAATATTCCAGAAGTGCTATAGGGAGCTGTAATATTTAGGACCACCATCACTGTAGAAAATACATGATGTTCTTTTAATAGAAGGGTCTTAAAATACTGGTCCTCTGCAATACCAGGAAAACAAAAGCAAAACAAAACAAAAAGCACTGGGCCAGTAGTTCTCCACACACTCAAGCCTCAGTTAACAGTAGGTAAGATGTGCCCATCAATCAATGCAGGTTATTTAAGTGCAGGTCAGCAGCTTCTCTGGTTGGCAGTTTCGCTTGTCTGGACCAGGCTTTTGGTTTCCCCAAGCTACTGGATTTCCTCCCCTTTTCCCCATCCCTACAAGTACAAGATTAGAATGTATGCTTAATTTTCATCACTCCTTTTTTCCTTATTCCGTCCAACAGCACAGGCCTTTTTGTGGGCAAGACATTTTAAAGCATTTGCATCACTCTGAACATGCTTTTCAAGGGGGCAGACGAAGAAAAATGTTTCACAGTCAGTAATCTCAGCTTGCAATGGACTCTAGCATTCAATACACCCACCCACTTCCCTAAGAAAAAAAAATTAATTAATGTTCCTGATTTTCTTGTGCAATTCCAGTCACTAGAAGAAGATTACAGGCCATAAACTGTACGCTCAGCACATTATTCATTTGTCCGGTATATACACCAACCAGTTCACTGGAAGACCCATCTGCAGGGGCGTTGCAGTAAGTGTTCCGAATGTCCCAGACCCGGACTGAATTGTCCATTGACGCTGAAGCAATTAAACTACTGTCGGGGCTAAAAGTAAGGCTGGTTATGTTGTCCGTGTGGCCCCTCAGTTCTTTGTAAAGAGTTCCTGATGCCAAGTCCCACAGCTTTAGCCGCTGGTCTTCACCTGCTGATGCCAGGTACTTACCGTTGGGAGAAAACGCAAGCGCTAGCACGGGGCCGCGGTGCCCAGTGAAAAGACGCACGGAGTTGCCTTGCTGAGTGCTCCACAAGCGCACAGTTTTGTCCGTGGAGCCCGTCGCTAAGTAGTTGGAATTGGGGTGGAACTTGACACAGTCTACGTCCGCCAAATGGCCTGCATATATTCGCAGCGGGTACGTCCGATCAAATGACCAGAGCCTTGCAGTGCGATCATGGGAACCGCTGGCGAAGTACAGGCTGCAGGGGCTAATATCCAAATCCCAGACAGGATAGGCATGTCCTTGGTACAACACAGTGTTTGTAAAACTTCCGAGGTCCCAGTATCTGATGGACATGTCCTCGGAACAAGATAAGAGTCCTGAACTGTCTGAAAGGAACCTCGTGCTATACACAGGTCCACAGTGTCCTCTCAGGATCTTCATTTCTGTGCCTGCGCTGTCGTCCTCTTCCTCCTGTCAGGGAGGATAAAAAGAAACAAGAAAGGAAAGCATGTTTATCTCTTCAACAAATACAGGAACCACCATGAGGAAAACAGGCGGGTATTAATACAGAAGAAGTTATTTTAGACATGGCACATTTTGTGCAACTCTGAGACAGAAACATTGCTAGTGCATTTGCTACATCTAAGTTAATGCTGAAAGAGATGGTGACATAAGACTTTATATAAAGGTTTTATCTTCACTTTGGGTAGCCTCATGCTCACTCAAGAAGCACCTTAACCTGGGACTGTACACAAATAGGAGGGGGGAAAAAAAAAGTATTTTATGACATTTTTCCGCTTGCTAAAAACATATGCTTATTCGCTATCCGCTCTCTACTAAACTTTTGGCTAAGATGTTGAAACAGATCTTGGCATCTGCTCATTTGGTGTGGTCATTATTGGAACTGAATCTCGCAGTAGAGAAAAAGAAACACAGATGTGTTACACAAAAGGCAGGAGATGGAAAGACAAAGTGTATTTGACAAGCTGTCTGCTGGACATTCCTTCTTAGCCCCACATGTGAACGGAAACCTGGTAAGGCTGTAATATTTGTTTCTCTATGCCAGCTCTATCGGGATGCTTTCATACACTCACCCTTCAAGAACAGCAAATGCATGCAGCTTATTTAGGTCAAAGGATCTATTTTGGGGTAGGAGAGGATGAATAATCACAAAAAGGATGGCAAAAAGAAACCTTTTTATCCTGTAATTCTCCAATTCAAGTACCAGGGCAGATAGTCAAGAAGTAAAGGCTTTCGCATTTAAAGACTGTTCAGTGAACAGTGCTAGAGGAATATCCCGATGGAGGGTAAGGGTCTCAAAGTCTACCCAAGTAGCACCTCTCGACACTCAAGGGCTACAGACTGAGCAAGTTTCAACAAATCTCAGCTCAAGATAGTGTCCTTGCCCAACAAGCCAGGGTCTCATTGACAGAGAGTGAGATAACCATGGCTTGGGGTGCACCTGTGTAGTAGCTCAAGACCACCCTTCTGCAGGGCTGTCAGGCAGACACTTTTCCTCAGTACTGAATCAGTCGCATCCACGGACAGTCTCTGCACATCAAATTCAACACAACACCCTTTTGTTTGTGAGCAGCCCCTTTAACTTTTATCATCACGAAGTGGCCCGTTTCCTGCTGAAGGAGCACTTCCTGCCCCGAGAGGAAACCCAATTCCCGAGGGCTGTGGACTGCTGACGACCAGCAGAAGTCAGTGCATCGTGAGCGGCTCTCTTGGCTGACAAGACATCCCCCATCCCTCTGACCTTGGGACCCACACTTTGCTTCAGACTTGGCAACAGCCCTGAAAGCCCTTCTCCTCCAGGGGTTTCAAATCTCACAGCAGAGGCGAGCAAACTGACTTAGCTACCTCGCTGCCTTTCTCCATCTTCAGCTGTGTGTTTAGCGGTAGGCAGAAAGCCATGTTTAGCAATGCTAATTCTCTTCAGAGTAGTCAGTGCCCATGGGAGTTTTATCATGTAGCTGGGAGCCAACTTCATCTCTGCTCTGGAGGTGAGGCAGAGAGAAGTTGCAGGCTCTAACATGCAAAGCCCCATTCTTATTCAAATTGCTGCTTCTACCTCAGATAGAGCATTGCTTGCTGGAATCCACAGCATCTCTAGGCTATGTTACCACATTAAAGGAGAGAGGCTGATACCTGCAGCATTTTATACTATTTAATTATGACCGTAAGATTCCTGACAAGTTACCAGTGGAAGCCCGTTCAAGTTACCTATATTGTACTATCATTTCTGCAAATTCTGCAAGTCCAGGTACTTGATTTAATGCCTTCAAATTCATACAGGGCTGCTTGGGCTGTCTGCAAGGACACACTCTTCCTCTCTTACACGTACCTACTTTTCTTGTCTTGTATTACAGTAGCAGCTTATTTGACAATGCCTTCTGCAGCATTCAAAACCACACTGCTATAGGGTCACAGGTAGTAAATCTTAATTTGTGACTTCTGTTTGCCAACCACTTAGCATAACAACTGCACGCTGCTGTTATAGCTCACCAAAAATGGTATACCTATAATGCTTCTGCGTCACTAAGTTTTCCGTTTCCTCCCTATCCAAGTCAGTCTGCTGACCAGATTAACAAAGCTGCTGGAAGTGCCGCCACTAAATTACTGCCTTGCAAAATCAGGCATCATTTCTTTGTCAGATCAAGCACACTCTTCCTTGCATCCCACAGCTACTACCATGTAGGTTAGCATTTACAGCAGCTACAGAAAGGTTGCAACCTGTGTTATAAATCAGCAGGGAGGCAGGGAACCCCCTCTTCATAGTGTTTTTTCGGGACTCAAATTTCACACACTGAATATGTTTCCTGGATATAACATACCACTGGGCACTACCCAGATATCAATGAGCTCCTTCTGAAGTGGCTGCTGCTGTAGGTTAGCATGAATGATTTCTATTTCCTTGGAATGGACAAGAAATTAAGTTATATATGCCTATTTTAAACAATAACCGACACCCCTCCCTCCCCCCAAGAAAAGCTACCTTGTATTATGTGTACTATCCATTTTGAAAATAAGAACTATCAAAACAGATTTTAAGTAATACGATAGAACTGGAAAACCTATCAACACTACTAAAATGAGCTAAAATATAATTTATTCTTCAACAGTGAGCAGGAAACCTTCCTGAGCAAGTGCAAGACTACCAAAAATTGTATTATGAAGAAACTGAAAAGAACAAAAATCTTGGCATGTTTTGTTACACAGGACACCTTCCAAATGATACACCTATAGACAGACTGCCCAACTTTTCAGCTATTACTTAAATCAGTAACATATTTTGCATGACACTCATCTGGACCCAGAAAAATTTACCGCTGATGCATTTAACCTGGTGAGCAGCAAACATTCTCTCGCTGACAAAAGTTATCTTCATCTTCCACCCAGCATAAACCTCAAGGGAATGAGCAAGCCTCAAAAAGCAACAGTGATAACCTCAAAAAAACCAACACACCATATTAGCCTGCACACCCCCCCCCTTTTTTTTTTTTCTAACTAGTAACAGGTTTTCCTGGGTGTCATTGTCTCTGTCATCCTGCAGCCCTCTTAAGATGTCAAAAGGGAAGATCTCTTAACTTGCATACAGTGGGGACCTCCTAGCAGGGAAAGATGAGGGAGTAGATACCATGCCTCTCTCTGCAGGACATTTCTTAGTGCTCCTTCCAGAATCCCCTCTGATCTGCCATCCACCAAGGTGTCAGCATCATCCCTGCTCACTACCACTTGAAGGACCACTGCCACTTAAAAGCAGTATCTCAGAAGCAGAGCTGAATGGGGTCAAGTCTTAGTCTTCACAGAATTCAAAGGCTGCCACTCTTGCGGCTTGGAACAGAGTATTATTTGCTGTTGCTGATTTACGTAGTACCAGCAAAGAGCACGGCAAAATTGCAGAGACAAACAATACGCCCATTCGCACAGCTGCAAAACTGCGTTTGTACACCAGACCTTAAGTAAGAGAGACTATGAAGTGGCATTTGTGAGATGTTACTATAAAGAAAATGAAATTACTTTATCCCAAAATAGTAAGCCTCTCCTATTTCCGAGATGCAAGACAACGCTGGTGGGCACTGGGGCATCACACTAAGCAAGATTTACCAAAGCGACACTTAATGGATGACTTTGACCTTACCGATACAAAGCCTTTCCACGGACTAGGAAATAAACATTATTCTCTGATGCTTTTGCCAAGTCTCAACCTCATATATACATGTGTGTATATATATATATATACACACACACAAACAAAAGGAGTTAATAAACACAATAGTGTAGTTTTAGTGTCAGCCTGAACAAGATCCACTGAAACTAGCAGAGTTTTAGACTGCTGTATCTCCATAAACAGAAGGCCCTATTTGCTTGCAGCAAATCAGAAACCAAACTGAAGATTATTTCAGGCACTACTATTTAAATACAGTATCCAAAGCTAATTACACAATACAGAAATCAACCAAAACAAACAAGATTCAGAAACCTTACAAAACCCAGCCAAGTTTAGCATCCTCACCAGTTATTCTACAGAACTCAGTGAACTAATGTCAAAGCACATTCAGAATGTTTGTTCTTTGTCAAAATTTTCATCAGATTTATTGCTATGAATTGCTGCTGATCATACTGCAGTGACAGCCTGAAACACAGCCCCTGTTCACACTGAGCTGCGTGACCGATGACTGCAGCCTGGTCAGGGTGGTCTTGTTTGGTCTGTCTTAGTATCTGTGGCTTCTATTCCCATGGCACCCAAGCGGGAGCTGGTCCGTTCCCACCTGCGACCCCGTGGGCACCTGTGTGTTTCCACTTAGGGCTCCCAGATACAGAAATTTATTTCCTTTGTAGTCAATAGGCTTTCATTTACATCTGGGACATGTAACCAGCAGTGCATTCAAGCTGGCATCCCTCCCCTTAACTTTGAACTCCTGGTCAGGTCACTATTTGTTTTGTCAGTGGTGAAGTTATTCAGGGCAATGACGACTTTGATCTGTGCTGGTCTTTGACCAGTTTTTGGTTTTAGACCCGTGCATAAATGCTGCAGGATACAAAAAAAAAATTAAATAGCCAACGAGAGCCATTTGTACCCCATCTTCCACAGCCATTTCACAATACGTGTACAATATGTAAGTATGCGCCTACTTGCCAAAAAAAGATAATACACACTCCTGATAACCTCGTAATATCTGCTTTTCTATAGTCTAGAGCCAAAGGAGGTGACTTTGCTGACTTAGCAGAGAAATTCTCTTCTGCCACAGGTTACAGATATTTGGTTTCTGTGAGAGGCAATATACAGTACTATGAATTCTTGCAGCTTATAATGAGAACAAGTCCATAGCCCCATCTTGGGCTCACCTGACCCACTTACCTGCTCACTCTGTAGAAGGAGTTAACCTGGGAAGCGGTGAACATGCCACTGTGCTATCTCACCTGGATGCCTGCCTCTAGTTCTCAAGCTGACTAACAAAGCAATCCCTAACCATAGATCCCTGCAAACATCAAGCTCTCTGCACTCTTCCAAAATAAACAGAACCCTGCCACTAGGTAGGTTTTATGAGAGGAAGAAAAAGAAAGTGGAAAAAAGGATGTTTCTCTTGCTAAACACTCAACACAAGAACAAATAAGGCTTCTTCTCCCCCCTCCGCCCCTCAAAAGTGGAGCAATTAAACAAAGGAAGAGTCACAAATTCTGATCTTTAACCAGATACAAGATGCTACGTGGGCAGCTGTGGTGAGAGGGGAGGAAGGGTGTGACTAGAAGGCAAAAAAATTAGTGAACTAGAAGATGCTATCTAGCCTGGCATGTGAAGGCACACACATCCCTGTCCTTGTCTCCTGCACTCCAGACTGGGAAGCCTCTGAAGTTTCTGCACTGCAGATTCCTTAACAGAGACATTTTACATAATTTTTCCATGCTAACTCTTCACCCCTGGTTAAGGTGATTCCTTACGTACAGTTTTGCACTCATGCATCCCTTCTTCTTCCTGAGGCCTCAGACCAGCCTCCTTTGGCTCCTTCCTTACTCTCTTTATGTTCCTCTTCCTACATCCCTCCCCTTCCCTCTGCCCTTCTGACTGGTTGTTCTGAGCTGCTTTCCTTGTAGTTTTCATTCACCACAGTGTGTTTCTGCTGCCAGCATCTCCTCGTTTCATCTTCCCATCCATAAGAAGGCTCCATGCTCCTCAGGGAAGGGAGCCTTCTCTAGTCACCTGTCCTTACTGGGCTGCCTGTGTACTGTCACCTGTTGAAGGACAGCTGGAGGAGGGAGATCAGCACTTAGGACTAACAAACTATGACCCGAGCACAAACTCATTGCACCTCAGCGCAGCATTTACAACTACTGCAGGAAAAGAACGAGAGCAGGCTATAAAATTTGTGTGCCAAGGCAGACAGGTTGTGCAACAGCCCCACAGTCCCCTAAGGCATTACTAGATACTCTACAACGCATGCCCAAAATATCTCAGCAGAAAGGGTAGGGGGTGATAAAAAGGGTATCCAGACCTCCTCATCCAGGATGTCACAAGCCAGGCGGATGCGGGACACATCAACGAGGTGGGGCTCAGATTTTAACTTCCTGGAACGCAGGCTCCACAGCTTCACACATGAATTATCGAACCCAGCAGCGAGCAGCTTGCTATTTGGTGAAATCTCTGCAGTGTTCAGCAACTGCTCCGTGTTATAGAAGGCATAGAAACAGATGGTCGTTAAGGAAGGGGGCCCATCCTTGACGCGTTTAATGCTGTCCTGCAGTAAATCCAGCGCCGCCTCGTTCTGCAGAATGGAAGCTGGCACGTCGCTGGGTTCCAGGCCGTTGCTCTCGTTGCGCGAGGAGCTCCCACCGGCATAGAGCTGGTAGTCAGTCCTCTTGGCGGGTTGCACATCCAGGTGAATGTGCAAGGTCAGGACTTTGCACAGGGCGTTGTTGTTGTCACTTTGGAGGTAGCGAAGAAGGTAGTTGTAGCTGTCCTCTTGAAGGCGGATGACGTACTTGTTGTCCAGAAAAGCCCGGAGCTTCAAGTTGGACAGGATATCTTGAATAGTCATGGTAGTCTGCAACTGCTCAATGATATCCTTCTGGCTGGCATTCTGCAAGAACATGCCATGGAAGCGGCTGTAAAAACTGTCCACTGTGCTTTTCAGGCCATTCTGGACCATGTTCAGATGGAGGTAGACGAAGAGGGGATACAGAAGAGGCATCACTTCATGGCTGTGCTGAGAATCTGAATCTATATGAAAAACAGCAACAAACTTTGAATGATTTCTCAATCCACTTTCTGCTGGGAATAAAACAGAGCAAGGACAATTACTGCAAAAAGCCTTGACAGGCTTTCAGAGAGCAAGCAAGAGGAGACTTCTGTTGGTGCGTCTTCTGTCACCTATAGGGGATACACGGTACCTATTACAGATCCGAAGAGAGATTTTCAAGCCGCTGAGGTATGTTGTCAGACCAATGCAGACATTTCAAAACACTTTTTAGTTGTGGGCCAGCTATTAAAATAACCACTCAAACTACATGACAGCTGAATTTTTTACCTATATTTAAAAAGAAAAAATATGCCCTCTGTTTATTGCAATAAATGGGCTTTGAAATTTACTCAATACCTTTAAAATAGTATTTAAGTCAATTATTTACCTAGGTTGTGCGGGCCTAAACTTTGGTGGCTTTTTTTTCCCCTCTCAGCTGCAATAAAACTTGCATGTGGTGTTTCAGATGGAACTGATTTGTCTCCAGGGGAAAGGAAGCTACAGTTTCCAAAATGTACTGCAATATGCTGTGCTCTTGTTTTATTTCTGTGCCTGCTCATGTGCACGCTTTCTCTCTCTCTCCCCCTCTCCCTGCCAAGGCAAATCCCAGCGGTAATTCCTAGTACACAGTGTAACAAACTCCCGATTAGGTTGTGCTGTACCTTGCAGAGGCTAATCTGCGCAACAGCTCCACCCCTCCTTCACCAGCTTCTTGGGGCTGTTTCCCTCCCAGGGGAGCCGTAGGGAGCGGAGCCCTGCCATAGAACATCATGGTAGCATACAGGGCCACAACAATGAGTTACTGGAGGCCCAAATGGTCCAAATTACTGGAACAAAACAGGCATTTCAGATCCTCAAACAGCATTGCTTGTCTTCAAACAGCATTGCTTCTTTTCAACTTGTTTCTCGTTCCTGACATACTAATACATACTCTTTTTTTCCCCTTTCCATTAGGTTATTTTTCCTCTCCTGTTATGCACTCATCTGGACTTCCTCTGATCCAAACTGTGCCCCTCTCCCATTTCTAAACGTGTAACTACAGAGCGTGTGTGTGGTGTGCAGTCTTTACATACGTATTTGCATACTTAGGCATCATTCTCCTTTCTGTCCCACTGAAACTGGGCCAAAGCCAGTGAAACCAGTGGTCTGTATGTAGTAAAAGCACTAAGCAGTTAGCAGCTGCTCTTTTCCCTGCAAGTGCTCTAGTCCAGAAATGCAACAAGGGGGAGGACCTCACACTGCAGTGGGGGAAAAAGGGAAGAGATGGGAAGTTGGCAGAGACAGGAACAAAGAAAATGTTCCCCACGACCGTATAATGAGAGGTTATGGGAGCTGGGTCTGTCTAGCCTGGAGATTAAGGGTGTATCTACCTGCTGCCTTCAGTACCCAGCTGGACATTATGGAGGAAAAGAAGTCAGCCTCTTCTCAGAGGTGCTCAGTGAAAGGACAACAGGCAAGCTGCTGCAAGGGAAATGCTCACCAAACCACTCAGCTGGGACCCAGAGCGGCAGGTAGTGCAATCTCCACGCTTTTTGATTATCAAAACCTGGCTGGACCTGAGCAACCTGATCAACTCTGACCTTGTCCTGCTTTGAGCAGCAGGTTGAACTAGAGCTCTCTAGAGTAATTCCTGAATTATTCAGTGTCCTAGTCCCCTGCCCACTACTCAGTGCCCCTGGAGGCAAGCATCACAGAAACCGGCAGTGTCCTGCTGTGCCTGGTGGCTGGCTGGCAAGTTACACACATGAACTGCTTCTGTTTCTGCACAGGAGTAAGAAACCAGGACTGAGCAAGAGGGACAAAAAAGATGCAGTTGACATGAACACCAAAACCATGCCTAGCATTTCCCCAAGTGATATTTAAGCCACTGAACAGAGCAGTCATACTTCTCAACCATATGAATTTACCCTTAATACGAATGTGCAACGGTGTTGAACTGCTCTACGTGGCAAGCCTAAGACTAAGGCAGTGTTTTCCGCCTCTGCCTTCTTGCCTGCCTGCCTCCCTCCCTTCCTTTCCTTTCAACAACTATCAGGATTATTAATCCTAGTGCTATGCATGCTAGGATCAAGTCCCTGCGCTGGACAAACACAGATGTGCCCAAAGGTGGGAGGAGTAGCAACCCCACTTTCCTTGGTACTATGATCTAAAAATCCTATCTGCTTTCTTCTTCCCACATTCAAGACTAATAGAATAAATCAGGCCGTTCTTGGGAGTCCCTTTTTTAATAAATACATAAAACCCCTGTGATTGTCTTCTGCATCACACTACAGAATGAGGATTTTTTTTCCTTTCTGCCATATACGTCCAGCCTCAAAGCCAGTACTGGTAATTTTAAGGGAACAAATTCTCCCTTAAAAATTGAGACCATCATAAAAAGATGCCAATTATGAATAAAATTAAAACCCCTACCCTAGGAGACAGCAAAGAGCCACATCCATTTCTAAGTTACCTGCCTTTCACGTAAGACACTAGTCTTCCTTCTTGTCTTGTGTATGTATGATGTTGTCTAGAATATCTACAAACATACAAAGGCCAAACACTGAACAAGAAAGGGCAGACAGACAGGTATTTACAAAAGTCAGAGGTACTCAGCTCTCAGGCAATAAAAAAACAAAAGGAAAGAAAAATATTTCTAATTGTAGCAACTGAAATATCACAACTTGAAATCAAAAGATTGTTAGAGACATGATTTTTAATTTTACTATACTGTCTTTTACTAATTAAAATGACAAAAAAATCAGCTACTTTCCTCTTCCTCACTCCCTGATATTTACCTGTGAGAAAATTTCGTAATCGTCCAAATTGTACTTCATATTGCTGTGGCTCCGCCAGGCAGGGAGCTGCAGACACAACGTTGGCACAACCAGATTCAGATTGGACTGCGAAATAAAATAAGAAGAATTAAGTAAGGATTTAAGGAGTTTTGCATGTATGTCTGGAAACAAAGCTTCTCATAAAATCCAAGGCAATGCAGCCACCAAAGTGACATTTCATCTTTCAAACGCCGTTTGAAGCATCTAAACGTGGCAGTAACCACCTAGACAGATCATGAAAGAAAGTATACGGAAAGCTTATAAAAAAAACCCAAACCTAAAAAGCTCAGCAACTCACCTGCTCTCCCCATAACACATTTTTGAGTTTTCAAATACAGCCTTAAGTTCCCAAGAAACTCAGAGAGAAACACCATCACAGATCCCTTCACAGTGTTACAAAACACTCAGCAGTTTTACTACTTTGCACTCAGAAAAGATGAGGAAATGAATCTACAACTTCCTCCAAAACAAGTTCTTCTCCAGTGGGACCCACGACGGACAGGTGGTCTGCAGTGACACTACCTCAGAGTCTCAAATTCCTTGCCCCAGTCATTATCATTTACTACAAATTATAACCATTATCATTTGCTAGCCTCCCTGAGGTGGTGGTGAACACACACTGAATCTCTAAGCAAACACTAGTTTTTAACCAAAACGTGTCCTGCTCACTGAGGATTTTAGGTTAAAGGGCAGCTGGTATCTGACCATAAGCCAAGTTCTTATAGTCTCCTGAGATGGTGTTACACTGATTTTCAGAACCAGTATCAACTCTGGTAAAAGGGGTTCTGATCTATTTAGAAAGGAAACTGGCTTTTCTTTCTCTGGCACCAAATCTTTGCTCGTCTGCTAACCCCTCGAAATTTGACAGGGGACTTTCTGCAAGTTGACAGGCACCCACCAGCATACCCTAAGCATATATAAATACCAGTGACTGCAAACACAAGTTACAAAATTTACAAATCTAAATTTTAACTAACATGCTAATTCATCTGCTCTTCTAAGAAAAGCACAACTTGGCAAGGAGTTTCACTGTTTTCCTTTTCTAATTTTTTTTTCAATTAATAACTGTTTTCCCCTTCACAAAACCTATTTTTATTGCTCTCACTTTCAACTCCTTAGACTTCTTTCAGCCTCCCCTGCCCCCCACCACTTTCCATCCTCTCTCTTTGCCTTCCTAGTCCTGATCGATCGCTTTTTGTTCCAGCATTTGGCTCACACACAGAGGCACAACTGTGACAGCCCTGGAAGTCTATAAACAACATCATCAAATTTTCACATGCTAAAGAGAGATAGGCCAGCCTCCAGCTCTTCTCAATGCTTCTAATTAGAAAGAGATCATCAGCACATGGTGTACAGGCAGCCTGTCACTATTCTCTCCTCTCTTTCCCTGTGTCCCAAGACACAGGTCTATCTTTCTGGAGCTTCTGGAAATGCAGGAGGCATGTTTACCAACTCTCCAGGGCAAGCTGAATTCAGCTTCAGAAACAGAGAACTGGGCTGTGCTTATCATCCCCTCATGGGAAAAAAACAAATACAGATTCCAGCACCAACACCCTATCTTTACTCAAATCAGTTTCGAAATAAACAAATATGACCTGTTGAAAGGTTATATACACTGCCCTTTCTACAGCCTGCCTCCTTCAGAAACTCAAAGCTGGTAAGAACTCTAGGCTCACATACTGGCATTACTTAACAGCTAATGTAAAAAAAATTCTGCTATTTCGATATAATCCATATTCAGCATAAGAAAGTAAACTGCACACACAGACATGTAATAACTCAAAAACGTTGAGTGCCAGTTTTCAATGTCACACGTCCTACTTATTGTAAAAGCAAAGCAAAACAGAAATACGAGGGCCTGTCTTTTATGCTGTGTCACAGTTGCATACAAGGGTCAACGCTTCACAGGGTTCTGGTGGCCTTGTTTCAGCAGGATGGGAATGACTTGCCACCTTGCTCGTGCCACGCAAGCACAACTTGCTCTTTATGAAGTGCTCCTTCCGTGTGTGGTGAGGCAGCCCCCCAGGACACTCCGAGATCCCAGAATAAGCCCTATCTTGCCATTATCTTGGTCATAACGACTTGTCAGGCAATCTCTGCCCACACCCGGGCTATCTGCTGCCTGGATGGTACATCAGGACCACCCTGAGATCTCAGGATAAGCCCTATCTCGCTGTTATCTTGGTCGTATCTTGGCACTTGGGTGCCAGGCCATCTCTGTCCACACCTGATTTGTGTACCAGAATTGTGCCCAGAATGTAAAATATTGGCCAAAGCCATTCGCCTCGATGCTATAACTAGCGATCCAAGAGGGAGAGCCTTAGAGCTCTCAGGGACTGCAGCGGGCTGCGTGACCCTGTATCTCTCCTGGCCTGGGACGCCCCTCAGGGGAGACTTCGCAAGGATTGAAGGATCGTCTGCTGGCAATTTTGTGAGGACTCAAAGGCCTAATTTCACAAGGTTCACAGGCCATGTGCTGATGAATGCCAGGACATAAAAGTGAGTAATTTATGAAACTCACAAAAAGGGAAATTTTGTTCACAGGTTAACCTTGGGGGTGTGTGTGCATGTGTGCAATTTGACTACATATACATAATATTAACCCTATTCACATAAACCATTGGCCAAGTCTGAGACTAAGATTGGACCTAGCTGTACCTAGACTTCTCTCTGAAGGGAGTTTAGAACATCGTGACTCAACGGGGGAGTCGTCCTTATCCCCTGCATCCATGATCCCTCTGTGAATCATTCTAACCTGAGCATAACTGGATTTTGCTTTGTGCATTTCTGCTATGTAAATAATAGAGCGAACCTTGCCATTCTCGCATCTGTAACTAAATTGCTATGTTGATTGTAAAAAAATCCATCAAGTTGCCGTTTTAAATTGGCTGATGCTGTTAAGAATTGTACAACCTAATACTGTAATCTATCTCAAAAATATTAATAAATCTTAAACTGCTAACAAAAGCTGTGCAACAAATCATATTCCCGACAATCTGGTGTAGTCGGCAGGATACACAAGGTTGTATTCCCGACAATTTGGCATAGCCGGCCACATCCACAAATCTGTATTTGCAACGATTTGGCGTAGTTGTCAGGATACGCAAATCTATATTTGCAACACCATGCCACCTATTTAACCTTCTCTGTATAAGCAACTAAATTACAAAATTAAGATGTACTTCATGCTTCAGAATGAGGAACATCATCTTTGGCTACCTATCCCAGAGCAGTCTGACTGGGCGATCATTACGCCCTACTGTTTTGGTAATGATGCTAGAGAAAGTTCCCATTCAAACAAATGGCAAATGAACCCTACGTACCAGACAGTCATAAAAAGTTAAAATTCTAATTCTTTTCTTTCCCAAAAGTTTACACCTACCAGAACTACAAAAAGGATCAAGAGCTCAACTGATTCAAAAACAAGAGAGTAAATTTTCAGGCATGTTTTTCTCCTGGTGGAAATAAAACACTGGCCATATCCTTCTAATGCATTAATAAATCTACCATAGTTTCTCTTCCACCTTCCCCAGTGGTCATAAGAACATTTATTGGAAACATCTGCTCCTTGACTTCACTTCCAGTAATTGCAGCCAGCTACGCGAGCTGATAGCAAATTCAAAGGAACTCACTCCTAACGCAGGGATACGGACAGTAGCCGCCTGGTCTTGTGCGCTGGCTACGGCAGCATTGCTTCCAGCTAACAAATGTGGGACTACTGTGTAAACGCTGTTTCACAGTGACTGATTCCTCTTTTATGTGAGTGCGATGATGTTTAATTTTACATTATTTCAGATAGTCCTACGTGCTGATAGTATACTGTGGGCAATATTAGAAGAACCTGTTCTTTAAGTCACTCATTCCGTCCTCAAATATTCTTCTAGTTTTCTACAGAAATATGAGATAGTCACGAGGAAGCTCTGTGCTGTATTTTACTGCAGATGCAATCAGACAGCATGCTAGATAATCTCATCTGGGCTCCCTTTCCCATGGAGGATTGGATCAGATGATCTTCTGAGGTCCCTTCCAGCCCAGGCTGTTCTATGATTCTGTGAAAGCAGAGCTGTGCGGATATAGAAAGTATATGAAGCAATGGAGAAAGGGCTGAACTGGAGAGACTTTGGAAGAAGACAGAAAGAAATGCTGAGGTAAAACTGAGAAACAAAACTATTTAAAACAAAAACCAGAGGACACTCTTCACTGTGAAAGTAGCAGTCACAGAATTAAAGACAGAAGAAGCAAGCACCTCTCCCATTTATACAGGCTGGTTAATTTAAAAGTCAAAGAAAAGAAAGGAGCAGAAAAAGCAAGGTGAGTTTTGTTAAGGAGCAAGCAAAGACATCTTCAGACAGAAATACTTGATCGCTTTCCCTGAAATAAAGCAATGCAGGCTTTAGAATCTGGTCAGATTTTATTCAGTTTGCCAAATTAAGATGACTGCAACAGAAAGTATTTTCAGCCTCTGTTGTCGGAATAAGTGCAAGCTGGGTTTTTCTTTTTTGACAGTCATTCACGGAACTGCAGCATACTCACTGACAGCTTACCATGAGCATGTTTGACAAGAAGAAGTAGTAAGCAGCTGAATACATGAGAGCAGATCATTTTCAGTTCAAATGAAAACCGATGACTAAGTTCTGAATCACCAGCCACAAAACCCTTGCACTGGCAAGAGGATACGGACTAACAAGAAGAAATTTAGTACTAACACTTGGTGGAATATTAGTGAAAAGACAAAACCCAATCACACACCCATTCACGGTCTTTACTGAAACGTTTCGGTTCCCCCCCCCCCCGCATGATGCCATATGCAAATGCAAGGGCTTGCAATCCAAGTCGTCCCTCCTACTTCAGATATTCCTGTGTTCTCCTGATACGGATTAATCCCAAGGTCTAACCCCATATTTCAACACTGACCTTTCTACCCACCTCCCCTGTAAAATCTCCCATCAAAAGCAATTCAGCATTTTACTTCGGCTTCATGCCTTCCCCACCTCCCCCAGTATTATTTCAGGGAGTTGCAACAAACTTCCGATAGCTACTCTGAAACAGCAAGGAAATGAAAAGCACTACGATGACCTCGGCCACTTCTGATACCGAAGTATTACCCAATTTCCTTCAGGCCCCCAAGAGAGTCGGCCTGGACATTTTACCCACATTTCACTCATCTTTGGATTGTAACTGTGGCAAAATACTCCAGAGCTGGAAAGAGCTATGTTGGCATGCAATCTCATCTAGGTACAAGCAGTTCTACAGCAACTACTATTTTGTCAAATCAAGTTGTACCACAAGTAACCAAGGTCTCCACCACTCGTAGCCTGGGACACTGTCACAATTGAAGCAGTTTCATTAAAAGAAAACATTTCCTCCTTGCATTTTCACCCAAAGGTCAGCCCAGTATTTTCTATTACTTGTAAAAGTAAATTTAATCTTTATAACCTCCACATTGCTTGCATCCTTTTAATATTTGTACATGCTCAAGCAGCAGCGGAGTTTGTTGTAACGAAAACAACAATTACAATGAAAACCGTCACAGACAGGATTTGAAAAGCAGGTAGCGTAACAGGATTCAGAAGCCTTTGAGAAAGGGAAATGCAGGGAAATCAACTGTCTCATCCACTGAAGGGCTTTGGGTTTTTTTTCCCCCCCCACGTGGCAGAGCAGAGCTTTCACAACTCGAGAGCTGACTAGGCGAGAGAAAGAAACAGCCTGTATCACTTCCATTTCTCTCTGCAGGAGAGCTATATCAGGTACAACAGATTTTCCTGCTTCTACTTAATTCCTCATCTAGGTTCTTCTCACCCCCATCCCAAAGCACCACTATCACCAGACTTCATGTTCTTTGGGATACAACATACACATTTTCCACTACCCTGACCTGGTATTTCAGCCCGCTGTTTCACTGGCCATGAATCTCACCTTGTTACACTTTCATCCACATTTTCATTCTTCAAAAGTTCATCATTCATGACAACTTCACACCGGGAAATTTCTTTATTTCAAAAGCAGAGCTGTCCATACGTGCAGACAGATTCACATAGTTACCAATATACATACTCACACTCGTCACAACTCTGCCAAGATGCACGCATGGAAAATACGACAAGATTACCTGTGAGATTAGCTGCCATCTCTTCAGCAGTCTGACACAGCCTCAGCCCTTGTTTTAGGGGACCTTCCGAGTCCACATACTGGCGGCGCTTGAGGTAGCAGGACACTGCCATCTGAATCTGTTCTGTGCGTACGCGTTTCATGACCTCAAGAGAAAAGAAAAAGATAATGAGGCTCTTACCAGGCCGGTATACGCTAAGATCAACATATTCCATAGCTGTATTAAAACTGTTTGTCTTCTAACAGCTTGGCATTTTCATTGCTGAAGTCAAACTACTTCATTATTGAAGTATGAAACAAAACCTTTAGGCCTCTCAGTACTAAGGCATAACTAGACACTTTGAATCAGATCCCTGAAGACATTTCGCTGCCTAGTTCTACTAATTTCATCAAGAAACCAAAAATACTTTTGAGGATTCTGGACTAAAACTGCAGCGCTGAGCTGAAGCATTTGTTTTTGTTAAAAATAACTCATAAAAAGGGAACTTTTCTCCTTGCTTTTTTACAGTAGCAGTTTGGGTATTCTTCAGTCATTTTCTGATTTCTCTGCTTGACCAACCAACAAAACAATTCCAGAAGAGTCAAGGGAATGAAAAATTAATATACAATTAAGGCAATTTCAGAATCATAATGCTTTAAATAGCACACCTATTTGGGGAGTCCTGGAAGCAATAGCTTATCACTGGAATGCAAAGGTTATAGCCAGACTTATGATAGGCACTTCAGTCAGGTAAGTCCCCAGGAAAAAATTCAGAGAAATTAAAAAGCAGAGTCTTCTGCCTTTTGCACCTGACCCCATCTATCCAGACTTCCTTCCTACAAAAATTTAAAGAAAAAAACCCAAAGAATCCTTTGAGATTTCCTTTGTATAAATTTTGAAAGCCATCCTCACAAACACCACTTGGTAGTATCTCAAAACCAAAAGAAGCCCAGTGCTAGCTTTTAGCCTCTGGCTTGCAATAAAACAACCTCAGTAAAGATGAATGCAACAGCTCCCTTGCCATTTGAGTAGTCCCTGACTGCCACCAATCCTTCGCAAAAGCCGTTGGTTTTACACAGAAGTTAAGATAACCTAAAAGGCTTTAAATAAAGCAGAACTAAGCAACAATTTTTCTTCTACCAGAGTCATAGGTAAAGCCTGCCTCAAGACAGTTCTATACCTTACAGCCCTGCTACCAATGACCTGTGTATGCTTTGCAAGTGCCCATGCTTTCTGGTTTGAGTAGCTAAATCTGATGAAACCAGCTTCTCAGAAAGAGACGACGATGCCCTTCCCCCCCCCCTTGTAAGAACTGTATTTCTAACAAAAAGGCAGCTTTAAAAATATGGTCATAAATGAGCCTTTTCTAATTCCCGTGCGCACTTTCTCCAGTTGTTAGAACAATAAGCCCTCTGTGGAGTTCCAAGCGGATGGGGATGCAAGGTTTCAGCAAAAGTAACTTTAAACAGATACATGGAATTGCAAACACATATGCTTTGGCAAAAACCTTAAAAAGATTTTCGTTTCTTCTCACAAGTGAAATAACTGTTGAGGTTGGGGAAGGGGCGTCAACAGGTGTGCAATTTTCCAGAGAGACACATTAAAATCCTGAGTTTCAACCACAACTTTTTCCACTCCAAAAACAAACTTCCTTTTCATCTTCCTCGCAATTAAAGAAATTATATCTGAGACTTACACTGTCTCAAATACAACACTTTT
This sequence comes from Phalacrocorax carbo, assembly GCF_963921805.1. NCBI lineage: Eukaryota > Metazoa > Chordata > Aves > Suliformes > Phalacrocoracidae > Phalacrocorax > Phalacrocorax carbo. The sequence continues at coordinate 4,425,088 of NC_087515.1, read as the reverse complement.
TCTGCTGCACAAAACTGTAGGAAAGACAGAATTCTAATGAAGACCCTAAAGAAGGGTGGACACAGGGATGGACCGCATCTTAGCATTCTCCTAAAAAACACCCCTAACTAAGCTCCGCAATGTATTACATTACCATTCTGCATTTCAGCTAGCAGTAAGGACTCACAAGTGACTTGCCCAGGTCCTCACTAAAACCTCTGCATGCAGTCTGGCATACAGCTTAGCTTTGGGTAGCAACTTAATTATATCTGAGATGCTCTCATAGATGCTTATTTCAGGTCTAGAAACCATTTTGGAGAGTTTGCCTCTAGGTTGTTGTATTTGGCTTATAATCCAAAAGAAACTCACTCCCAAAATGGCACGGAACAGATGCAACTACATGTTTCTGAAGTGGTTTAGCCGGTCAAAACTGTGCAAATCGGCTGCAGATCTGTGGTTCAATTCAAGTGAGAAAGCATCTAGAAATATCCTTGCCCAGGCTTTTTTTTTTTCTTCCGTTACAGGATCAATTTGTGCTACATTAGATTAAATGAGAAAATCCTTATTCATTATGGCACAGCATGCACGTACAGATAATTCCTCATAAACTCATAATGGATCAGGGAAACTGAAAACTGGTGAGTGAAAGATGCAGAACTCCAGAGGATCCTTTGAAGTGACAGTGACAAACAAGAGGAACACAGAGATCAGACTTTTCAGACTGCTGAACGAGCAGATGACCAACAGAGAAAATGGTAAATTTAAAACAATAGGCAAAAAAAGCAGTAGGTTGCCCAGTAGTCTCAAATTCTGACATCAGGATCGGACATTTTAGCAGCAAGAGAGAAGGGCCTGGGAAAGGAGCAGTTGCTGGCAGCTGATTCAAATCTGAGCTTTTTCAGAGCTTTGGGGATAATAGGGAAGCCCCAGTTTCCTCGGCCAAGATTAGCTACGTGGCATTTGCAGCTGCTTTATGCAATCTGTACGGCTTCTTGCTCCCTTCACATACCTTGTATACTCCTCCCAGCAGTCTCAGTAGTGGGTGTTACGAGGAGTATCTCAAGATGTCCTTCCCTACTCCCAGGTGACAGAACAGGAACTACCTTACAGGAAACGCACCTTCACCAAGAAACACCCATGGGCATCAGACACACTATCACCCCTACTTTCATTTCAGCCTTTGTCCCTTTGCCTTTATAACTTCACCCTCAGCATTACAAAAAGCCATGTCACAGCAGCACGGAAAGCGTTCATGTAAAGCACAAGAAGAGCAAAACCAACATTCCTACAAATATTCTTCATCAAGCCCTCAAAATTAGAGTATATCATAAAATAAACATACGGATGGCCTGCCAAAATGCCTTTAACTGGGTTCAAGCCGAGCCAGCTCACAACAGGTCAACGATGCAGAACTTAAGGGCAAAAAAGGACAAGCCTGCCATTTTAACCTCCAATCAACTTTAAGTCTCGAGTTCTCATCACTGAAGATTATCTCCAAAATACAAAACGATCTGAACGCATATAGCGTTCCCTGTCCGTGCCTGCAGAAAGCTTGAAACAATTGTTCAGAAGTCCCAGCTGCCTCGTTCTTCTCAAACAGCCACAGAGAACAATAAATACTAATGCCACTATTTTTACTGATAAGCAAAATACATAAGGAAAGAGAGAAGAAAGATCACACCGGGAGTCTGTGCAGCTACAATGCGTCTTCTGCGGTGTCACAAATTGGAGCACAATTAAAAACCAAAATGGCTATTAGGTTAATTTTTTTCTGAGGAACCAAAAACACTGAAGAAAGCCAGAGGAGAGGCCTATCGTACAAAACGCATCCCAAGTTCCTCTTTCCTAAAAAAGCTGGAAATTAGCTGTATACTAAGCACTGGACCAAGGAAATTTATTTCCTGCTTATGCTACATCTTGGGTATGGGTTTAGGCAGATGCCATGGAACTGAAATATTACCAGTAGAGACACATGAAAAAGAGCTTGGAAACTAGTGTTGGAAAAGCTGCTTTTAAATACTCTGCATTGCTGTCCCGACCTGGGACAGCAGTCTCTTCCTTCCAACAGACTGGGGAAAGACGTGCGAGCATCAGAGAGGAAATAAGGACAAGCAATCCTAAAAAAACCCAAAAAACAATAAAACAACCCAGAAAAAGCACATTTTGAATATACTCTACTGAGAACTGTGTCTCAGACCTCAGTTGCAGACAGAGAAGTACCATCTTTCATCTCATATCACTGCAGGTGAAATTTGGAGTCTATCAACAATGCCAAATCACTTAATTTTTACTTTTGCGACATTAAGTTAACCTAAGACTTAAAAAGTTTCAGAATGAACAAGGTTAGGATAAACTGACATCAAGATCCGAACCTAGAGCCGCGGGACTTCACGCACGCAGCGGCTGCAATTCAGAAAAACGGGGAGAAGGAAAGATGACAAGCTGACATGGAGACACGGTGGTGCAAAACAGGAAAAGTGCTGCAGACAGCAGGAACTACGGAGAAGGCTTTTGCTCGAGCAGCGGCGTTCAGGCAAAGAGGCAGAGAGGAAACAGGTGTGATTTCAGAAGAGCCCGTATCCCTTTGCCTTGGACCTAGATTTGGCTCAACGTCCACGGATCGAGCTTTCCCAATTCCACACTGGTTTTTTGGGGGTCTTTTTTTCTTCTTTTTTACCCCTGGAGACAAAGCCAAACGGCACGCTTGGCCCATTCGATCTCCTCTGGGCTACCTGGGCAGGACACGCTCCGCCGCTGCCCACGGACACACCACCTGACGCCTTCGGCCTCCGCCACCCAAGCCTTCCTCCTCCGAGAGGTCGGACCCAGCCTCGCTCGCCTTTAGGGCCCCGCAAAGAGCAACGCGGGCCCACGCCGAGAGTCCAGGGGAGCCCCTCGCCCGCCCCACGCGTGTCCCGGGCCGCCGCCGCCCCACGGGCAGTGCTCGCGAGCGGGACGCTGGCGGGCGCTGGCTGAAGGGACGCGAAAGCGAAAGTCTTCCCCTATCAGAATTTTAAAAAAAATATTTAAAAAAAGGAAAAAAAGGAGAGGGAAGGGAAAAGGTGCGATAAGAAGCAGCTAATTAAACCCACGCACTTTTCAAGGAAGAAAAAAAAAACATATAATGAGAAAAGCCCCCCCCGCCCCGCGACCTCCGGGAAGGCGCCCCCGACCCTGCCCTCACCCGGGGCTGCCCCCGAGGGCCGCGCCCGTGCCGGAGGCCCCCCCTCCGCGGGGCCCGCCGGCCTCCCGGGAGCCGCCGGCCGTGCCGTGCCGGGCCTGCGGGCCTCCGCCACGAGGCGGCCCGGCGGGACGCCCGGGGCCCGCTCCCGCCGCCCCCCCCCGCCCCGCGCTCCCCCAACCCCCCGGCCCCGCGCGGGCCCCCGCTCCCCGCCACTCACTGAGCATCGCAGGCGGCGGCGGGAGGCGGCGGGAGGCGGGGGCCGGCGGGGCCGGGGGGGCGCTGTCACTGCGCCCAGCGGCGCCAGGCGCTGCCGGCGGGCGCGCCGCCGCTGCCGCCTCCCCTGGGCGCGGGTCGGGGTGGTGGTGGCGGTAGCGGCGCTGGGGCGGCCGGCGCTGCCCGGAGGTCGGCGGCCGCCGGCGGCCGCTCCATGGCTGGCTGACACACGCCGCGGCGGGCGGGCGGGAGCGGAGCGGGGCGGAGGGAGGGGGGCGGTGGTGGGGTGGGGGGTGGGGGGTGGGGGGGAACGGGGCGGGGCCGCCGCGCGCGCAGGCGCCCTCCCGCCGCCAATGGGCGCCGGCTCCCCCCATACCGCCTCCCGCGATCGGCGATCGGCTGGCGCTGCCTGGCGGGGAGGGAGGGAAGCGGGCGGGTCGAGCGTGCGGCGTGCGGCGGGGCCCGGCGCGCCGGTGAGGGCCGGTGAGGGCCGGGCGGTACCGGCTGCGGGGCGGGAGGGGGGACGAGGCCCCTGCGAGGCGGGGGAGGGGGGGCTGGTGCGCCCCGCGGAGGAGGCGGCGGCCCGGCGGGGCCGGGGGGTGTCAGGCCCCGAGCGGTGGGTGCGCGGCCGCCTTCCCGCCCCACCGCCGTCTCCTCGGCCGCCCTTCCAACCGCGTCTCCTCCTCGCCTTCGGCCCAGGTGCGGTCCCCATGGCGGCCATCTACTCCGGGATTTACCTGAAGCTGAAAAGCTCCAAGACCTCTTGGGAAGACAAACTCAAACTAGCCCGTTTTGCCTGGATTTCTCACCAGTGCGTTCTTCCTAATAAAGAGCAAGTAAGTACTTTTTAATGGTAAACGCCGAAAGAAGAAAAAAAAATTCCCGATAATCAGTTGCTGCTGAGGATCCAGATCTAGCTGTTCAAGCTTTTGACCCTAGGTGCTAACGCAAATAAAGCTCTGACGGTGAATTGCGGGCGGCCCCCGACTTCTGTGTGGTTGTATGAAATGTTTTCTTAACATCATCTTTCGAGTAGCTTCAGCAGAAAGATCCGCATTGGGGCAGGAGGAAAGAGTCGTTCTTGCAGAGAGGGTAGCGTCTGTGTGGTGTTTTCCAGACAGATGAGAAGCTTTTGTCTTCCGAGCTGTCACTGGTATTGTTATGATATCCTATACAGGATGCTTTAAAGTCTGATGCTTCTGGTCATAATTAAGAACAAGAACTTCAGGGTGGGAGAAGTGCCTGTAGCTACACATGTGCCGCTGTGCTCTGGATTTGTGCACGTGGAAACAGTGCACTCTGGATGTGTGGGCATCTCCTTGGAAGAGGCTTGGAACCCATCCTCTCCCCTCAAGTTTTGACCCTGTTTCCTGAAGGTCTCTTCACTGTTTCCCCTAGTGAGAGGTGTCTTGTGCCGCTCCTCCAGCCTCGTAGTCTTTTGGAGTGTAGTGTTCGCACCGTCTGACACCAGTGTTTTGATTTCCTGTTATTTCAGCTACTTAGAATATTAAACCTAGCCATACACCATCATTTTATTTTGAAATCAGTAATTTAAATTAGTAAGTTTCAACCTTTTCCAGTTTGCACGCATCTAAATTCCTAGGCCTGGATTTCTAGGCAGTAGATTTAAACATACCAAGAGGAAGATGTAAAAGGAATACCAGCTGTCAGAAAGTGAAAACCATCCGATTCTTTAACTTTTTAATTAAAAAACTATGTTTGCTAATCAGTAATGACTTGTCAGAATTATACCCTGATGAAGGAGCCTTAGGATGCTGACTCCTGAAAGCTGTCTTGGGAGGGTACAGGGGAGCACAGGGCCAACACTGGATTTAGAATGAAATCTCTTAGGAATTTAGATCTCACTTAAAGCCTACAAGGGTGGACTTCTCTGCTCATTCCGAGCCTGTTCTGTTCGGATGTAGAGCAGTTCTCAAGGCATGAGTGCTGTAATTGTGAAGAGAGGTACTACTTTTGTCTTGTTCTCACGTGGGGGTTATTAAAGATCACTTTTTCTCCCTTTCATTAACAGGTGTTACTCGATTGGGTAAGCCATGCCTTGGTTTCATACTACAATAAGAAACCTGAACTGGAGGATGAAGTTGTTGAGAAACTCTGGGCATATCTAGACAACATTATCCATAGTAGAAGACTACAGAACCTCTTAAAAAGTGGGAAGACGATCGGTCTCAGTTTTTCAATTGCACAGGTAACTAAAACTGTGGATATTTTGAAACATGCTGGATAGCAGTGCCTATCTTCTAAGCTACGTGACTCTTCCTCATAGTGTAGGGTGTAACGTGAAATATATAATAATTAATCTGATGGCTTTTAGGACCCCTAATAAAAACTTCTCTATTTTCTGTTCTGTGATACAGTTTGTATTTCTGCAACGCTAAGGCTGAAAATGACAGAGTATTCTAATAATAACCTCAAAGTTAGTCTTCCTCTCTGTCTGTAACCTTTTCAAACTCTCAGAGAGTGAACTGGTTTAAGTATTTCAATAGGTAAGTAAAGGCTCAGTTCCATATGTTGCTATTCTGTATTACTTACTGCTTGCCATTTTGCCTAGGAGTCTTAGGGAGAGAGGTATTTTATTTTCCCCTCACCGTGGGGCTCATCAGTGTGTTTGGCTTGAGTACTTGTGCAGCGTGACGTGCTGTTCAGCAGACCCTGCAGCTGCTTATGATGACTCTGAACGGTAGTGGCATTGAATCATTGCTGATCTTAATTGTATCATTATTTTAGCCTCAGCTGAAAGTGAATGGGGGAGACTTCAGTTACAGTTCTAAACTGTAACCAGAAAGTGTATCTTCTTATTCAGTTTCCTGGTTACAGAATAGCAGAATTCGTGGTTGGCTGCAAAGGCAGTCCAAATGGCTGGAAAGAATGGCACTTATAGTTGTGATCTGGCTGGAAGGAAGCAGGACAAAAATGTCTTTTCTTGCAGAAGTTGGTTTGTGAAGTACAGAGAATTGGTTGGATGAAATCTGTGCTTCAGAGATGGTATGCGGAAAGCATGCCAAACTTAATCATGGTCTGAGTGGGATAACCTGTCTGGCTGAAGATGAGGTGAGAGGTACAGGCCGGAGTACCCTAAAGACCAAGGGCAGAGGTGGTAGAGGGCGCAGTGGAAAGAATCTAAGATCTGTTTTAGTCCAGTGGGGATTGAGCTGAGGAGATGAACTGTCCACTACAAGGTGTAAGGAGACAGATGAAATTTTTAACTCTGGAATAGAGGCAAATTTTAAATTGTTACTGAATTTGTTTGCTGACAAGGTTACCTGGAGGTGAGAAAAGGGAGCAAATAAGGGGATCAAAGGAGAAAACCATAGGGAAATCAACACAAAGCTTGAGAAATGGCAGAAAAATGCAAGTGAATTCTTTAGAACTGTGTATCCCTCAAAGAGGAGAGAGAACAGTCCTTCACATTAGACATCAGCATAGGAAACTACTTCTTTTTAAAATATGAAGATGGTATTTAGTCGTGGACATTCTTACTGAATAAGCTTCCTGGATCCAAGGTAGGAAGTGTGTTGTGTGTGGGTTTTTTGTTGTTTGTTTGGAACATAATTTTGGGGACCTTGCAAGAAGGGAGGGAGTTTACCCCTACGCCCTTTCTGCAGGAGCAGCTGTTGGGATCTAGTATGGGTGCCATAGCACACATACTGACAGAGGGCTTCCTCGCTCACTGTGTGGTGCAAACAAATGCAGGGACAGTGTTCTGGCCAGAGGAGCTTCTGGTTTGAGACCCACAATACAAGAGGCCCAGCAGCAGCTGTCAGCAGGTCCCTGTTGCTTACTTCTTGCAGCGAGAGGTCACAGAGGGTAGTGTTGGTTCATTATGATGAGCTTTATCTTTGTGTGCAATATTGACTGTTGTTGTTGTTTTTTTTTTTTTTTTCTTTTTTCAATCTTCAGGTCATAAATGAAAGATTATCAGAGGCCTGTTCTCAAAAAGCACAGCAAAACATTGGCACAGTGCTGAGTTGCTCCAGTGGCATTCTTTCTACTCCTTCACTCTCCATCATTTACACAGCAAAGTGTGAGCTCTTGGTTGATCTCCTCAGCAAGCTGTCCAAGCTGGCATGTCAGCAGCTGGCTTCTGACGACACTGTGGGTTCCCAGGTGTTCAGCGTCCTCCAACTTACCTTTGCTCAGTACCTCCTGATCCAGAGGCAGCAAACCAACCCAAATCGTGTGTTTGGGCAAGTGACAAGTCACTTGCTCCAGCCATGTCTTCTCCTGAGGCACTTGCTGACTGCGAGGAGCTGGACACAAGCAGATGACAACCATGTGCGTCAGCACCTGAGCAGGGAAATCCGAAACCAAGTAGAAACTTTGCTGCAGGCTGGGTTATTCCAGCCTGAGCTTTTCTCATCCTACAAAGAGGAGCTTCTGCCAGAGCAGGAACTCCAGGAGAAGAAGAAAGGAGCTTTGAAAAGTCTTTTGCTACCAGTCAACACTGTGCAGACCAAGCTGGGTGACAGCTTTTGTGAACCTGCCCTCCATGGAGCTGTTGTGGCTGGTTCAGTGTCACTGCTGTATAAGCTCTTTCTGGACTCATACTGTAAGGCAGAAAACCACCTTGTGTGTTTCCACATGCTCAGCAGGCTTTTTGGCTGTCTCAGGCTCTCTGGCCTACAGGAGGGCGTATGGGAGGATATGCTCTCTCCTACGGACTGGAGCACAGAGCTGCTTGCTTTGGAACAGCTTCTGAGCTTGGTGCTTAGCAGTGATATCTATAATGTTGCCAGTGACCGTATCCGGCACAAGGAGGTACAGTTTGGGTTTTACCGCAAGCTAGCACAGATGTTGATGAGCCACTCCCAAGCTTCCATCCCTGCTTGGTTCAGGTGTCTCAAACTCTTGATGTCGTTAAACCACCTTATAATAGAGCCAGACTTGGATGACTTAGTGGCCTCTGCATGGATTGATGTGAAGGTCTCTGAGCCGCGTATGAAGAAGCCCCAGGAGGCTCTCATCAACACCCTGTTTCAGACTTACTCGAAGCTGCGACAGTTCCCACGGCTCTTTGAGGAGGTGCTGACAGTCATTTGCCAGCCAGCTGCTGATGAACTGAGGCTGCCTGTCTTCTCTGCTGGCCTGATGGTAAAGCTTCGTGAGTGCCTCCTTGAACTGCCACCCAACCAGATTCTGGACATTTTGTGTCTCTGTGTGGAGAAATGCCAGACCCTTATCATTCCTGATGTTGAAGGGTCAGCTGACGTGGCCTTGAAGCTGCTGTCTGTGAGCTCGGTGCTGCATGCTTTTCTGTTCAACATGAGGAGCCTAGATGATGTCACTCCTTCCCCTGTGGTCCTTCGCACTCAGAGTCTGCTGGCAAAGATGCAGAAGGGAATAATTCAGCCGCTGTTGGAGCTGCTGCAGGCTCCTAGAAGAGAGGAAGAGAAGTCAGACCTTTGGCTAAGGAAGGCCAGTGACTCTGCTCTCCTCCTTATTTACACTTGGGTTGAGGTAGACGCTTTGTTTCGCATTAGCTGCAGTAAATATGTGTCTCCAGCAGCTGAAATTGCTGGTGCTGTTACTGCATCTGCTGCAAGGCACAGGGGCATTTCAGCTTTCTTCCCTGGTGTGGAGGAGCAGAGCTGGGAGAGAGTCATGGAACTTGCAAATAGTTTTGCCTCCACTAGTAAATATTGTTTAGAACTGCTCACACTGCAGAAAATGAAGATGATCTTAATGCAGACCGAAGCTGACCCACAGGCCTTGCAGGATGCTGCCGCTTTCATCCTGGAGTCTGGGAGATACAGCATGAGCAGGGGAGAATCTGAACCATGGGATGGAGATATCAGTGCAATAAGTGATCTCACCTACCCCACGGCCCACTGGCACCTCGTCATCTCCAACCTGACTATCTTGTTGCCTTACATTTCCCTCAAAGATGTAGAGTACATTGCAAATGTGCTTCTAGAGACATTAGTATTGTCCAAAGCTCAGGAAGCTGATGCAGACCCGGAGCCTTCCATCAGCATTGGAAAGATATCTTTTGGGTTGATACATAGCTCCTTTCTACCGGAAATGAAGGTCCTGCATTGTGCTTTTCTGACCAGTCTTATTCATCAGTTTGCTGGGGTGCTGCCCTCTGCTGCCAGGGGTTCAGTAGATCTGCCACTTCAACAGCTCTCTGCAGGTAATATCCCTTGGCATGAAGAAATCCTGGCTCTTTGCAGACCTGTTGACCCATTGGAAGCACAGTCAGAAAACAAACTGCTGAAGGATGAGCCCAGCTTGTCTTGGAAAACACTGGAGGAAGTTGCCCAACGTGTAGTATTGTTAGCAAAAAACGGCTGCCCTGTCATCCTGAAAGAAAGTCAGCTGGAAAGCTGCTTGGGTTTGCTAGAAATTGCTTCTCTTCTGCAACTAGATAGTCTTCTTCCCTCTGACTGTACCCGGTGCTTTCTGGTGCTGCTGTCCCTGCTAGCCAATACCAAGGCTAGTGTCTCTTGCAGCAAGCTGTTACTGCTGAAGTTCTTTAGTACCTGCTTGCACCTCCTGAGATGCCTGCAAGCTGGCAGGAATGCCAACTCTGTTTTTAAGGTGTTTCATGCCAGCGATGTTCTTGAGGCTGTCATGACCTCTCAGCTCACAGCTAGCAAATTCTTCACTGATTTTTTGACCATTCCTGTTTGGGCACAGTATCTCCAGGATGTCCAAGCCGTTTTGGAAAACTTTCTTCAGATGATTATTGAAAGAAAGCAAAGTGTGAGGCTCAACTTGGAAAAGTTCATGTCTTTCCTGGCAAGCTGCAAGCCAGACGTTGGTGCCGCCAAAAGCAAAGGCTGGAAAAACTGGAATCCCGCAGCTGGGCAGTTACTGCTCATGGCGTTCACCACGCTGTGTCATGTCGTCACGCTCTACCTTCAGCACCTGCCAGAAAAGAAGCTGCAGACTGTGGATGTACTGTCTGCTCTGTTGGAGCCAGTAGTTCTGCAGATGGTCCGAACTGTTGAGCACGGTCTTCAGAGTAACACCCAAACCCAGCCTTTGCCTGTAGCGTTCATACCATCTGTCACTACTCTTCTCAAAGCAGATCTGAGCCATGCTGTCAAGAAGGGCTGGCAGAAGGAGCCCAGTGGGTTTTTGGAGCAGCCCCGGATTGAACTGTACCAAAAGTTTTACTCTCAGATACTGAGAGAGCTGCCCTGCGCAGGAGGTAATCTGCAGTTCCTTCAGTCTGCGTTGCAGTTCCTAACGGTCTTCTGCTCGGTGCCAGAACTGTATCCTGGAAAAGAAACTGCAGTCACGGTTGTTTTTGCTCTGAAAAAGCTTCTCACTGGTATGAAAACTCCCTTTCTCCAATTCCTTTGCTAATATTGCAGCGCAGAGGCGAGTTAAAAGCCATTTAGCAAAACACACAGGTTTTTGAAAAGTCTGCGTCTCTTTATCTGTGTTACAGCAGTAGGCTATCCTTTTATAAATGCATAACAGGAAGGCTTTCAAGGAGGTAATGTTGTGGTACCTGGACCACAGCCACAGTCTAATTTGGTAATTATCTTCTCCTGGAAGATGCAAACATCCTAACAGAGTTGGGGTCCTCAGTTACTCATCCCTGTAGAGCATTTTGACAGTAACTGGGATGTGGTGCAGACCCCACTTTGGAGGCCACTGCTCAAGTGTGCTACAGTCATGATCTCAATGTTTATATTGGCATTAGGTAGTTGAGAACAGGGCACAGCTCTCCATAGAAAATCTGATCTTGAATTTGTGCAGTTGAGTTTGAGCTAGAACTTACACATAGATATAGGCTTACTCTGTCCCTTCCCTGGCCTGCGTTTCAATCCTTCAGCATTGTGGGGCTCAGTAAGGCCACTGAGAGCAGGGATTTCACACTACAGCTAGGGACCACGAGGATGTGTCAGCCGCTGTAGTTTTTCACAGACTTTTCTCTCTCTCATCCTGTGCCTCACTTTACTAGTCTAAGATTGGTAAAGTGCTTTAGCCTGGAGACTTAATCACCATAAAAAGCTGTAAGAATTTCTGATGACTAAGTATTCAGTAAGATGAAATATGGATTCCTGTTGAAGAAGATTTTCGGTATTGCCACAGATCCTGTGGATACTTGTGGAACTAAAAACCAAGCCTTCAGAATCAATTAAGATATAAGCTAGTCCAGGACTGTCTACGTAGTAATAATTGAGTAAGTGGGGAGTGTGACTTATGATCAGCAGAGACGAAACTTTGTCAGCTTAATGCTTTTGCAGCTTGTGATGGCTCCCTGGCCAGCATTTGTAGTAAAGTCCTGTGGCTTGTTTAGCCTACTCCCTTGGCTTGTGCATGCACTTTGTTTTCGTATTTCCATACTACTGAGGGTGTTTTATTGGTATGGTGACTGCTCTGTGAACCCTAGGGTGGGAAATACTTGAGAACAGCAATTCATTGCAGGAGCGGGGAGGGAGGTAAAGGGAAAGCATGGGGCCCACTGTGCATCTGAGTGTTAAAAAGGTACCCACAGAGTTGCTTTAAGGTTCAATTCACGCTGTTCTTACCTGTGGAAGTCCCTGTCTTGGGAACTGATTAAGATGTGCTGTGTCTCTTCAATATGCAGGTCCTGCAGTCACAACCGAGGTGATCCAAAGTATGGAGATGGAGCTGGCGGAGGTGCTGGTCCAGCTGCTGGGAAACTGCTCTGCCGAGGAGTTCTATACCATAATGAGGCTGGTGCTGCAGGGACTTGAAGTGAGGAATGTTTGGCAACAGAAGGCTAAAGTAAGGCATGAGCTTAGTTTATGGTTAACCTCTTTCTTCGGTTTTCTGTATCGTGAAAAAATTTTGTTGGCTGAATGACATCTGATAAATATTTTTTTCTTCTTCCTGCTTTATGATCAGTGGTCAGGTCAAATTAATTTATGCGGTTAAGGGCTTGGCAACTGTGCTGAGATATGTTCTGGATATAAATTGAGAGAGGTGGAAAGATCCTGGAAACCTACTGGGAAAAACTTTCTTTCGGTTCAAGGACTCAACAGTCTTAATTCCATGTATTGTCAACAGAAATCACACAGCTGTGATGTTACAGGCCATGCTGAGATTTTTTTTTTCCACTTGCCCATCAGAGCTCTTGCACAACAGACACCAACAGTCAGTGAGTTTAGCGCTGTTTGTCTGTGGCTCTTGTTAAAGGGTTAAAGGCACTTTTAGAAATGCTGGCGTTTTTAAGTAAAACCAAAACTGCACCTGTGCTTTTGGTATTTGTTTCTATAAAGACTTTTACTCTGTAATAACCAGATACCTACTAAGTTACACTCAGTAGCTTTTTTTAATACTATGCCTTTTTCCAGAGCAGCTTAAGCAGCAGAGGTGGCACATGGAACACTTTTGGCAAAAAAAGCCAGCTCCACCCTCCACAGAAAGCTCAGTGACTTGAGAATGAAACTTGGATTAAAATCGGGGGTTTATCTGGCTCTGTCAGAAATAGTCACGGATGTGCTGCATCCATGCTTGATATGCCTTTTTGAAAGTGTATCTGAAATTCCTGCACTATGCATATAATTCCTGCCACCTGACTATACCTTGTAATATGTTTCTTTTATCTGTCTGTCATAACAGCCAGCAAGTAAAAAAAGCCCTGCTGCCAAATGTGGCATTGTTAGCGTATAGTATACTGGCGTCCCTGTATTCCCTCTTTCATCTAGTGGCACTGAAGGAGAAAGCTTTCCTTTCTTAAAAATCATATAAGCCTTTTTGTACAGTAAGTTGATTCTAAAACAAACATAGCATGCAGTACATTTGGGCCAGTGCTGCTCAGCATATTGAACTTTGTTGAGCAGCTGCTTACTTCACAGTTTCCAAAGAGATCTATTGGTGGGAGGACTTTTATGTGTCAGGGCTCTGGTAATGCTCAGAACTGCCACTGCCCTTGAAAGAGCTCTTCTGTGCTTGAAAGGGGCCAGTGCATCTTGTACCCGTGACTGACCATCAATCTGCTTTCTGCAGGAAGTATTGTCGGCTGTTACGCTAACCAAATTGTTGCTCAGCTGCCCATTAAGGGGAGACAAAGAGAAAGCCTTCTGGTTTGCCAGCCCACAGATAATCACAGCTTTAGCTGTAAGTATCTCTTTATTGTAACTTCATTACCTATCCCTTTTCTTTGTTGGAGCCTGTAGTGGTTACATGTACCATGCACAGAGGCATACAGGAACAAAAAAGTTGTGAATGCTGGACAAATCCCTACCAGATTCACCTGCACTTTTTTGTATATACCCGTTCTCTCCTCCTTCCTCAAGTAAATCTCCTCCTGTGACTGCAGTGTGTAGATCATCCATTTCTCATTATCAGTAATTTTCTGGGACTGCCCCATGTAATCTGGAGCTTGGGAGAAACTTGTTAGGCTGCAGAGAAGAGAGCCTGCGTCTCCTCTCCTTCCTCCTATTCAAAAGAGAAGGTAACTGTCAGCCCTATGTTGCAGCAGAAGCCAACAACAGCAAAACAAGAAAAAAGTGCTCATATTAAAAAAAAAATTAAATTCATTGAATTATGAACGAGAAACTTAACTGAAAGTAACCAAACCCAGGTTTCCTGTCCTTCATTCGTACAGCATACAAACCTAGCGATGTAGGTTTTAATTCTCTCACGGTGATGGTGTCTCTAGGCCAGAATTTGTCAGAGGTTGGCTCTGTAGTGCCTAGGAATTGTGAACATGAGATTTCTGCCCTTTTTTGGTAGGTCTGCATGCTTGTAAAGGAGAGAACGGCATCAGCGCATTCACGTGAGGAGGTGCAAAGAGGTGCTGGTTGTCAGGGGACTGGGGAGCAGTTACAATTCCACACTCACAGCAGTGTTTGCTTGAAATGCGTCATACGTATCCTTGCCCAGGGTGCAGTTGCACGAATATGGCTAAAGTGCAGGCGTCTCCCTGCCAGTCCAGCTTGCACCAGTCTAGTTCCATTGACTCAAGTCAGACCATTATGGTTCTCTGCTGTGCCAATGCTCATAAGTGGCTAATGCATTCCTTATCTGTTTCCTGTCTTCTTGTAGATGCAAACCAAAGAGGCCTGTCAGGACCAGTCACTGATTTCCACCATAGTTGTACCTATTCTAGAGACTGTAGCAGCTCTGCTAAGGCAAGGAGAAGGGATTCTGTTGAATCCACACCATGTGGCATTGGCATTCAGCATTCTCCTAACAGTGCCTTTGGATCATCTGAAGACAGAAGACTATCGCAGTGTCTTTCTGGGAATCCATGAAGTGCTCTTCTCCATTGTGCAGTGTCATCCGAAGGTATATTTGGGGGGGTTGTGGGGGGAAGGTAGAAAGAACCAACGCAGAGGCCAGTGATGAGGATTTTTTTTTAATAGACGTTTTGAAATAATTTGTCCTGATAGTATGAAAGTGTTTTGTACTGCTTGCCGTTTAAAAGGCTGGGAATCTCAAAATCACATGATTTCAGTTGCTCTCCTGCTTTGTTTTATGCCTGTGTTGTTGGTCTTAGGCAGCAGATTGCTTATCAACATCTGATGCTAGATTAGAAAAAAACTTTCCCTTTTTTTATGCTTGATTTCTAGAAGCACAAGCGGCTCAGGCTCTAGGACCTCATTCTCACTGGTGATCAAGATTCTGCAGTCCTTTGAAAACAGGGCTTAGACACATTAGAAGTTGGTGACCTTCAAACATTGCACCATCCTGGTGCTCTTGTCAGCCTTCTGGCATGGGAAGGTGAAGCCACGTCAGGACTTGCACAGGGTTGGAGCTGCTCCTTTTTGGAATATGTAGGCAGGAAGTGGAAGAAAACAGGAAAGGGGCCTCATGCATTTGTATTAGGACTGAGAGCGAAGAAAGCTAAAGACGGGGAAATGGCAAATTCTAAAAGCAAGGCAGTACGCATTGCTAAAATGCCCTTACCAAAACCCCGTGATAGAAAGCTGCCTATCCAGGCTGTTCTCATACAGTGATCTGTAGTGTTACTGGACCCTGCGTTCTGTGAATCTGGCTACACAGGTTCTCTGCCAGCAAGAACAAATTCCCTGGACGCTAGGGTACTAAATCAAATGCTGCTTCGGATAGATGGAGAAACTCTAATATGATGGTTATTTGAATATGGCCAGGACTGCAGTCCTGCTCCAGGATTCTCATGTGCTAGATACTGTATGGATACAGAACGAAAAGGTAGTCTCTGCTCCTGACAGCTGTATAAGCTATATAGTTTTTTTTACAGGAATTTATTTCCCTCAGACCATGGGGATGTGTACCTCTACTCTCTCCACTTGTTTTACTACGTAATCTTAGATGTTTTTATTTAATGTCTTTGCAGGTGCTGTTGAAAGCAGCACCATCTTTTCTGAACAGCTTCCATCGTCTGGTTGTTTCTGTCATGCATGAAGGACGTCAGAAAGGAGACAGAGGTACCATATCTTTTCCACTTTTGTGCTACATATACACACTGTAATTTGGTATATTCTAGAAGAGGAGGTACAGAACAGGGCAGTCTGACACCAGAAGCAAAGTCCTCAAAACCTAGCTGCGGCACTGAAACCATTAGCCCTATCTGTCCTTTATGTAAAATTGAGGATGAGCTTTGTAGTATTGTGGGCGTGTGAAGTTAACTGGGGCTCCTGTGGAGCTGCATCCAGACAACACTGCTTTAGGTGAATAAGGTATCCTTCACTGACTGGCTGGCAAGTAGGCAGGAACTGGTAAGGCTTGCTGTGCCCAATTTCTGCTCTTCCTATCAGCCTCTGTGCCTGAAAACACGGTGGCTGTGAGCTCTGGTGATACATGCTAATACGCCTGAGTTATAGCCCCAAATAGATCCTATTGAATGGAGCTTCTTGAGACTGGAACTGTGTTTACTACACACCTGAATTGTCACCGTTCTCTGCTAAGCATAAAGCCAGAACATTACACATATCTGAAGCATCAGCTGGGATTAGGCGATATATCTGTATGGTCAAGGATTTGGAATTAGTGTAGTAAAATGTTGCAAAAGGAAGGAAGAAGAAAAAAAAAGCTTGTTACAGAAAGTTTTTAAAGAATTTACAACGTCCAAGTAGCCAAGTCAAAGATGTTCACAGTGATTAATGTCTGCTTTATGCTGGTCAGGACACAAACACCCTGTCATTAATAGTGGTGCCTTTTTGAGACTTAATGGCCTGCAGCTGCTTGCATCCCAGCTTTCCACTGATATCCTACAGCTTATTCTGTGTTCAGATTAATTTCAGCTGATACGTTGCCCACAGCTGCGGGCAAATGTAAGTGTATGCATCATGGAGGAATATACTAACAAAGGCTCAATGATAGAGGAAAAGGTATCTTAAACTGGTTTAAACTTTGAGAATTTGCTAGCCTCTGTAATATGTTTGCATAATGCAAGGGTCACAGGAAACTTATGGGTATGTGGTGTCCTAAAGTTTAAAAATATGCTATTTATCTTTTCAGGATTGTTTTATTTTCATAACAGATAACATAAAAGTAATTTCTAGATTTCCCTTCTCCCTTGTTTGTGTTAGTTGTCTTCATTTATTGCCTACTGAAAGGGTAAATTCGCAGGTGATCTCTGCAGTTTCACTTTAAATATCTCCAGTGCTGTTGCTGTATTCCATGTAGTAAATCTCATCAGAAAGCTTTCTTACTCTGCTGTTTCTAAGAGATGTCCTGTGATTTTCTGTAGGTAGAGAGTATAATTTTCCAGTCTCCTTGTTTTCTCCTCCACAGTGCTAGTTGGGATTGAATCATGGAAGGGACCACAGCTGCTGCTTTTAGCACTTCAGCGTATATAACAAATACTTTTTGCCTTGCAGTGCATGTGGAGTGGGAATCAGTGTGCTCTTACAAAATAACCCCTGGAAGAGGAGATGTATGTGGTGCGTTGTGGGGGTGTGGGGGGCCTCTCAGCTGTGGTTTGATAAGAAGAAGAAAAAATGGGCAAACTGGCATTGGCTTCATGTCATTCAAGAATCATATGGAAGACTGGGTGATTGGTTTTTTCCTAGTGTTTTTAAGCCGTAAATGCCAGACTGCAACTCACTTTCTGTTCTAGGCAATACAGATGAGTTTGAAGTCGTACTGAAGTGTGCACACTTGGTGGAACGGATGTATACTTATATTGCTGCAGAAATGGAGGACTTCACTGTGTTTTCTGCTTTCATTGTGGCTCAGTATGTGACTGAATTGCAGAAGGTAACACGTTCTCAACTATCTTGAAAGTGGCATGGTATTATGCTGCCTTTGGAGTTCCTGTTCCAAAGGCAGCTGTGTTAAGTTTTGTAAAATCTGTGAAGTTCTGAAAGCTGCTGTGCCTCGTGAGGATACAGGTTTGATCCAGACTTTCTGTTATTTTGAGCAAGAGTTCCTGAGAACCTGCCTTACCCAGCTCCTGAAAACTTTCTAAACATGTGAGCTGTATCTCTTTTTTTTTAAGGCAAAACAATACTATGCCTATTTACAGAACTGCTTTGCTTTTCTGTCACGTTGGGTGTTGGTTTTAATTCATGTGGTAGTTAGGTTCTTCTCTCAGCTAGTCTCCGTTGTCCAGGGTTGATAGCAGTTAGGGCTCCATCTGGCAAAGCAATGGAGAAAAATTCTCCTGGAAAATGTCTAAATGACTAAGTGAATTCACTTAGTCTAAATGACTAAGTGAATGGAGAATATGTTACCAAGTCAGAGAATTGTTAGCTTTTCAGCAGTTCTCCTTCCAATACCAAAGATATCATTCCCATCCTTGCTGAAAACAACTACTTCTGCTATTAGGAACACCAGAGGCAGATCAGTAGCTTCTCGCACCCAGAGCTAAGTTCCAATTGTCATTCCTTTCAGCCTAATGGATTTGTGGCTCTGGCCTGGGCATGGGCTGAAATACAAAAAGGAGTTTTAGTCTTTGATTTTAGGCTCTCTTACCACAAAAATATCCTAATGGTGCTGTTTGTGAAGAATTATGGTGTAACCAATGTAACTAGCCATGAAGGTTGTGATGTAGCTTAAACTCAGCTGCCTTCTCTATTGCCTGGCTTTTTACTAGCTTTGGGAGCAAAACAATGGGATACATCAGTTTTTAGCCACGTTATTTAGTGTTCCTGGTAGGTTGGTTATTGTTTACATAGTAAATATAGTAGTTCAGCAAATGCTAGGGACAAATTACTGTTAAGACTACTTCTGCTCTATTTAACTGTCTCTGAACTGTGAAATCTGTTCATCGCTGAATGTAGAGCCTTTACTCAGAAACCCTGACTTGAATTGTCAAATGACCTTTCCAAGTTAAAAGGACACTTACTCGGTGTTAGCAGCGTACAAAGTCTCATGAGACTTCTAGGAAAGTTTTGTGCAATACTTACCACTGGAGAATGGAAAGTGATGGGTGTTAGCTGAAACCGCCACGCATCAGTAACGTATGCGTGGAACCTGTGGGCGTGGAAAGGGGGATCGGTGTAGTGAGCCATCAGACGCTGTGACAAAGGAGTGTTTTCTGTCTAACAGAATAGATAGATCACAAGTAGGTGATGATTTATTTGCTCGTTATACTGGTGAGAACTGATGGGTATTGGAGGAAGGGGAGGCCTCAGTATGCCTGTCTTAAGGAGGCACCTACAATGTTGCTCTGTGGAGGGAGAGAAAAACTGTTACCATTCATCTCTTCTGAGTCCAGATCAGTGGTTTTCAGCCTGTGATCTGAAGACAGTGGGGTCCACCAAAGGTAACTGAGAAAAACATCTTGGTAGATTTAAGTCTTTATGTGGGCCCCTGCACGCTTACTGGCACCCTTTTAAAGGTCTGCAAACTAAAACTGATGAAAGCTACTGGCCTAAACAGTCACTTACTCCTAAAGTGGTTGTGTAACAGTTCCCTCAGTGCTTCCTCTTTATACCAGGAAATAAAATATCTGTGCAAGTTATTTTGTGCTAATCTAGAAAGATTCCTTGCTGGAGCGGGTGGCATCTATAGCCTCTCTCACACTGTTGACAGTGCTTTTCCCTTGTTGTCTATGAGCTGTTGCTTAATTCAGCAATAGTGAAATACCCCTTCACACATCAAGAGCTCTGTAATGCTTGACAAATTGGTTGTGCTAACTATATAGACCATAAACACTTGCAAGCATAATCAACTGCCAGCCAGTAGTGGCAGCTGTTTAAATCTTTGGTTCTGCTTCCCATAGTGTTACTAGAGGGCGTTTATAGGAAACCGCACTGCAAAGCAAGAATGGGCCAAAAAAGACATGGGTCCAGATTAATTTGTGATGTAAGGGATGCAGTTCCATTAACTGCAGCTCTGAGGTACCTGCTTATCCCAAGTGGGACATCTGGTCCATCTTGTCAAGAGCTGTGGTTTCCCTGTCATCATTCTCTGCAGTCATTTCTCTGCCCTAGGAAGGCAGGGGCCAGCCCAGCACATTCACTGGGAGTTGTGATGCTCAGCTCTTCTGTTACTTTAGTGCGTGGTGTGGGAAGAAACAACATCTGTTATAAACCAGCCGATAGACTAACTCACATAGGAAAAAATTACAAGCTTTTGGACATGCAAACTCGTTGGGGGTCACAGATCCAAAGAAAGGCTTATGGGCCTCAATGCCTGCTCTATGTTTTTCCCGGTGCTGTTAGCAGGTCTAATAAAATACATTAGCTGTTTCACATTTAGGGCAGAAAGAGAGCAGGAGCCTGTCACAATGATTAGGAGTGCACTTCATTAGTGGAAAGTTTATTAGTTGCCTCAGGAAGAAAGAAGTCTGAATTTTAATGACAGCTTTTCATGTAATTTTCATTAGGCCTGGAGTACAGAGGCTAAGGTCTGGAGGCATAAAGCTAATTTTGGGATTCAGCAAAGATAAGACATGGTTCTGTGGCAAAAATAATGTGATTGTGCCAGAGGCCAGCACCGCCTCAGGCAGTGAAGTATTTAGCAAGTGATTGTGAGCACAGGACAAGTTCCAGTTAGCCTGGAGCACCAGAGGACTCCAGAGGCAGCGCTGATGTCCTGGTTGTAGTGGCAGTTCTGCTGGTTGTGGGGTTGAGCAGGGGTTATAATGGCAGGAGCAGGGCATGGAGTCCCGAGTCTTTCATTATATTCTTTCAACTTTCTGTGTGACATCGGGCAAGGTACCTGATTTTAAAACAATGCACATCTCCTGGGCTTTTTGAAGGCTTCTTTTATCATAGAATCATAGAATAGTTTGTGTTGGAAGGGACCTTTAAAAGTCGTTTAGTCCAACCTCCCTGCAGTGAGCAGGGACATCTTTGACTAGATCAGGTTGCTCAGAGCCCCGTCCAGCCTGACCTTGAGCGTTCCCAGGGATGGGCCATCGACCACCTCTCTGGGCAACCTGGGGCAGTGTTTCACCACCCTCATTGTAAAAAATTTCTTCCTTGGATCTAGTCTGAATCTACCCTCCTCTAGTTTAAAACCATTTTTCCTTGTCCTATGGCAACAGGCCCTACTGAAAAGCTTGGCCCCATCTTTCTTATAGTCCTCCTTTAAGTACCGAAAGGCTGCAATAAGGTCTTCCCGCAGCCTTCTCTTCTCCAGGCTGAACAACCCCAACTCTCTCAGCCTGGCCTCACAGCAGAGGGGCTCCAGCCCTCTGACCATTTTTGTGTCCCTCCTCTGGACCCGCTCCAACAGGTCCATGTCCTCCTTGTGCTGAGGGCTCTGGAGCTGGATGCAGTACGTTGAAGTCCTCAGAACAACTTGATATTTATCTAACAATTTGTATAAGTGATTGACTTAACCCGAATTGATTGACTACCCAATATAAATGATAGAGTAGCCTAAAGGAAGGGCTCATTTGAAACTGAGACCTAGTAGCATACAGCTAATATGGGACACACAGAATCTACTGAAATGTGTAATCCAGGGCAAGTATTTTAGGTTTTTTAAATTAGTTTTTCTGCTGAGGAGTCTTTCTACAATTCCAAGATGATAACTGCCTTTGCCTCCGCTTCAATGTGTGTGCCAGCACTCTTCCGCGTTTTATTGCAAGGGGCATGCTTGTTCTGCAAAAAAATACTTGCAAAAATCAGGAAAATATTGCACCAAGTCAAAATCTTGGATTTTATCTGATGGGCTGTTCCAGATGGTCTGATGGGCTGGATAACACATATATTAATGTATATTAATGTATACTGACTGCGGAAAGGGTGTTTTCTTGCCTTTTTGTCTTTGAGTTTAATGCAGTTTTGTTCCTCTCATAGGTGACTTTGCACCCGGCTGTAAAGAAACATCTCACAGAAGGGATATATCACATCCTTGACCTTTGCATTGAACGGGACATCAAGTTCTTAAATGCATCGCTACCAGCAGGTGTACGGGAGGTCTTTAAGGATCTGTATAATGATTACAACCACTACCACAAAGCAAAAAAACTGGGGGAGGAAAAGTATACTGCGTGATGAATCCTGTCTGGTGCTGCACAGTCAGTTTCTGTTTGGGATGACTAGTAAGATCAAATCTGAAGAGGGTCTCCTCTGAACACGGACTGTGTCTATCTCAATACAGCCAGCCTTCATAATGGGAAAAAGGGGAACGGGCAGGGCGGATGTGCTGTTAGGTCTGGTCCTGCTGTGTGCCATAAATGGCACAACTGCTGCACCTGTGCTGGCCCCGGTGAACTCACCGGGGCCCCCAGCGAGTTCACTCGCTGCAGTCTGGCAGCAGATGTTAAGGCTTCAGGCTTCAGTACATCATGGTGCTTTTCTGTAGAAGCAATAGGCTGGTGTAAAAGCCAGTGAGGGTTATAACTCCTGCTCTCGCTTACATGGTAAGCAGAATTAAAGCAGTTAAAGTGCTTATTTTTGTACCTTGTTATTTTACATTTTATTACTGAAGAAATTTGTGAATGTTACCCAGCTGTATGGTAGGCTGTTGTGCAAAACTGTGGAAATACAGTCAAAACTTTGAAAGTTTGTATCTCTTTGCTTGATTGGTTTTGCTCTTTGAGTCCAGCCCTGGGCAATCTGGTCTGACCTATTGAATTTCCTTCCCAATTGAATTATCCTGTGATCTCATGATAATCAAAAAGACTGACTACTTAGAGCTCTGGTCGATTTACTGTCATTAAGCAATTATACTTAGTCATCTGAGCTGTGGTCGCTCTCAGTGTACGTTTTTAGCTTGCAACAAATGCTAGGTGCCAAGGCCTATGTGAGACTTTTTTGGTCTAAGCTGCGCCTTGTTGCTTTGCGTTCACTTTAGGTTAAGAGCAAGCCCTGGACTTTCTGCAGCTCCATGGATGGTTATTTAATAAGCTGTGGTAAATTAATCACATTTGAGCCTGTAAGGAGCTTTTTCAAGTAGCTTCCTTTCATTAGCTAAGCTACAGAAGATTATTTTCTTGAAAATGATAAAGACCAAGGTTCCAAACTTTTACATAAGTGGTAAAACAATCTTCACACGTGCACACAGTAGTAAGAACTCAATGCTCTCAGATGATTATCTGCTTTAATCTGTAGGGGGGTGGGGTGGGCAGAGGAAGACTGGAATGTGGCTTACCGCTTTTGCTGGGTCCGTCTGCCTCGTAGCAAGGTCCAGAGGATGAGGGTTGGCTGGGACAGGAGGCTCCACATGGCACAGACAAGGGAGGTGAGCTGGGCTGTGGGGGAGCAGAGGCAGGTGGAGCTGGACCTCGGGGCAGGCAGGGCAGGAGCGTGGCAGCTGCTGTCTGACATAAAGCCCTTCATGCTCCTCCTGTACTGCCCCGCTGGCTGGGGCCCTGGCAGGGCACTACTGGTATATCACAAATCTCCACTGGGACCATGGTGTGACTAGGGTATGTCGTCAGGTGCCTGGCCCTGGGGCAGCTACCTCTGCCACTCACGCTGGTGCCTGCTCGCTTCCTCCGTCTTTGCCATGTGGAGCCTCCTGTGCTGGCTAAACTTCATCCTTTGGACTGGAGATGGTCCTCCTCATGTCTTGAGCAAGAAGCTTGGAGAGGAAGCTATGATACCATGCAAGCACTGTTCAGAAGTAGCCACAACAGTAGTATGTTATCAATGCTGTTCTAGCAAAGCACAGCACTGTATGCACTGTCATGAAGCAAGTTAACTCCGTCCAAGCTGACCCTGTACACAGTGTGCCATTTCTGTATTTTATCTCACAGCTGAAAAGCTGATACAGGCCAGTGTTTGGAAGGGCAGTTACCGCTGCCTGACCAGGCTGTGCGACACTGAAGTGCCTGGTATGTCCCAGAAGGGAAACGTGTATGAGCTGGGTGCAGCCAAATGGGCACCGAAGGGAGGAGGGCTCCAGGGTGAAGTTAGTTTATACGCTAGTAAAACGAAGGAAGGTTATTAGCGTTGGGAGAGGATCTGGAAAGAAGAGAGTGAGAAAAGGACAGCTAGGTTTGGAAGCGGGGGAGGAAGGAAGTGAGGTAGCATCTCTGGCACGTAAGCGTCAAGGCTCCCCTGATGTAGCCATATGGTTGCAAGCCACACACGTAGCTCAAAAGCTGCTGAATGTAGACCACAGAGTAAATAACATCTTACTCGTAGCTTTAGAGGAGGTAAACTACTTGAGTTGATATTGAGTTTATTCATGAATATTAACTCTTAAAATTTTAAATTGATCAATTTTAACTTCTTGGCTTGGAAATGTAACTGACTTACATGGGCAAGGATGACGGAAATAACCACCTCCTACTACAAAAAGGACACAGTGCTTGAATTAATGAAAAATTGAAACCCTGCCACAATTAAACCGTTATTTCAGCTAAGCTGTGCAAGTGCCACTTACCCCACAGCCCTCCTTCTCCAGGCTAAGCAGTAGAGTTCTGAAACACAAAGCAGCATTTCTGTGTAGAAGTTACAAAGGGGTTAAAAAGAAGGCTGTATTTCACTTGCTAATCCTAGGTCTTTGTCCCAGAACTGCTTTGGGTTTTTGAGCTAGAATAAATTAAGTCACTGGCTGAGGACCACCTGCTGAGAAAGCAGGCTTTGTTTTACTGAGCGCATTCCCATGTGGGTGCAGCGTTCCTCTTCTGTCACACGATGGAGCCATCCTGCAAGGGTACAAAAGCACCCTCTGAAATCAGTTTCGGAGTCCTCTCCTAGCTAAAGAGCCCTGAGCACAGGGAGGGTGAGGGTTGGGAGAAGCACCATCTCGGAGCTAAAGGACGGGATTGCGACCTTCGTTTCACTTGAGCGTTAGCTGCTTGCGAGCGCACCTAAAAAAAGCACGGTCCTCACAGGCTTCTGCAACAGTTAATCTTGGCTATATTTCCAACTGTTGATGCAGAGCGTCTCTTCCGAGGGCTTCTTTTGCTGCTGCTGCACTGACAGAAATGCCTCCCACAGGCCGCCGGGGTGTCGGGGTGTCGGGGTATCGGGGTGTCGGGGTGTCGGGGTCCTGCCGCTGTGCCGCAGGCTCAGCCTGTGACTCTGCACGCGGGGTGCGTTAGTCGTGCCCAGGCGCTGCCCGAGTCTGCTGTGCCAAAACTAGCTCAAATATAAAGCAGGAGACAGGATGGGCAAGAAGAACAGTCATGACTGGCAAAGGTCACGTTGGTTTTATTTATCCCTTGTTTTGGGGTAGCTGCTGCAAAAATCAGCTGATTTTTCTGCTTACCTGGGGGTGGGGCTCGATGCTTGACTTATCTTACTGTTGTGGATAGAAATGCCAAAAAAGATTATGGTGTAAGACGGTAGAAATTATTTTGCTAGCTTAGAAAGACGTTATTTTTCCTGTTCTTACCTGCTGGGAGGAGACAACATACTGAGTACTTCCCTTCGAGGTTGAAGTGGATCAGTAACTTTCTATTTGTTTACTTCTTGATGCGGGTCTGGGGCTGCTGGATAACAGAAGGCTCCTTCCAAAGCTTTTTTTAAATGGGTTAAAAAATAATAGCGTTACTAAAGGGGTACTTTGAGAGACTGCCATATCATTATCACCCAACCATTACATGTCTCCAGTGATAATAGCTATACAGGGACTGTACAGTCTTTGTGTGTTCCAGACTTCTAAGGACACTTGCCTTGACGTGCCACAATTGCTTTTCTACTTGAACCAGATTTTAGCCATTCAGGTGGAGAACGGCATTTGTGTCCGAAACAGTGTTTGCAAGCATGGAAAAATGATTTTTTTAAAGTTTTTTTTCAGCAAAATGACTGCTTGATGTTTTTCGATAAGAAACATATAGAAGTGCCATTGTATCATTGCTGGCAGTGCTGTCGGTTGCTGCTGTGTGATCAGTGAAGTATTCTGCAAATGGTTAAAGTTTCCAAAAAGGAAGATGCTTTTGTTATTGTATCTACATTGTAAGATTGTAAGGCAAGTGGAAGGGAAACCTGCCTTGCCGTGGAGTAGTACTGATTTGTATTCATGTACTTTTTTTTTCAAAGTATGAAAGGGGTTTTGGGTTTTCTTTTGTGACTTTGAAGCCTGGGAAATTTGTGAAAGGAAGTGTGTCCCTGTGACCTTCTCAGAGCTTTCAGTCTAGGAGAGCCCTCTAGCAAACCCCTTGACAGTCCTTCAAGAGAATTTGGGAAGAATAAATAAAGGCACTCCAAGTGCCTGAGCTGTATTGCCATCCCTCTCCTCCTGCAGAAGGACGCTGACTTTTTTGTCCTTGTTTCTAAAGATGGTAACAAATGAAAATGGCAAAATCCATTTTGTCTTTTTTAGGCATCTTTTAATGGAAGCGTAGAGTGGCCGGAGGTACGGGGCTGCAAGACTTGCCAGCAGTGGCTGCTCGGTCCTTTCTAGGTATAGAGTTGTTTGTGCCAGAAGAGCCTTATTCTGAGATGTAGTTCTGGGGCTTCTCTTTTATGATTGTTGGAGACCCATTTCTGCCCGAAGCGTTTGTCATTGGCTTGATTACTGTCTTGTAGAAGTTGGATTCAGAATTGCTTCTTGAAGGGAGAAGTTCCACGGATGATCTGCTCTGAACTAGACATCTCCTTGTGGAAGCTGCTGCAGAGCCTGGGCCCTCTTTTTCCAGCAGGGAAGTCCCTGTCATGCCTCTCAACTCTAACCCACAACCAGAGGACAGGGGTCTTTCTGCTGTTAGCTGGTGAAGAGGATTTGGAAAGCAAGCAAAGAATAAAAGGGGAGGGAAATCTGGGACACATCCCTTGTTAATTCATTCAGCAGCTGAGTTTTCTGTTAGGCTCAGGCACCCCTGCTTTTATTTCTACAGCCTCCACTTGAGGGGTTGGTTCTGTAGGTGTTCGCAGAGCTGTGTTGGGGCTTCTCAGGAATGTGCACAAAGCTGACCGTTGCTGTCCTAAGGCTGAGGACCTTGGGCTGCTTCTGTTGTAGGAGAGCAGAAAAAGAGCAGGGGTGGAGGTCTGGGCTGCAGTCAGACTATTGCCAGCGCTGATGACTTTGTTAATGAGCTGATTTTGGGTAGGAATCAGCAGCTTACAAGAAGGGAAGAAGCTCCTGGTAGCTGAAAGCAGAGCAGCTTTGAAAACAAGGCTGTTCCTGGTTTTCAGTGCATCTTAAACATCCGTTGCTTTATTTGATGTACTACAAGCACGTAGAAACCTCTTTCGGCGGTGGGCCTCTGTGTGCGCAGCAGTGTGACCGTGTGCGGGCACTCGCTGTCCTAACACACTGCCAGGTGTGAGAGACAGTGGGTGGGAAAAGAAACGACATTGCGGGGAGAAGTGATTGATTTGTGTTTAGTTTTTCGTGCCGGTTTTAGTGCAGCGCGTGGGAGTTCCCTTCAGTAACCTCAGGGAATAGTATTGTTGGGTTTGGGTTTTGTTAATATCCCAGGAAAAGAAAGGAAGAGTCAATGCCCATGTTGCCAAAAAAGAAAAATAATCAAATTTTCATGTTGGGGCACAAACGGACAAATCCATAAAAGACAACTGGATCGACTACTGCCATCAGTAAATTACGTGGCCTGCGCAAACAAAGCCTCAGCTTTATCAGACAGTGTATTAACTCGTGGAGGGAAGGCTGATTTATTACTCTTCATCCAGCCAGTAACTGTCAGCCCGTAATCCCCAGAAGGGAAAGTGGCCATCCGTGCGTATCGCTTGAGAAGAGACGCTAGAACAGATGCCGGTTCTAGCCTGGCAAAAAACACGCCGCCACTTGAGCACGGCTGGCCTGTCCGAGCGCAAGCGGCTGCCGCTTGTTCCTGTTCTCGAGGCACAGGGGGGCAGCTGGTCCTGAGCACCCGTGGCTGGGAGCAAAGCTCGCAGCTTTGGTGTGGCTTTGTTCCCGCATCTGCTGCAGGTCACCTGTGCGCTTTGCTTGCTCAGGCCTTACCTTCTTTGGCCTCTGACACAGACTCGACTCTTCCACGTAGGGGATTCGTGAGGTTTGCAGAATATTTAATGCTCTGTGGGTACCTAGGTGAAGTGAGATTGGTTTTTTTAGTGCTACAGAAGTGAGTGATATGGCGTTATTCAGTTTATTCACAATATTTCAAATGATAACCAGAAAACATGTAGACTGACAGCACAATTTCTGTCCCTTTTGTCCTCCCACCAGACGTATGTGAAACTTGCTATTGTTTTAGTGTGCATTTCACTTTCTTTTCTGGGATTTGTTGAGACTGCTCAGTGTTTTCAGGAGACAGCTATGCAAATGTGAGCTGCTAGTACCTGATTTCTTCAGACTGACATTGTAAAATATATTCATTAAAGTTTTCATAACCTAAGCCCATAATAATGAGAGCCTGGAGTATGTGCCTCCTGGTACCACATGCAAAGGAAATGTGTGTCTAAGAAACCTGTTATTAGCAGCTCATATTTTGTTTGTGCAGTGACATCTAAGAGACTTTCTAAGCAACTTATTTTCCCTTGCTGTAAAGGCAGATTTCTTACTGCAGCAAAAAGCAAATCTGTCCTTCCCATCTCAGCCCGTGCTGTATTGTCTGCATGAGGAGGAACCTGGGGAGGAGAAATACTTTTGTTCCTGAGCCATGAAAACTTCAGCTGGAAATCTCCATAGACCCATATGCCCTTTCCCTGCAGTAGCTAGGGATTATCATCTGTCGCAGTATTTCTGCCCACACTTCTGCCCTAAGCTGCCATTTCTCTAAAGGCATCACCAGGCCTGTTGCATCCCATCTATTAGCAAGGGGACTGTCCCAGCAGCTCTTGTTGGAAGGGAGACTCTCAGCATACTGAGAGTTGGGAAAACCCATTAGTGTGAGTGGTAAGAAACAGTAGCGTTTAACTTCCGAGGTCTGAAGTTTCAATCTATTCTTTCTAGCTAAGCATAATGGTATCATAGCTGGGCTGTGTATCCACAGAGCACGGATGCATTAAATGGTTCCTCCTGGCACTCTTCCCTTCTGTTTTTGGAGGAGAACATGTAGCAGTGGTGTCTTAACACAGGCAGTATCTGGAAGACGGGTTAACCTCTGCGTGCAGATCCAGGGTGTTGAGGAGTAGTTGTGGTACGTGCATCTTTTTCCCTGCCATGCTCTAGTAGTGGTAATGTTTAGAATTAGGTTCTGCACATGATTCCTAGGGACTTCGGAGGGCAGAAATGTGCCCTTAGAGCTCATGGCACTTTTCATCTTCAAAGTGCATTATAATAATTAATAAATTAATTAGGCATTCTCCTCTTCCTTCTCGCTAACAAGGTTTATTAAGCTGAATGTGTTTATCTTTGGGCTGCTTCTACAAGCAATCAAATGAATAATTTTCCTAATAACTTAATAGCAAAGACATGAAAGCGAACAGGAATGATGAGAAGAACAAGGGACTAAGGTAAATAAAGCTGCACTGTGAAAGGAGAGGAGCAATTTCATTCTAGGTGTAACTGCACCTACCCCTGCAACTCCCAGCTGGCGGCTGTGCAGCCTTTGTTGCTTTTGTCTCCCCTAACCTACATGTAATTGCACATCTATGCAACATTAATGTGGCACACCCAAGTGCAAAAAAAAGGAGGTCATGGATGATGGGGACCTGCAGGAAAGGAGAACATGAAAATAGCTTGCAATTGCGAGGTGAGAAAGCCTATATGAAAGTTTGTCTTTTACATATGCTGACAGTGCCTTAGGTGTTCGTATGAGAACCGTAAAATCTAGCAGAGTATTTCCCAGAGGGTAAGTTGCAGGACCAGCAGGTGGAGGACCATCATGAAAGACTATGTTAGGGAGTTTAAGGGTTTGAAAATTTTAACATAAAGCAAATGAAACCCTGCTTTCCTTCTCCATCTTTACCTCTCAAGCATTTTCTGTTGTGCCCTCAAAGCACACACGAATACACTCTACACGGATGTTACCGCACGTATGCTGTTTTACTCCTACTGTCATAGTAAATGTCGGAGGAAGGACATAAAAAGTTTGTGCTGAATAAGGACATGCCCCCAAAAAATCTCCAAGGCTCGGTGACTTGGCGGCTTGGATGCTGCACTGTGAGTTTAGCGATTTGCATCTTAGGCAGTGCTCTGCTGCTTTCTAAATAATTTCACCTCTGTCTTCCTCCCATCTTGCTTATTTAGATTCACAAGCTTAAGACCAGGACAGACTACTAGATCATCTGGCCAGACCTCTTGCGTATCACATCACAGTCCATTGAGCTTGATATAGTCACTGCTGTAGTGAGCCCAATAACCTGTGGGTAGTTGCAATATATCTTCCATGAAGCCAAATTCCTGACATTAAGTTCTTCAATGCAGGAGCTGTGTTCTATCCGTGCTTTAAGCGGAGCTTCTCAGCAGTGTTATTAAACCCACATTAATGCCAAAAAGCAACAAGGGTAATACCAATAAGTTTAATTATAATAAGATCTATTAATATTTTATTGGTTAAGCTTGCAAAGATTTTTTTTAAGCTGTGAAGCCAGACACTATATATGAACTGTACTCTTCAGAAAGGAGGTTGAGAGGTGGCTTTTCAATCCTGTAATGTAAATACCTCTGCAAGGCAACAGACCAGGTATTAGAGGGCTCTTTGATGCAGTGGAGGAGGTCGTAACAAAAAAAAACATGACATAGCTAGGAGCTGTTCTCCAGCAAATGCAAATTTGCAGTAAGTTGCAAATAGTTATGTTATTGAGCTCCATACAGCAGTAAGGGAGTAAAATGTCACAGCTGATGGCATGCAGGATAAATGCTATGAGTCTGAAATGTAGATTTTATTAAACAGGGAGAATCAGCCCTGTTCTTATATCGCTTAATTCCTTATTTAAAGTTCAAGTAGTCTGCCTGTGCCAATTTGATGGAAAGTGGCTTGCCAAATGGAGCAAATATTATTTTTTGGGGGGAAGAATTCTTTCAGCTGATGTGGATTTGACACTCCCACAGCTTCCCTCAAACTCTGTCAGACCAGGAAGATATTTGTCAGCATCCTCTTACTGAAAAAGCTAACCTAGTCTGAAATCTTGAAGGAAGAAAACCTTGATTTAACATAGAAGTGTTTGTGACAGGACAGGGTCATGGGAATGGAAGGATCCTTCTTAACCACCTGCCTTGTTGTCAGAGGAGCTCGTCTCTTCCCCTCGGCACCTTCAGCTGTGTAGATTTTGCCACGGCCTGCCTGCAGGCTGCAAGGGGAGCGGGGGAGGCGAACAAGTGCACTGAGAAGTGACCACAGTTTATTTGTGGCGACAGGAGCAGCGCCCGCCACCAGCACGGGCAGCCGCTTCTCAAGCCTTTAGGTGGAGGAGCTGCAGCTGGTTTAACCAAAGCAGTGCAGGGCCTTATCGATCTCGCTGCACCCTGTCAGAGATTACTTTCCCCACAGCAGCGTTAGTGGAGCAGAGCTGTGGTCTCACCTCAGACCCTGCAGCTCTGAGCCTGGTCCATTATGTTTTTACAGACTGCTGGGGAGGACGGTTTAAAATAAAACACCAAGTTGCAGAGAAGCTAACGTACTTCTGCTCTCTCTGGCCCCTGCTGCGGCGCAGTGGTCTGTGGCACACAGACGGGACAGACGTGGCTGGTGAAACTCAGGGTGGTATCTGAAAGGGCTGGAGTTAAGCCTGACAGAGCTGCCCCTGGAGTCCCAGGGCCCTGCTGGTCCTGCACACTCAGGGTGGGTCGCAGCCCTGTCCGGAACCTCCCGCCCTGCCCAGGGGTCCGGCTGCGCTGCAGACAGAGGCACGCACAGCACCAGCCGGCAAACTAGCTCTCAGCTGGTTGCCCATAGGTGTCAAAGCTCAGAAGTCAGGCTTCAGTCCTGGCTAATAATTTCCTTGGGTGGAGGTGCTGTCTTGCCTTTAGCCCTTATTACCCTGGCGCCATAGGTCCTGCCATCACAACTGCCTTGATTAAAGCTGCCCAAAGCATAAGCCAGAAGCAGTGGAGTCACACCTCTGATGGCAAAGCAGACATGCCTTGGCTTTAAAGCCTTGCCTTGGGCTTTGGCACAAGTATGGATTCTCTTTCTTACAGCAGTATGGGAGTTGTTTAGACTTTGCAGCAAGAGAGAGAAAGGAGGGCGTGAAACTGGACTGGAGGCAAATGAAGTTTATGGTTGCAGGGCTTGTGATGCAGTTTCCTCTTTGTAGCCAGAACTGAGCTTTCAACCTGGTTCAGTGAATGAGAAGAGTCACTGAGGCTTCATTACTTTAAGATGCAGTGATAACACCGTGCTGTTTAGGAGCCAAGCAAGTTGGAAGTCCATCCTTTTGGGACAGTCTTAAAAAGAAACATTCACAGGTTCAGATGCAAGTCTGTTTCAGGCTGTCATTTCAAAGGTAGTAGGAAATGTTCAAGTGGAAAGCACGCAGGAAGACAACAAAGTGGAAATCCCTAGAGCACCTCAGTTCGAAGTAAGGTCTCGCCTTGCTGTTTCTACTTATAGTACTTCAAGAACATGTTTATTTTGTTATTACAAGAGATGGCTGGGGTGGGAGTTGCAGGGTGGAACGGGACAGACAGAAAAGCACTACCGTGGTAGCCGCTTCTTCCTTTTCTTTTGGAGCCAATGTAGCCTGCAGGTGAGTAAGGCCACAGTGAGACTAAGTTCTTGTAGCTGACAGATGTTAGCTGGAGTGGTGGATATTCAGAGCTTATAAAAGCAGGTGTTGAAGACTGTGTGGCATGTGTTACAGTGTGGGTCATTCCATCCTCCTTGCCTTGGATTCCTACAGGACATGCTACTCTTCCCTGTCAAGGTGTTTAGCACTGGCCAGGAGCCCTACCCAACTGTGGCCCATTAGCATTTGCAGCATAAAATGGGATGTGTTAAGTGTGGGTTCCTTGTGTTGTAGCCTTTATATAAGGTGTTTTCCACAGCTCTTTGACCAATCGAAAGTTAAGGTGGCTTTTTGCTCAGCTTTTGTGGATACCTAGACTCATGAGCCTTCATCTTGCCCAGTTCTAATCCTTGGTGCTGGGCAGGGCCACCTCTGTCAGGCTGCTTATCCTCCTTGCTAAGTGCTGTATCCCAGCATCTGCAGTATTTCACCCCTTCATGCACTTCCTCTGTTTGCATAAATAATTTTTGCCTGCTGTACAACATTCCTTAGGTTTCAGAAATGCAGGTTATTGTTGTGATTGTTAAAGAAAAGCAAAGGTGCAGCTCAGTACTGGGTGTGAATCACAGAATCCCACAATCCCAGGTGGGAAGGGACCTCAGGGACCATCTAGTCCAACCTTTCTGGGAAGAGCCCAGTCTAGACAAGCTGGCCTAGCACCCTGTCCAGATGACTCTTGAGAGCAATCAATGTGGCTGAGTCAACCCCTTCCCTAGGGAGATTATTCCAATGGTTGACTGACTTAATTTTTTTTACTATTTTTTAAATTTTAAAAAGCTTTTAATATTCTGCTACCAGTTTTTGGTTTTTTGCAGGCTGGATCTTCTTCCCAGCCCACCCACAGCAGGCAGCTCAACCCCACCATGTGCTGTTTTCAGGAAAACAGCTGGGGAACCTGTGCAGCCGGGCAGGTTTTATGTACCAGCATATTTAGGGGTTGCCAGACACTAACTGCATCCTTGTTTCTCCCTGCTTTGAAGGAGAGGTTTTCCATGGCACAGAAGTGAGAGCAAGGAGGCCAGATGCTCAGGGACATCCTGAAAGGCTCTGGGGCCAGGATTCACTTGTTGCTTCAGGCACCTGTCGTATAGTGTAGGCATTTTAGGGTGCAGGGTGCCGAGAGCTGTTGCCTGGAGGTGCTGGGCACTTGTTAAACCCAGAAAAGTGTGTGGCCTGTGCAGCCTGGGGCAATGAAGGTGGGGACCAGAGCAGATCCCCCTGCCCGCATCCATCAGTGAACACTGCAGGAGGTGACGGTGGTAAAAGGTGTTGCCTTCACAGCAACGGCACCTACTGTGGTCTGCTGAGCCCAGGAGCTTCTCTGTGCTCTGAAAGACCACAGTGGTAGGACCTCTTCCACCACGCTGCGGGAACCGGAGAGCAAGGAAGGGCCCATTGCATCTGCAGAGTTCTGCGTCGAGAAAATGCTTGGCCTCATCTGAGCATAGCAATAGCCGTCTCCAGAAGAAGCTCCAGAGTCTGGACAGGCAGGAGATGAAGAGTGAAATATCCCCCTGCTCAGATGTGGAAACTATGTCCAGATGTAGTAACTATGTGCATAACCCTCAGGCTTCCGAGATGTTAAACTGGTCTGAGAAATGAATGTGGTGCGTAAGGCCGCTTGAGGGGAAGCCAGTCTCTATAGCAGACCACTGAGCAGCTTCACCTGCTCTAAATATTTCAGCTTTTTTCAACTCTCATTTTCAGTGCGCATCTTCTGAAATGCTTTCTCTGATTCTGCTGACAGCAGTTTCCAGGGGTCTTCTGCACCTGCATGAAAATCATAAGCCCTGCCACTTGTCAGTCTGATGACTGCATGTCTTTTCCATGCCATCTGCATGAAGCCATGCGACTGTGTTGATCCTTTTGCTCTTCCTATCTTGGCGTGGGTATTTCCACAGCTAAGAATTGATCAAATGGGCTAATCTGCATTCCGTGGGCTAAAGAGACATTGTCAGCCTCTGCAATAACCCTGCCCTGCCCTTATGGGGAGGGAGGGAGGGAGGGAGGGGAAATCCAACGTTTTGTTGCCATATGGTTTTGGCTGATTTGTGACTTTAATCATTTCCTCTTGGCAGAGGACTATCCAGATCTCTGTGCTCTCTAGCAGGAACTGACTCACGGAAATGGAGTTTTCCCTCAGTGTGTTGGGAGAGTGAATATCTGTGTGTGTTTGAGAAAGCTAGTGAGCTAATGTGCAGACGATGAGCTATTTGGCTATGTTAAATAAAGCTTCTCATTTTAGGCATCAGCCAACTGGAGGTTCATCCATTCTAAATCAGAGATTTGTCTGCCTTTTCGCTCACAAACTGCAAAGCTGGTGACCTGAATGTTGTTGGTTTACAGAGGCAAGTGATGGCTGGTAGTGGATCGAGCTGATCAGATACCATGGTGATAAGCCTGATACAAAATGCAAACCCTGGTCTTGCTGTCAGCTCTGTGCAGATCTCGTGTCCTGTGCTGATATGACATCATGGCCTTAGGCATCATCATCATCTAGGCTTGAACCTGGGATTTGTGGATCTAAAAGCACAACCTGCTATCAGCTGGAAGCTCAGGCAGGCAAGTGCACTGTGACCAAGCAATGAGGTAAAGCGTATTTGCATAAGCCGCAATGAAAAAGATTTAAGGAAATACATTTTTATCTTACTTTTGTGATAGGCTAAGTGTGTATGCACCCTGCCACTGCATCGCGGCAGATAAGCAGTGTCTTCTTGAGCTGTAGCAACTGAGCCAGTATCTGAACGGTGAGCTGAGGGGCCCACCTTTGTTGTCGCTGTCTCAGTAGTATTTGTGATCCAGCCGCGAGAAGGAGACAGAGCTGCAGTAGGGGGGGTTCAGGCTGTGTTTGCAGGAAATCCAGTTGATCACCAAGGAGCGCTGGGGGTGTCCAGGGATTTGAGTATTCAGGGGCCTCACAAGATGGGTACCTGTGGTATGTTAGAAGAGTCTTGGCAAACCAAGCTCATTAAATTATATGGCGTGACACCTGTACTGTCAAAAAGTTGCATTTTTTTCATGCTGTTTGTTTTCTTCTGTCATAGGATCGAGCAATCCAAACAACAGAGCTTTCTCAGTATCCTCGGGAAGTTATTTCCTACCTTTAAAGATTAATGCCATGGAAATTCTTCTTTGATCTCAAGCCTGACTTTCATTGGCTCAGTTTTATCCTCTTACTCCTGGATACAAGGGACAATGGCAGGAGAAACGGGATTTCTTGCATTAAGATTTGGAGGCACAATATCGCTGTTGCCTCAGCTGTGGAGGAGTTGTGGATGGCCAGGCTTCGAAGGGGTGATGCCTTTCCCTTATGAGCAGGAAATCTGCTGCATTTTATCTGTATTGCCTGTTGACCCACTGACTGATCTTTGATGTTTTTATTTTGAAACACATCCCACTGTACAAGATATATGTGTAGCTGCAGCCCTAGAAGATTATCTGTGTGCAGTTGCACACGAGCAGGCTGCGCCCGAGGCTAAATCCCGGAGCCTAGCTGGGTATTAGCAGACAAGCAGGTGATATGCAGAGAACAAATGGGGAGCACAGAGGGTGTTTGTTAGGCTCCTGGGGCTGAAGAAATGGGGGTCTGTGCTCGGGAACAAAGACAATTTGCATTTAATTTCTCTGGGCTGCAGTGCTGGCAACAATGGTAGATGTTCATCTGTAGCATTAAACCGCTGCGTGGTCTGGGCTGAATGGCCGTCTTTGTTCAGGGCTGGAGCAGCAGGAGCATTGCAAATTGGGACCGGAGCACTGTGTCGTACAGTGTGGCCACAAACACGAGACGGGGGAGCGAGAGAAACTGGATGCTGGTAAAGCCTACCCCATCTCTCCTCCTGTCCCAAGGGAGGTGTTCCGTGACCCTAAAGGGAAACCGGCGCCGTCCTCGAGTGGCTCTCCTGTGGGGTTATGGTCAGGGCCTTCTCCGTGCTGGCGTTCGCCTCTGCTCTGCGCTGGGGAGGGGAGGCTGGCTGCTGCTCTTCCCAGAGGGCTATGGTGGAGGGTCAGGCAGGAGCAAGCCAGGCCACGCGCAAGGTACGTCCTGCTCCTGCAGCTGGCTGGGGCTCCACTCAAGAGGTTGAACAGCCCTAAGTCTTACCTAGCTGGGACAGGGTCTCCTCCCTAGATGAGGGCTTCAGAGGTGGTGAGGAGGGTAGGGATGGAAATGGAGTGTGAAGTGTCGTGCAGAGCCCAGTTCCTCTAGCAGACACCTGAGTTCAGCCAGGTGTTACATGGTGGCTGGGATCCCCCTCCAGACTTCGTTGGGGCAGGCATAGCACTGAATCTCTCATACAGCTTAACACCCTTTGCAGAGGGCTGAGGCTCAGAAAGCCCTTCCCCAGGGGACCCCAGGCACTCTCACTGGGCTGCAAAAATTGTGTCCCTTCAGACTGGCAGCTAGCAGCCACAGAACACGCTGTGGCCACCAGCAGCATTATCTTCCCCACAGTCCCCAACCTCCTTGCTCACTGCAGTAGTTGTACTTCTGGTACAAGTACCAAAGCCGTGGGAGTTGGGCTGAGACCTCCACCAGGCAGCAGGTGGCTGGTGGGGTCTTCTACTGCTCTCTTACCAGGAGTGATTTGCAGTCTGCTGTTGACTGCAACAGGCAGGAGGAAAGTGTGGGAAATAGGTTCCTATTCTCTAGCACCACAGAGGAACGGTGTCCAGCTCGGGGGTTGATGGTGCCAAACACTGTCTCAGAAACCTGAGCTTCTGCCGCCTCACCTAGCCCATTGTACAGTGCTCCCCATGCCAGCTACAGGAGAAGCAGCGTTAATTGCACTGTGTGCTCCTAAGCTTCTTTCCAGGGCTTTCTGAAGGCTGATTAAGAGAGAGAAAGTAAAGTGGGGATTATTGGGATCCTAGTGGAGGCTAGCGGAAAAAAAAAAAAAAAAAGGAAATTCCTTGAAGGGGAAAAAAAGAGGGATTTGAACAGCTGATGGCAAGCCTCTGCAAACAAACCGGGAGAGTTAGGCAGCAGATGGACTAACACTCCCTGGGCTTGTGCCAATGCATCAGATTGATTTTAAAGATGAAGCACCCACTGCCTGGGAAAGCAAGCCAGTAGCCCTGCAAGTGGGAGCACTTCCTGGCAGCTGCTCAAACACTAGCTGCTTTACAGTTCGCCTTCGGTGCACCAGGAGTCAGTGAGAAGCACTGGGGACTTGGGGTATGAAATATGACCAGTGGGGGCTACGGACCAGGACACGGATTATTGTTGTAGGGAGGGTTGCATGGAAAATCATGTCCAGTTGCTCAGAAACTCATGGTGTGCAATAAAAGGAACAGAAAAGATCAAATGGCCGTCAAGTTAATCTCCGTGCCTCCCAGCATGGTGAATGCTGAATCTTTCAAGCAAAGGCGTAGACTTCTCTGGAGTTCAGTTCCAGAAGGGAATTTTTTTGCTGGACCTCAGCTGCAGATCAGCTTATGTCCTGAGGTATAACTGCTGTCCCGCATGACGTTAGCTGTGTTATGGACATCTACCATAATGTGTTTGAACTGAACTCAGAGGGTACCTCAGTGATGGGTTTGCATATATACACTGACAAATACCTCCTTCTCCCACACCATCCCTTTCCTTTCACAGTGTTGTGGTTCAGCCCCAGTCAGCAACCCAGCACCACGCAGCCGCTCGCTCACTCCCCCCTGGTGGGACGGGGGAGAGAATTGGAAGAGTAAAAGTGAGGCAACTCATGGGTTGAGATAAAGACAGTTTAACAGCTAAAGAAAAAGCCGCGTGTGCAAGCAAAGCAAACCAAGGCATTCATTCACTCCTTCCCACGGGCAGGCAGGAGCTCAGCCATCCCCAGGAGAGCAGGGCTCCATCACACGTAACGGTTACTTGGGAAGACAAACGCCGTCACTCCAAACGTCCCCCCCTCCTCCTTCTTCCCCAGCTTTCCATGCTGAGCATGACGCTGTATGGTGTGGGACATCCCTGGGGTCAGTTTGGGTCAGCTGTCCCGGCTGTGCCCCCTCCCAGCTCCTTGTGCCCCCGGCAGAGCATGAGGAGCCGAAAAAGTCCTTGACCAGTGTAAGTGCTACTTAGCAACAGCCAAAACATCTCCACATTATCACTCTTTCCAGCAAAAATCAAAAACGTAGGCCCATACTAGCTGCTACGAAGAAATTTAACTGGAACCAGGACACACAGAAACGGTATGAGCTAGAGTGGTTTATGCTTCCCTCCTGCACTTTTCTCAAAATGAAATGAAAACCCCCCTGTTGATGAAATAAAACTACTGAATAATAAAACACGTGAAGACTCTTCAGTAAAATAAGCATTTTCACAGCAGTTCATTCCACTGGATTATATATACGTGTATATGTAGTACAGCCTGATGGTCCACCTAATTTATGAAGGTTGTTCCATGGTTCTTCCTCTTAATTTCCCATTATATATAATTTGGTTCTATTTTAAGTGTGCTGTACACTGTTTTTATGGTATGCATGGCAAAGAGACACAGACTCAGCCCCTAGGCTGGTGCCAGCTCCTGCATCTTGAATTGCCCCTTGAACATAAGCTTATGTAAAAGTTAATCAGTTTTTAGGCTGATTGTACAACATGTGCAGTTGTGATTAGAGTCTATATTTAAGACTTGGCTGCCTAAAAGACTTCAGCAATGACAGGCTTACAAGTATTTCAGCAAAAGGCTGACACAAATGTGGGGTGGGCTGGGAGTGCCACACAGTTTACGCTCTGCCCCAAGGAAATGCCACCCCTTACCGTGGCACGACACCCTCCTCTGCCTCTGTTGGCATTGCAGTGAAGGGCGCTCGAGTTTGTCATCCTGCCTCCTCCTCCGTCCTGGGGTTTCTGATGCAGTAGGACCGGAGTGAGAAAACAAGTATGATGCATCAGGCCTGGCAAAGCATGGCTCTGGCAAACGGCAGAAGCACTGGGAGGCTGGCAGCAGAGGTCTGGTACCAGGGGTTTCAGGGGCAGAGGTGTGGAAAAGTACAGAAGGAGCAGCATCAGCTGCTAGTTCCCGTCGATGAGGAGTTCCCCAATTCCCCTTGCTGTGCTGTGAGTTGTTTGCAGCCGGAGTAGTTTGGAGAAAACCAATATCTGGCTGTCACTCAGAGCTCGGATGGGTAGTATCTTGATGTTTGCAGTAGTGTGTCTTGACTTTTGAGTAGCTGAAGCCAGAGAACCTGATCAGAGAGGGTTTTCAGTCAGATTTTCAGCTTTAAGTTAAGTCAGACTCTTACCTGCCCTCTTAGCTGACAACGGCGGGGCTGGGGGCCGGTGACTTGGCCGTTCGCTGCTGGGGCATTTGTTCAGATTTACTCTGCACAAATAGCATGACAGGCTCTGACAGGCTCTACCAGCTGCTTGGCCTTGTGTAAAATAGACGTGGTGGTCCCTAGAAAGCCAACAGGAATTCAGCACAAGGACTGCTAGGCTCAGAAGAATATCACTTAAGGATTCACTGAACAGGCACCTATCCAGATTTATCCAGTCCAAGAGAGATCTTTCTTCTGGTTCCCAAAAATAGCATCCCATCAACTGAAGGCCTCTCTTGGTCTGCGTTACTACAAGACTGTCGTTAAAATGTTAAAAAAAATTACTGCTCCCCGTTACAGTACTCTGTTTAATCCCGCCAGTTTTACACCACTGACTTCAGTGGAGTGACGCTGGCGTGGAGCTGAAACAGCCTGATGGTGAGTCTGGTCCTGCATTTGCTTTAGCAAACTCATTTAATGGATTTCTAGAAGCGGGAATGTCATGGTAACTGATGGGAAATGCATCAGGTAAGAAATGACAGGTTTCTGACTGATAGCCAGGCACGTTAAAGATACGGGTGTTTACTGGCAGGGAGAGTTACTGGAACAAAACATTTTATGATTCATGGAAAATAAGTGTAAACATAAAATTATTTTATTTTACTTTCTTCTCTCCCAGTCACTGAGGACACCCGATTTAAAATGTTACCTACCTGCTTACAGAACAGAAATGTTTTCTGGGCAGATTCCGAGGCTGGTAACATCAAAGATGACCTGGTGTCATGCCCCAGCTCAGTCTGTGGAGTTCCTCTGCATTTATACCAGTGTCGTAGATGAGCCTCTGTCTCACAAGAGCAATCAAAGCTAATCGACGTGGCTAGAATTTGAAATTTCAGATGATTCTGCTGAATGGTTCGTGAGCAATCTACAGGCTAGGAGTTATTTGCAGAAAGTATCCAGCAGTTAATTTCAAATCCCATATACATGTGAGATGTTCATAAGCTACTTGCAGACAATTTGCAAACAGAAAAAGAAGCTAAAATTCATCAAAATAAATGATCTGCCATGAATTATTCATTTGGCTCCCATCAATCATGCCAAATGTCTCCCTTGTTGTTAGTCTCTGCAAAGAGATCAGGGATTGAATTTAGCTTAGAAACAGAAGTATGCTTTCACCCCTAGAGGTGCTTCTTCAAAGCAGACTAGCGCCATGTAGGTGATGAGAATAAGAAAGCTTCGGCGGCACAAACCGTTCCCGCTCTGTGGATAAACAGCAGATTTTAGCCAGCAGGGCTGTCAGGCAGGCTGCTTCCACAAGGACCATTTTTTTTTTTTAAAAAAAAAAGCCAAACCCAACCACCAAAACAAACCCTGAACTTGAAGGGAAGAGGAAAAGAGAGAATTTGGGGTGTTTGCTGTAAACAGGAAAGGTGTCTGTCAGCCCATCCCAGCAGCAGGCTGAGGGTAACTTTGCCTTTTAAGGGGGCAGGGTGAAGTGAAGGCTTGATCACTCAGAAATAAAAGCAGGTATCATGGCCTGAGAGTGCTTCAGGCACCAGCATGGCTTCCCTTCCTTGCATTTGTAATTCATTTCTGGTCATGGGCAGGCTCCCGTAGCTAGCAGAAAGGGGACAGCCAGAATTAAAGAGCTAAGTGGTGTCCATGCAACATCTTCAAGAGAGGGGCTGCCGTGGGAAGGCTCTGCACCACTTGGTTAATGCAGTGGAAACCATATCCAGATACAGCTTTTTGGGGGAACAAAGGTGGCTAATTAAAGGGAAAGGGCCTCATTCACTGCTGTTTTCCTCAGGTTGACAGCAGAGAAATATAGCTGACACCAACTGCATTTTGACAAATGGCAGCAGCACAGCGCAAGTAAGAACACCAAGAGTAAATAAGCTGTTTTATGCTGGAAAAAAAAAAAAAAGGCTGAGTTTGATTCAAAGGCAGTACATGTAGCAGCCTAAGCCCTCAGCACTCAACAGGCCCTCATATGAGGCTCTCGTAACCTGGATTTAGTTGCACCATGGACGTATTATCCCTGTTTTTTTTTCAGTAAAAGCATTGCCATGGCTGCATGTGCAGTGACGAGCCAGTCCCAACTCCCCAGAGCCTCAGCCCAGTGCCTGAGGTGCTAGGTTACACCTTTTACTGTTCAGAAAATGGAAATAAATAGGGCATAATAGAATTTAGGGAGCAGAAATGCCACATAGTTAAAAGAGGGGCATCTAACAGCAAAACTGATAAGAATGTATATTGAAGCAATCTCTTTGCGCTTGAATTGAAGCAATCTCTCATACACTTGAATTTACGTCTTACGCTTTGCCACAAGCCATTTACTTGAGAACCGCTCAGCAACATTTGATTTAGACAAGTGTACCTGTCGTCTTCGACCTGTTGCTTCTAACGCTGGTATAACACAGATGGCTTTCTGGGGGTGAGCAAGAGGGTCTAGTCTCCCAGGCTGGGAGAGCCGGGGCTGCTGGCAGCTGGCCACCTGCCTCCTCATGGTGGTAGGCAC
Source organism: Phalacrocorax carbo (assembly GCF_963921805.1). Classification (NCBI taxonomy): domain Eukaryota; kingdom Metazoa; phylum Chordata; class Aves; order Suliformes; family Phalacrocoracidae; genus Phalacrocorax; species Phalacrocorax carbo. Next base: position 4,383,135 of record NC_087515.1, on the reverse strand, counting down.
ACGGGTGGTTTTTCGTTCAAGTCCTGGTTTGGAAAGGAAGGTCTTGTACATCTCCAGGAGAGAGCAGCCAAGGTCTCTGAGAAAGCTCACGTGGAAGAAACACTGATTTCTTTTTAATAATCTCACCTTCCTTGCAGCAGATTAGGAACAGGATCATCAGCCAGGTAGCTGTATTTGGGTTCAGTTCCTCTCTATTTTAAGCTTTTATTTCAGTCTATTTCACCTTAAAAATTAATTCTAATTTACCATATACAAAGTAATGTGTTTTGCTTTACGGTATATTGTATGCACACAGCTTCAAGATCTTAACAAGCTCTTGCCACCGATCTAAGGCAGGCTAAAGGGAGGGCTCAGCAGGGCGCTGGTGAGCTGACGACACCGGTGTTGTGAGAGGGGAGGCAGCTCCTGTCTGTAGCTGGGCTAGCTGAGTGCCTGCCAGCCTGTGCCCACCCAGGTGCCTGTCCCTGTCTGCCCCAGCAAGCCACCCCTTTCCAAAAAGCTTCCCTGGCCCCAGGAGCAGGGTGCAGGCAGCCGTCTGGCTGAAACAGGGGGCAGCAGGAGAACCGGAGGAGCAAGCCCCATTACACAGCTCAGCACGTGTCGAAAATGCTCAGTTTTTAAGATTGCCAAAGACTGAGCAGGAAGGGGGCATTCAAGGCGCTGTGGCTGGACCAAGCCATGAGCCTGGTTTATGTGTGAGGACACTCACTTCCCTTGCCCGTCTCTGCAGACCGGAGCTGCAGCGAAGGCATCGGCAGAGCAGACGCTGTTGCATGGCAAGCGCAGGACCTGCTGCGGCACGGTCCCGAGCAAGCCAAGCCCAGACCTTGCTCCTGTCTGTTCCTACAGCCACCTCAGTGCCTCATCTGCCTGAGAAACCCCACCACGAGCATCACTGCCTTCCCATGATGTCCCAGTTCAGCAGCCTCCATCCTGTCCCCTGCCTCGTTTTAAGGTCTGTGCTTCAAAAATCTTCTGAAAAGGGATACAGCAGCTCTTTCCCTCTGCTTGCTCCAGCTGACCCCTTTCCAGGTCTGTATCCCAGATTCACACATTGCTGCCAAAACCTTTCCCGTCTGTCATTGCCAGTTAGTCCCAAGAAGAGCCCATGTTCCCCTCGGAGGCTGGCCTCGTCCTGTGTGGTGGATGGAGTCGATGGGGAGGGAGGGCAGACAGGCCTGGCTGAAGCGGCCGTGTCAACACCCCCAGTACCCCTGTGTGGTTGGGGGCTGTGGGGGCCTCCAGGGCAGTGCTGAGGGGAAGCGGGAGCAGGGGAGGGTGGCTTTTCTCAGCAAGGATCGTCTGCGACATTCTCCAGGGCCGCCTGCATTGGGTGGCCATGGGCTGGCGGGGAGGGACAGCCCTGTGACCAGAGAAGTGCTCCCCAGCTGTGGCTGCTGAGGGGGGAACACTACCCCCCTACAGAAAGTCCCCAGCACCGAAATCAGGGTGCTCTCGTGTTGCAACTGGTGGTGAGGGGGTGGGGGATGCTGGAAGCTCAACGCTGCTAAATTGCTTTGCCATTAGTGACACAGTCTCTGTTACCTCAGTTACCTCATGTTTCATTTTAAATACATTTGCTTGCAGACAGCAGTTTTGCACTCTTACTTACATTGCCATAGAAACAATCTTTTGCATTCCTCTATTTGTTGTGCATTTTTGTTAAAGGCTCTTTCTTCTTTACTTATCCACTCCATCTTTTCATTTGCTGCCGCTCTCTTCATTATGTCCTTTCAATTCCCTCATCTTCTAGCTTGCTGTGCTACAGCTAAATATTTTTCTTGGTAAACATACACAGATCACAGCCCCTACCTGTATAGCTGTCAAAATCCACCAGTGATACACCACGCGGATAAGGAAATTGGCCTAAGCGTGTGCACGTGCGCGCGTGCCTGTGCCCACAAGCGCTGGGATGAAGAGGGGAGGAGGCGGGAAGAAGCGCGATAATCTGGTATCAGACCAGTTGCCCTTGACAGTAACGAAACCAATTTTAACTTCTGCTTTGTGACCAGGGAATGAGGCTGCCCACCAGATAAGAGGCTGTGCGACTCCAAGGGATTTCTCGCCCGGTTCATTTATGCTGGGAAGGAGCGCTGCTTAAAACTTCTGTGCTCCACATAATTATAAGAAGACAAAAATCTTGAGCATGCTGATTAGACAGAGAGATTTTATGATGAATCACTCTCCCTGGTGGATTAGGTTTGATTGTTTACTTTACAAGAGAAAAGGAAGAAAAAGGAAAAGGAAAACATTTAGGGTTTTTCTGATTGCAAAGGGTGACTTCTGCAACACCCGGATTCTACCCAGATTCTGTCTTGTTTCCCTTCTCCTCTGCTCTCGTTGGCGGGAGGTGCCCAAGAAGAAATGAGAGCCATTTGTGGGGAAAAAAAAAAAAAAAAAGGCATAAATGTATTCAGTGACTGATCACATGTGAACAAATATGTCTTTTTTCCACCCATTCCTCATGGGAGGCTGCTCTACTGCTGGCGAAGGGACAGGCAGTGCCGCATCCAGGATCACCTTGCCTTGCAAGTGCTGGGCAGGGCTGGGGACGACACAGGGCAGGGCTTTGTGTGCCAGGCTGGGAGCTTCTCCTGATCTGCCCGGAGAACCTCCCCGCGGTGAGCCGGCGTCCCCAGCTGCAGCGCTTGGGGAACGATTCACAGCAGCCTCTGTTGTGTCGTGCGGTGGGTGAGGGAACGGAGGATGTGACTTGGGCCTCTGTATTACCACTGTCTATTTTCCTTTTTTAAAATTTTCACTTCAGGAGAAGGGTTAACTGCGTTGAGTTAACTCTTCAGTGATACCTCTTCTCATTTAAGTTCCCCTTCCTCAGAGACACAGACACTCTGTATGTCCAGGCAGTGAAACTGTGACAAGTGGCTGGACTGTATAGGAATCCTAAAGCCCTGCTTTTCTTGTGTGACAGCGGGATAAACAAAACAAGAAATTCTCTAAACAAGGCAGGAAAAGAAGCATTAACAGCTGCAAGAATGTTTGGATTCAACATCAGGAAGCCACATGCAGCGCAGATCCAGTTCCTCCCTTCTCTTGCCTTTAGCAAAGCCTTTAGGGGCATCAAGTGCAGTGATGATGGGGGTGGGTGAAGGGGGAAAAGCAGGACAGGGTTTAACTTGATTCTTCCCACCCTTCAAAGTCTTCTATCGAGGGGAGTGTGCTCAGGAGAGTTTTTGGTGCTTGCTTTGTATGGATACACTGGGCTTCTCTTCACATTTTCCCTCGGAGCAGCCGTACACCAAAATCTGTTCATAGTACACAGTTATTATGATCAAATGTAACAGTAATAGCATGTGGCAGTCTTCTCTTTTCTGAATCAGTTCGTACCATGTATGAGCCTTAGTCCTGTCAGATGAACTGAACTGTGACAATGTCTATCCATCCATCAGAACAAATCAAGCTATTCATACATTTACTCTGAGGACATCTTACTGCATTTAAGATTTTTTCCTGTGGCAGTTTCTCTGGTTTGTAATGCCAAATATAAGAACCATGGGGTCACCAGGTCCTTCAAAATTGTGAGAACTGCATTGGCCACGTTAGTGTAATCTAATCACTTGTATTTCTCGTATTTGGCTTTCCCCCAGTGTTGGTTTATTTTTCACTTTTTTTTCTTTTTTTTTTTAATTTCATGTACAGGGACCTCCTTTCCTTGTGTCATGTACGCATGTCATGCACAAACCCACAGCTGACCCATAAAGATGCTCCAAGTGCTATTAGCTAATGGCAGCTATTAGTGCTGCTGGCCTACTGGTCTGGAAGAGCCGGGGTTTTTAGGATAGAAATGCACGCTTTTTCAGCTTGGTGATGATGCAGTGCAAGTTCATTATTAGAAGTGTGTTACAGTAGTGGGAAACTGAGAGAGGCCCCAGAACTTTCTCAGAGGGTCCAAAACATGTGTTAGTGCTGGAGCAGAGCACCTTCGCCCTTCCCGGGAGAGCAGGGCCAGCCATGGGCTGCTGTAACCAGTATATCCCCAGCAGAACTTGTTATTTCTAAAGATATGTCCAAAGGCTAAACTCCGTGGTACAAATTCCTCCCTTTTATAACTCCATTTGAAGTGGCAGTTGCCATATTCTGACTCCCAGGTGGGCTTTTTTTTTGTGTGTGTGTGTATAAGAGCATCGTTTCTTCACTAGGGAAGCTCGTGGTGCTTGCTCCAGCATCCTGAATCCATAAAACTCTTCAGCACCTCAGATGCAGCTATTGATACTTTTAGTTTCCTAAGTTATTTTCCTCCCCTATCCTCTCTAGAGACTTAATTACGCAAGAAGCAGCTATATGAGGGATCGATAATGGACAGAGAAAGTGATGCTTCCGCATGGCAGCGCGGTGGCTATCAGTGCTTTCTGATACTCAGACCATTAGGGGAGCATCCTGACCAGCTCCGACCTCCATTTCCATTTGCACTGGGCACCTCTAGAGCATGCTGGCTTGTCAGCAGGTTTATTGGCATGGTGAACTACAGCTTCCTCCTGCTTTACGCATCCTTCCCTACAATGACAGCAGTAAGATGACCTCTGTCCCTGTAGGAGAAAGCAGTTTTCTGCTATCACGTCCACCCCAAAAATGCAAAGAGCTGTCTCTACTCAGCAGCCAAACAGGGTTGGCTGGAGAGAAGAGAGCACAATAAATCTTTGGTGAGCCCCCGGATGGTGAGTGACAGGTTGTGGTTCAAGTCTTGTACCACCTGTTTTTTTTTCACACCGCTTTGGCCAAATTGGGGCAGCCGTAGGGAGTCGTTGCTCCTTCAGAGGTGAACGTTTTGGTTGCAGAGTAAATGGATAGTCCTTTTGCACCTCCCTGCTGGAGAAGGAGAGGGAAGGGATTACCTCAGTTTTTAGCTGAATATTTGGGTTTTTTTAAGTAAAAGAGGTTCCATTGCTCAGGCCAAAGATGCTACATGACACATAGCAATGATGCCTTCACCAGCACAGACATTGTTGCCCTTGAAGGACCCAGCCCTGTAACTAGACACTGCTGAGTGAAGCCTTTCCTTCCCTGAGCAGACTTAGTGCGGCTGTGGACCTCCTGGAAATAGTGACTGCGTTTCTAACTGGGTAATAATGCAGAGAAGATCACATGTGCTGTTAAGTACTGCGATGTGTAGAAAGAGACTGTAGGCTCCATCTCTTACTCGCACTTACTTAAAATGTTCTCCTCTGCTCTAACTAAACAATAAGCTGTTGTAAATCACCCTTTTATACCCTGATGCTTTAGTTAAACTGTTTCATTAAACAGCTCAAATTGAATGTCTGGAAAAGTTTACGCCTCCCACAAATTCTCCTCTGTTAATGGAAAAGTCATGTAAACAAACATCACTTTATAATATCCATTGTTCCAATAATGGGACAATATCCATTGTCCCTTCCAAATGGGGAAGAGTTGAATCAGAGCAATTTAGTCCTTGTCTCAGTGTAGTTTATCTTCTGGCCAATTTTACTGGGAGGAAAATTAAAAGACACCCTGAAAATAAGTTTGTGTGAAAAATGGTTGCAGCTTGCATGCTGTGTCGTCTCAGGAAGCCTTTTGAATAGCATACTTAAAAACGAGTTGCAGAGCACATATTGACCCCTGGGGCTGACACGGCCACTGAACTTCCTGCCCTGGTGCCCGCTGTGCCAGAGTGTGGCCGGTGTGCTGGCAGTGCAGGGGTTGATCGATACCCCAACGTGATGCAAGGCAACCGGAGTCTGAATTGCCTTCCAGCAGTCGCGGCGCTGCGGCCTCCAGCAGGGTGTTCCAAATTTGTCAGGTGTTTCAGGCCTATAGTTTGGGTCCATGTATTCAGTAAGAACCAGACTTAACCCCATAGGGTAAAAAACAAGGGAGTTTATCCTTGCATGAAAGCTTATAGAGAAGGTAATTTATAATCACAAAAAATTGTGCCCCCATGACATCCCTTCGTTCCCATCATTTCTGGTAGATTTGTGCAGTGGTTCTTTTTCATTCCTACCTGGTGGGCAGGGCTGGGTGGATCTTCCCAGGACTGGGGACACACTGGTGCACTGCAGTTCGCTGCAGATGATTTTAGAGGGTTTGACCGTACAGAGCTCAAATCCTCTCTGATGGCCGGCCTGAGCTTTTCACGGCAGAACTCTCAGGTCTCAGGTGAGGAAAGTCCTCCAGCCCAAATGGTGCTGTTTCTCTGACGCTTTTATTCCAGCCTTCGCTTTAGGGTAGCCCTTGTACCAACTTGCACCTCCAGTGGGGGATGCTTCAGCACATCTCCTTTGAAGCTACGCTGGGACAGCAGGACCTGTGCATGGACCAAAGGCACAGGACCTTCACTGCATGTCAAGGGAGGGCAAAAGGCTTCAGCAAGGATCCCTATACCTTCAGTCATCTGAACCGTAAAAACCGGCAGGCAATTTCCTGGTGAGGACTTGCACCCAGAGCTTTAACACTCTCTCCTCAGCTCTTCTATATGGTTTTCTCAATGACCTTGCATGAATCACTCAGCTACCTCGGTCCTCAGGTGACCTTACTGTAGGATCAGCAACAATCTGGCCCTGCAAGGATGGTGCCCTGGTGCAGCTGGGAGCCTCTGGGGTGCCCCATCCTCCACATGTGCCCCTGTTTTCTATTGATCACTAAGTAAAACTCTTCCAAAAGACAGTGTGAGCACCCCTTTCTGTGTCTTTGATCACCAACTCCTGTCTGACACAGGATAAAGAGAACCAGGTGCTGTATCACATGGGATACTTTGAATTCTCTAGTCTGTTTTGGGCATGGAAGGAGGAAAATGCGATCAAGGCAGTTACTGAAGGCAAGCCGGGCTCGGACTATAACTATGCTATGTTTAAAATACTTAATTTCACAGTATGAGTCACTAGGCTGTTATTGACCTGGGTAACCTAAGTGAATATTGCATAAAAGGCCCTCTCATTTTGTCTCTATAAATAAAACCTGTTATTATTCATAGCGAATACTGAGTTTCTATTACCATAAGCAGCCTTAAAAGAGCATTACGCTCCAAGATGAGGCTGCGTTCATAGAGCTTATGGGTCATCTGGAGCTGCCTTCATGGGTGACCGGCTTGAAAGGGGAAGCGCTTCTGCCCTCGAGCCTTCCTGTCCCTGCCTGGCAGAGGCAGAAGCCTGCACCCATGAAGAACTGAAAACACTCAAAATATTTGACTGTGAAAAAATTGTGCGATGATTGAAAAAACAACAAAAGAAGCTGAGGGGAAGAAAGTGAAAGGAACTAAACATAGGGAAAGGAAAAAAAGAAAAGGAAGAGTCAAGGTCTCTCCCTCCCTGCCTCCCCCCAGGCTAATTTTCATTATTGGCTGCTGTTTTATGGCACCGTCCCCTCCTGCTCCATGTGTTGTAATTGGGCTGCCACATGCTATACACATCCTAAAGGGACACGGTAATTATTTGTTGGATAACCAGAGAGACTGTGCAGGGATCTGTGTTTGTGATGAGTCCTGCGGTGCCATCTGGCCGTGCCTGTGACCAGTCCCGTGCCAAACCTACCTGTGATCCCAGCCCATCCTACACAGCCTTCTCCCTCCGCTGAAGAGTGTATAAGCGCTCAGCGAATGGCACCGGGTGCCTCTGCACGGGCATGGGTTAGCTGAGCTGCACTCGTCGTGTGCTTGAGGGGGAGATTTCGGTAAGCCCGGCAATGACACCAGCTGTAGCCTGTGTCGGTGGCTGCGTGGGCCAGGCTCAGGAGCAGCTCCAGGCAGTGGAGGATGAGGGTGCATGAAGTTGTGTACCCTAAAAGAGGGGGTGGCACCTTGAACAAGGAGAGGGAACGGCAAAGGGACTAGTGTCTGACCAGACACCAGAGCAGGGAGCTATTTGGATATGTCAGAGCTGTCCTTTCTAATGTTTTATTCCTGTACTCACTGATGATTAAGCACCATGGAAGGAAAAGACAATTAGATGCTTAGAGTGAAGTGTGGCCTCTTGATTTTTTCCTGCGTTGTGGCACTGAAAGGCAGTCCTTAATTGGCTCTGTGATCGTCAGGGGAGCAGCATAGATCAGCTCCCTGCTCTTACCCTGGGAGACACAGGAGAGAGACATCCCTGTCCTGCAAGAGGCATCAGCTGAGAGCACCTGCAGTTGGAGAGAGGCTTCGTGGCTGGATTGTGGTGCTTGTGTTCCAGCTTGTCTAGGGAGTCTGGGATGGAGGCATTTTTCATGTTGGTGTAAGCTTTAATAGTGTTGAGATAGGAGAGTGACTCGTCCTTCAACACAAACACCTGGTCTGCGTCCCCCTTGCATGCCTTGCCCTGCACCAAGCCTTCTCCCAAACCGTAGTGCTGATGCTGCAGAGAGGGGCTCTTCCCACCACCGCATCCCATCCACCTCACCCTTCTGTCCCACACAGCACAGCGGATGTCCCATTGACCCGCAGTGCCTCTCAGCAGTGGTCTTATGCCTGAGGTTGACTTAGCTCTCTGTATAAATCAGTCTATCAGATGCCTCAGCTGCTCAACTTGATCTTCACACTATGTCCTCACACAGATGGTGAACCCTGTGCCAGACAGAAAGGTCTTCTTCATGAATTACTTCACTTTTCAAGTCCTTTACTGCAGACATCTCTATCCATGAACCAGGTAAGTAGATATTGTTGGCTTATTTTATGGCTGGGAAAATTAAGTCCATGGGGTGATCAGCAGGGTTTAAATAGAAAGAGGCAGATGTTAAATGACTTTCCAAGAACATTAAGGTGTTCGCTGTCCCCAGAGTCCTTGCCTTAGATTCACTAGCAGAGAACATTATTATAATAGAGCGGCGGTGGGTCGCTTTTAAAAGACTTTCCTGTTTGAATTGAAAGACCCACCTTCCAGAATGTGCCTGGATACGTGTGCCATGACAAACACATGCATCCAGGTAACAGGGCGTCACAGCACTGAGCTGGAAAACGCTTGTTCCTGTTATTTATCACAGGTTCTTAGACTGGGACTAAATTACGGGCGAGACTACTCGCAATCCTTTTTCTCATCTATGCAAGTTTTACCGTACATGTTAATTGTCAACCGCCGAAGTTACTATTTTCCCAGAAAGATGGAAATAATGTTAAGTGTTGAGGCATGAGTAACCAATGGAAATTTGCTTGGGAGATACGATATCACTAAACAGGTGATCTTGCCAGGAGCTCACATACAGTTGGAAGCCCTCTCTGCTGCTTGCACAGTCCCAGCTAAGCTCTGTTGAATTAGCCTCTTCCCCCGGATTGTTCATCTGATCTATTTCTAACTCACCTTTGGACTTTTAAATATTTTTGAGCCAAATACACCACTGTACTCTGCAAGCATTTACCCAGCACTCGCATGATTGATACTCCAGTGTACACAGAGGTGTAGGGGGACACATTTTCAGAAAGTGTGTGTTGAGTATATGTTTAACGATAGAAGCAGTGCCATAAAATTAGGAGCAGTTTCAGGCGTGAGCGGGGAAGCAAGCCCATGGCAGTGCTTAGACTGGAGGAGGAGGGATTTGGGAGAGCAGGTTACTGACCCCAGCACCCACAGGGACTGGCTGAGAGGTTTTGTCAGAGCAAGTCCTTCCACAGTGCCTCCTTCCCCCAGCGTGTAAAACAGTGTGTCGCGGTTTAACCCCAGCGGCAACCAAGCACCACCCAGCCGCTCGCTCACCCTCTCCGCCCGCGGTGGGATGGGGAGAGAATTGAAAAGGCAAAAGCAAGAAAACTCATGGGTTAAGATAAAGGCAGTTTAATAATTGAAATATTATAATAATAATAGTAGTAGTAGTAATGAAAAGGAAAACAACAAAAAAGAGAGGAACAAACCCCATGTTTTGCGGCTATTCGCTGCTTATTTCTTGTCAATACAAACCAGAAGTCCCTTCATTAAGATCAGAAGTAAGATCAGCCCTTCTACGCTGTCTGGAGAACTGGAGACTGGAGCAGCAATTTTCCTGGAAGAACCCCCTTTGGTCTTTGGTTTTTTTTTGCAGCTCACATACATGTGCTTGTAGGGTCAAGGTAGATTTTCCACCCCGTGTCCACATGTTCTCCCCGTGGTCACGCAGGTAAAAACCACAGGGTGGCCCGTGGTGCGTATCCACTATATCTTCTCTCTCGAGCAGAGGGATGCTTACTTCTAACAGCTGAGATACTGGGCCATACTGGTGGGGAGCAGGACGTAGCCTCTTCAAGTAGCTGGACCTTCTGGGACAGTTTCTGCTCAGCTGAGATGAGGGACAAAGAGAGATTTTCTTTGTAGTGCCAGAGCTGGCCAGCCAATTCATCCACCATTTGTCCCTCTCCACCTTCCCAGGTCATTACTACCAATGAGCTTGCACGCTAAGGCGGTGTGCTCCGTAAACACTTCCGCCACATGGGTTGTGTGCACCCAACTTCACCTGGATCTTTGGATAACTGCTTGTTGTCCAGGCCATCATAAATCACCTACCCATGTCCTGAAAAGACTGGGGAGCCAAGGGCTAGCACCTAGTACCTGACTTGCTGCCCTAGAGGGCTCTGAGGTCTTCCTCAAGAAGCTACAAGTGATGTCTGAAATACCATATGCAGCTAGAAAGAGCTGTAAAATACTGCATATCTCAGTCGAAAACCCTCCAGTGGCCCATGTTGGTTGTTGTCATGTTTTTCAAAGAGCTATAGGAGGTTTTGTGCTCTTTGCCATGCTCTGAATCAACAGCCCCCAGTGCCCATTAACATACGCGCTTCCACCACATTACGCTTGCATTTGCACTAGGTAGGCTGCAGCTAACATTTTCTTTCCTCTTTTTCCTAGCAAATTGTGTAGCAAAGAGAACCCTTATCAATAAGCAGAAGCTTTGTCAAACGAAAATTGAAGGCTGTTTTCCTTTCCCTTCTCGCTTGATTTCTAATGGTTATTTTAGGAATACTCAATCTTCATAGAGGGACCAAAAGCAAACTCCATCCCTGAGCAAATATAAATTCATATTTTAACTGTGTGTGTATATACATGCATATGTACACATATATACCTAAACACATATATACCTAAACACATAAAAAACCGAACACATGGCATTGCTTGGAGTTATGTAGACAGTCTTGGCTGCCTATTTTATTTATTGTACTTCTATTTTGAGAGGAAAATTGGATTTGGGGCTGTGGCTGTCTCTGAGAGTGCATTATTTGGCTTTTAATCTACATCAGACTCTAGCAAAGCACATCCCATAATGCAGCTTCTGTTGCTTCTGATACAAATTATGTATTTCAAGGATATTTATGCATACAGGGTTATTTAGTTTGGTGGCAGAGGTGTTGCAGTCTGCATTTTTTTTCTTCTAAAGGGTATTACTGATTGTGACTGATTAAACTGACTATTGACATAAATGCAATCTATAGAATGGGTGGATATACAAATGGGCTGGTGAATACTGAATGTCCCCAGGAAACAAAAGGTTAATTTTGCATCCTTTTTCCTCTGCTGGGAGAAGGCTGCCAGGGAGGGAAAGAAGAGACGGATGCTCCCACTCCAATTTTTGGGGAAGGGATGAGCCCCAGCAGGGAGAGGGGTCCCCGGTGCTTTGCTTCCCACACTGGTGGTGGCTCCTGTGGATTTGCCCTGGGTTACAAAACACGAGTTGCTCCTGACAGACCTTGCTAGTTTCTGCTACAACCTGACTGGGAGGAAGGAAAATAAAAACTGTTTTGTGTAAGTTATTACATCTTTATTTTCCTGCATTGGAACAGTCAGGTTTCAACAAGGACTTGTCTAGAACTTCTCTATTCAACTGTGGTCATTGTACCTAGTGTTTCCACTTGTCTTCCTAAGCCCAGCTCCTGCAAATACGTAGGCCCATCCTAGACTTAAAAAAGAGAAGCAGCAGTGCTGAGCGCTGTCAAATTCCCTTGATGGCAGCGTTTTTTCCCTTGTGCCCTAGACAGTCCTGTCAACTGCTGTGCTTCCATGACAAGGTGGCTGCATTTCACAGCAAATGAGATGCTTTCTTAGTGCACGGCTGTAAAACACTTTGAAACCCTAGTGGATGAATGATGTTGTATCATAAATATAAAATGAATATTGTTTTACGGTTCCTGAAATATTAATTTGTGCATGGAGCCACTCTTGGAATGTTTTTTTTTTTTTTTTTCACTAAATGTAAAGATCCTTTTGAGTCCTGAATGTCCTTGCTTTGGTTTTTATTATTAATATTCCCTCCAGGAGACATTGACTTTCCCTTCCCCTAGACATGCTGACTCCTGCCTGCCAGAGTGATTCAGCAGCTTGCCACTCACTTTTACAGAAGGAAAGTTTTCTCCTGCCTTCTTCCACTGGCCTGGTGTGACCGTGGCTGCGATCAAGGGACTCGTTCGTGTGGCCAGTTGATTCTTCACACCAAGTCGCTGCCGAGCAGCCGGGCAGCTCTGAGCGCTCTGTCTAGCCGGGGGCTCTGTCCTTTATGCGGGGAAGGAGATCCTTGTGGAGAGCATCGGGGCTCTCTGCTCCACAGCTTTCCCTTTTCCAGACAGGGTCACGTTAAGCAACCAAAAGTTATTTATAATTGAGCCCGGCTGCTGACTGTCAGAGTCACCTGGGTCTATAGAGGAAAGCCTATAGAAAAACGTTGCTTGTTTGTCTAACTGCAACAAACGCCCATAAAAAATGCAAGGGATGAGGAATGATTAACACTTCCTTGTCTCGCTTTCCCATGCGAAAATGGGGGCAGGCCGTTATTTTTAATTTAAGCTGAGGAGTGGAGACTCACATTACAATATTTTAATTATGTTTTGGTTTTCCTAATAAAGTGTTAAATAGCTGTCAGACCTTAAAACCACAAAGCCTAACATAAACCAAACCAGAGACATAGATGTATATACCTGCGTGCAAACTGACTGACTGGTACGGCTTGTTTTATTAAAGCATGGTATATGAAGCTAGATTATGTGGGTTTTATGGGTCCCTAAATTACATGCTTTTATCGATCTCTTGTCACTCTTAAAAATACATTGCAAAGGAAAAGAATGCAGCCTTTGATATTGAAAAAGAAATTCAACTGCAATACATAAAAGATCTGGGAAACTATAATTCAACGTGTGGGGCTGACATAAATGTAAAACACTTAATCGTAGCTAATTAGTTATAAAAATTCCCCGTCACATGCCTTTAGGGACCAGACCGGGAACCAGCGCTGTAGTCATTCATGGGACAACTTCCACGGGACATTCTGAAGCAGATGTCTTCGCGCAAAACTTCCATATCCCCCAAACCACCCAACGAGCGTCTCTGCCCCTGACCTTCCCCCTGACCTGGGAAAGAGGGACGTGGGGTTTGAAAGCCAGGTTTCCACAACAGCATCATTTCTGAAAACCTGGGAGTTTTTTCCCAACCTGGGGGCAAAAGATCGTGCCGGCTGCCAGCTCTGTGTGTGGCCTGCCGTGCTTGGATGCCGAACAGTTTGGGAAGCGATCTGCACCGGTGCTGTGGGAAGAGCTCGGCTGCGAGGGGCTGGGGTCTGGCTTGCCCTCTTGCAGCACCCACTGTCAGGGTGGGAATAAACCCCAGCAGTGCTCACGGCACGTGGAGAAGCACTGCCAGTGATACTGAGGACGATGAGGTTTGTCTTACCTGGGAGGTGGGATGGAGGAGCGAGGTGTTTCTGTGCTACTGCTCTGAGCCGGGTGCGTGTGGTTTGGCTGGTGGCTGTGGCGTGCCTGTACCCTGCCACAGCTCGTTCCTTTGGCCAAGGTGTTGCGTGATTCAGAGCAATCATTTTTATATCTTTTCAGAAATAAGACTGTTTCTCTAGTGGCCTATTGCTGTTGCTGGAGTTCAGCTACCCCCAAACTGGGCATCTCCTTCGATATTGTTTGATCTTCAAAACGAACCAGATGCTCACATCGGATAGACCTGAACGTAACGTCAGTAGCATCTTTTCTTACAATAGAGAAATCCCTTCGTTTAACCTGTCTCTGAACCTGTAGTTTTGTGCTCGACTAAAGACAAATATGAAATATGTATTCATATGCCAGGACTTGTTTCTGGTATTCAGCTACTAAAGGTTCAGCCGTGGCCTTCATAAGTTGTTACTAATGTTTGAAGTTGCTTTTTTACCTTATCTGCAAGGAGCACCTGCACTGCTGCATTTACCAAGTGCAAGAGTATTTCTTTTGTTTCTGCAGAGAGATTTAAAAGAAGGGACATGGCCAGTTCATATGCTAAGGGAGGTACTAGCAGAATGTTAATAGCTGAGATAAACAATAGCAAAAGGAAAAATGAAAATACTTTTGTGGGTAGTTTTGAGGCTGAGGGCTGGGTTTCTGGTTTTGAGGGCTTTTTCACCCCAACTTGCCTGTCTGGATTTCATTCTAATATGACTTTCAGCAGAGGAAAGATGTGAGTTTGGCTTGAACAGTAAGTCTGCTTTGAAAGTCCATTGAAATTCAAAAATCCTACTTTCCTACAGCTTTCCCCCAGCACTTTACAATTCATTCCTCCAAATGGGATTGTTTGCAAGAAACTGAACTGTGAAAGCATAACATTTGAAGACTTCAGAAATGTTGTCGTGAATGTTTCATGATAGTGAGGGGCCTCGCTATCACTTCGACCCTGCTCTCAGAGAGGGCTCTGACCTGTGAGTGAGGACAGTGTCCTCGAGACATCTGGTTCCCTCTTCCACCTTCCACCACAGTCGTCTCTGAGGAGGCTTCCACTCAATTTACACGCTGACACCATTTTGTTTCTCCTCCGTGCTTTGGTGTGCAGACCACGGTGGTCTAGGGCCACCTGAGATATCTCTGGAGTGGTGGTGACAGGGGCCTCCCAGAGAGGAGCAAAACAACCTCCTGAGTGCAAAACCCACTGCACCACCCTGCTTGTGAGTCGGGGCCGCCGGGCTCCGTCCTGCCCTGCGTGGAGCCACTGAAGAGCCTTCAAGTGTCCCACTTTGAACCCACACACTGAGTTATTTGTTCCCGAAGAGAGGAAGTGGTGTCACACACTGAGGGTTGTTTTGAACCTGGGAATGTTCTGTGCTAGCGAGAGCCTGGGCTGTGGCTGGCTGGCAGGGTGGAAACGCGCCTGCAAAGCGCCTGGTGACTCATCTTGGATGCGAGTAATGTGGAACCAGGTAGGGCTTTGCTGGCACAGCCTGGCGGGAGGCTGCTTCTGAGGACGTGTAAAACTGGCCAGATGAATCTGGACGGGTAGTTCCCTTTATCGCATGTCTTCCCTCCCCTGACCCCAACGGAGAAAAGAAGCAGCGCTCTGGGGTACGGCGGTGCACTCTATCTCCGAGTTTCTTCTGCACAGAGGCTTTTGGTTTATGCTTCAGGGAAAGGGAGGAAACTGCTGCATTTGCAAAGCTGAGCACATGATAGCCCGTGGTGACAGTCGTGCTGCTGTGTACGTCCAGGTTACCACTATGCGGTTACAACAGGGCTGTGAATGAGCCTCTGAGGAATTAAGTCAATATATGTAATATTTTACATTTTCTTCTGGCATGAGAATCGTAAGATATTTCTTCAAAGAGCTTTATGGAGAGGGTAAAGACTCTTCACAGTCGAGATGCTGAAATAAGTGGTCGTTGCCTGTTCAGGGCACGGTGTGAGCAAGGGGAGTCTGCATGCCTGGGAGAGGAGAGCAGGAAGCCCATGGACACTGGGAGCGGAGGCAGCAGAGGAAGTCTTCAGCATTGCTTGAAAAGGTGCTGGGAGCCGGGCACTGAAAGAGATGCCGGAGGTGGGGGGACTTCCTCAGTCAAGGCTGTGGGCAGAGGACAATCTCCTGTTGTTTGAGTTTGATGGTGTCCAGGAAAACCAGACATTTCTGTGGCCTTAGTTGATGAATAGGGATCCATCAAAGACACAGCGACTGCCACAGCTTCCCCTAAGATTGGAAACAACCTGCAGGGCCCGGAGCTTGGTTAGTTGCTCATGCCAGGTATAAGATCAACCGCAGAGAACAAGCACCAAATTCTGTTTTCTTCTCCCTCCTGCGGTAGCAGTGGAGAGGGCTTGCCTTCCTTTGGCCAATGGCTCCTCAGGGGTCAGGGCATGAGTGAAGGATGCCTCACTTGCCCACTGTGGAAACTGGCACCTCCGCCATACCCCTTGCCATGTTGTCCATACCAGGAGAAGGGCTCCCACCCATGGGGAGAAGACTGGCTAATGCTGACAGGACCAAACCTCGTGTAGGTGCAGGAGTGCTGCATTTAAACAGTAAGGGACGATGGGGTGATGAGCAGGTGTTTTCTCAAGCCCATATCACACGGCTTGAGACATACACAACACATGATGATGTGGGACAGGATTATGAGTTCAAGTCCCCCCAAAGCAAGCGCTAGAAGTTCTGCCATATATCTCTCTCCGTTTGTATGTGGCAATCATTTAACCTCTGGGAGTTTTGTTCTTCTCCTCAGATATCTAACAGCAGTCCTCCTGGGGTGAAGCCAGTGTGCCTATGAGCTGACTCGCTCCACAGATACAGTGGGGTGGGAGGCAGTTATCTCCCACAGCAGCAGCCACAGAACTCCTGCTGGGGGTGACACTGTTGTGGAGGTCTCAGGAGCAGACACTGAGCCTGGGTCTTGCTTCCCAGGGGCAGAATTTTGCTTGCAGCCCATCGCTGGGGGTAGTGTTCATAGTGTATTCAGGCGGGTGTTTCACTGGGGCTGACCCTATCTCAGTGTGCCAACCTGAAACACTGGTTCTTCTGAACATGAGGTTGGTTGGGAAAAGCGCACGTGTTTTTTCTGGTATCTGCTGGGTGGCGGGAGGTTGGGAAAGTGGTGCAGGCAGGGTAAAAAAGATATTGAAGGGGAGCTGAAGAAGCAGGGAGCATTCAGGTCGCATTGCTCAAAGCACACACATACTTCTAGGAACACTCTGCAAGTTACTTCATTCTAGCTCAACTGATTGAAACCAGCCACGAGCAAATGCTGTTCACGATGTTACATTAGTCTGGCATCAGTATGAGTCGGCAGGGGACATTAAAATCAAAGGGGAGTTGTATTTATATTCTGGGCATGAGCTAAACCTATACCACTGGAGATAATATACACCCTCCCCACCACCTACCTTCCGGGAGTTTAAGTCTCCCTCTGTCAGTCGGACTCCCGCTTGGGCGATGGTGACTTACAATGCCATGGCATAAGCTGTAGGTTCCCTTTGAAATACAGCCTTTGCCAGTCAAAGGCCTTTGGAGCAGGGCACTGTCTCTTTATTCTGGAATTACAGCATTCATATTAGCAAGGCTGCTAAGGAATTCATGTTCAAAAAATACGCACTTTGCAGAAATGTTTTATGGAAATTAGATTTCAAGAGGCAAAAATAGCACAGTGCTCTGAGATTGCGGAAGGTGGAGATCCTTTTCTTCCCCCATTCTCCCAGTACTTAATTTCTCCTCTGGCATAGTTTGAGGAACATAATTTCTTTCATTAATGCACTGTCTACCTGTTAAGGAACATTCTTTCATTGTTTTTTTTTTAAGCATGCACAACTTTGATCAAGCGCTCATCATAGATCTCACAGACAATTTAACGCTGCTGAGCATTTTCCTTGTATGACACTCATCAATGTTTCATGCACTTAGTCAAATCCGAGTGTGGGGTTAGTAGGTTTCATTCCAGTGAAGACATTGGAATCACATCCACTTGCACAAGAGCTTTACTTGGCCATTTGTTTGCACACTGGAAGTGGCCGTGACTCATAAAGTCAGATTGTATCTGACTAAACAATGATGTCTGTGGAAACACAATTCAGTGTGTTCCAGTCCTGTTTGTCTGCAGTAATTCTCATGGCAGACTTATGTCTCAGAGACTAGTGAGTCTCTGCTGATTTGGGCCATGTGTGTTTCTCCCAATCATTTACTTCTAGAAAATGGGAGAGAAAGAAATTCACCTTTTATCTGAGTGGTCCAGATAGTTCATTCACATCAAAAGTCAACTGAAGCCTTACCTGGACACAGCGAACACCGTCAGACATACGTGGTCAGGCTCAGCAGAAGGGAACTGGGCAGACTCCATGGCCCGTGATGCATGGGAGGTTCAGCTGGAAGAGTCCCTTCCTACCTTAAACTCTAGGAGTTGATGGAACACCCCTTTCTTCCTTTCTATAAGTAAACTATCTAAGACATCCCCTTGGCTCAGATCAAGACCCTTGGGGTTCAGAGCCATCAAGAACAAGATTGTATCTGGACCTTTCTATTCAAAACTCATGCCTATTTGAAAACTGATTTGTAGGTCATATTTTGGAGAAGAGATGACATGGAGCACATTGGTGGGCTACAGGCAGACCAGCCGATCCGTTTACGTTTAGTACTAGAGTATTCTGTGCAGGAAGGCGTTTAGGAAAGCTTCTGATAATCTGTGTGGAGTCTTCATAGCATGTTCATACTTGGAGTGTGGGAATCCTGTCCAAGTCCAGCCTTGCCACTGACTGTTGCTTTGAGGAAAGTATTCAACACTTGTGCCTCAGCTTCCCAACTCTGAAATGGGAATTGCACAGCTGTCCTGTGCAACTGTGTTACTCTGTGGCTGAATTAGTCAGTATTTGGAAATCACTTTCAGGCAGCAAAGTGTTATCTTTTTAATAGTAAAGTTGCCCTTTTCCCCAGAAGTCCTATTCAGAACCTCTCAACCTTGACAATAAATTGAAATGGAAATCTTTTGAGTACTGTAATGAATATATTATCTTAATTTCAGAGGATTTTTTTGAAGGGATAAGATTTTGTGCAGAAGGTGATTTTGAATATTTGCAACACCACCTTAGCTAAAGCTTTTTGCTTCCATAATTATGTTTTTTTTTTTAATACAATTCTCTTAGTATTTTAGATTCAAACAAGGAAATGTCCTTTGGCTCAAGTCCAAAGTTTCCTCGGTTTTTCTGATATTTTTTCTAAAGATAAGGGTCTAATTCTCCTTTCCCTGGTGCACTTTATAGTCATTTACACATGTGAAGTGCTATTATTCTCTCTTGGAAATGTACACCAAAATGCAAATTACTCTACAAGACGAGCAAGCACCAAATCCAAGGACCCAGAGGGTAAGTGCAAATGCGCATCCTACCAGGAACAGGCTGGAGAGTCAACTTAAAGCCTGTCAGCTACTTTATAGTCATAGCCTACGTTCATACCCGCACCCTATGGCGAAAGGAAGGTGAGGTAAACACCTCACACTCACTATGGTCTGAAAGCACATGCATAATTGTAACTTCACGTCTGATCTTATGGGTTGGCGTCTTTCCCATGCCATGGGTTGGCACGGAGTCCATGCCCTCAGACTAAACCACCGCCAATGCCGTCTAAATATAAAACTGTAGCTCCCGGTGCGTTTTCGCGGTGTACGTGGCCTTGTCTATACTACAAATTAAGCAGTGGCCGAGCGTGGCTGGCAGTCGGCTTAGCAGGACTGGTGACCGAGCACGCTCCAGCTGCAAGCACAGCCAAGGGCACGCTCAAACCAGCCCTGAGCAGCGCGTCCTCCTGTCCGCTTGCCGTCTGTCTCTGGGCAGGCCTGAGGAGCTGGGCTCAAGGAACAGCTTGCTGCTGCCTAACCACAGCCAGACTGAATGGTTTGGGGTTGGCATGAGCTTTTACAGCCCCTGACCTCCGGTGTTCCTCTGGTTAAGCCTGTGCATGGGATGTAACGGAAGCTGCTGCCAAATGTGGTCCTGCTCTACCCCCTCTACTGGGCAGGCAGCCTCTTGAGGCAGGACTTTTGGTTGAAAGGCAGCCTGGCTGGGCTTTTTTTTTTTTCTTCAAAAGCAGTCAATAAGCCCCCCAGCCCTATGCTGTGTAAGGCTGTCAGAAAACACCAGGCTGACAGTCTCCTCCTCTTTCAGCCTGGGGGAGGGGATAGACCTGAAGAAGCAATTTGTCATGAAAATTAGAAACAGGCCAAGCTGCTTGCAAGCTGGCCTCTGAAAAAGGGACAGGGAGAGAGAACAGAAAAGCAGTTACTTCAGAAAGCCAGGATACTCCTTACTCCAAATTAGTACAGCTGCTTGGAAAAAGCCTGTCAAATCTTTCTGTAGCTCAGCTGATAGGTTTGCTAAAGGTCCTCTGTCGCCACTGAAGCAACAATTCCCAAATCTGGAGGAGACCACATTTCCACTTGCTGAAATCCTCCCTGAAGTGGAATGACCCTTCTCCGTCAGACATTTGAGAGCCTCATCCGAACAAAGCTTGGTCCTGGAGTCAGGGAGAAAGAGGTCTAAGGTTATAAAGGTATCCAGGTGACTAAGGGGTTGCCAAAATTCCCAGGTGACATATTTAAGTCACAGACCATCTATATTTCTTCCTGAAGTTTGTGGACGTCATCAGCAGGCACTCAACAGCTTTCAGAGACAGGCTTGTGATCCTCATTTGAGCAATGGTCATGGTATCTAGGAATAATTAATATATGTATCATAAACGCACTTGGTCTCTTCTTGATGTATGTGCAAAGAAGTATTTTTGTGATGTGGCTCATTGCCAGTGTTCCTGAGAAAGTCACATAAGTAATTTCTCCTCTATAAGTTGATAAAATACTATAATTAGTTTCTGAAATATTTCTAAACCTCTTTTTGCAGTATTTAACCCTTTTTTATTAAGAAAATGTAAAAGCCAACTTTCCCTTTGTTCCCCTGAAGTCCCCAAAAAATAACTTCTTTCACTGTTGCAATGACTGATATGTTATCAAGCACCAGAAGCTACATGCCTTCTCCTCTCAGGACACTCATGTGAAAAATTAGCTGAAGGGACCTGGTCAGTGAATTTCCTGGCTTGCTTTGGGGTTTTCACTCCTGATTTTAAAGCTAGGTTAGGAGAAATGTTTCTCATTTGATATTAAAGTCTCTGGATGATTTCTGATCCCGCTAGATTAATTCCAACTCCCAGTCATTTTATAGCTGATTTGGATATACCAAATGATGTTCTGTCCATTCTGGCAGCTGCCCGAGCTGGCAGGTAATCCTAAATTGCCACTAGTCATGTCCATCTCTCAAAGAACAAATTAAAACATAATTCTTTCATCAGTCAATTAAGACCTTATATCTTTCCGTCTCCCCCCACCTTGATTGATAGGATTTTTCTCCCTCTTTTGTTGTGCTCACAAAGGCCGCTAGATTTACAACTCTGAAAGTCAAAGTCCTTTACCTACAGAACAAGCACAGAAAAGAGAGCGGCAATTTTCATATTACCCTGCCTATCCATCTCCAGCCTGGATGGGGCCAATTTATTAAATGAGATTTGGACATTCTCTGTGTCTGCTTCATCTTCTGCTGAAACCAGGTATGGGAAACAAATCGCACTCTATTTCAGGGTCTAAGGGTGCCAGAATGGAACCTGGACTTAAAAAAAAAGCAGATTTCAGCAATTTCAGGGAGCAGTTAGGCAGAGTCTCTTTGGGGGGGGGCTGAATTCTAAGTGAAGAAGGGCAGGGAACTGGTGGCTATATTACAAGTAAACCAGCAGCTCCTCTCAGTGCTGATGAGCAATAGAGTTTACAGTAAACCTTATATTGTTGCACCAGGAGCACTTCATTACTTGAAATCAAAAAAAAAAGGAGTCTTACAAAGAGTAAAAACAAGGCAACAAGGCAACATAAATAATTCTTCTGAATGTATGAGGACCAGGACTAAGGCAAAGGGAGTTGTAACCACACTACTTAATGGACATAGAGAACAAATAAAGAATGACAAAGAGGTGTTTGAAGTATTCAATGTCTTTTTGGGTGAATCTTTATTAGAAAAGAAATCACCATGAAGTCGTATTCAAGTGGTTGGAAAAATATACTGACTGACCGGTTTGCAATGGTCTCTTGTCAAAATGAGAAGGCATTTCAAGTTGGATTCTACAGGGGCATTTTTTTTCCTTGGGACTATTTCTGTTCACTGTCTTCATTATCAGGGTGGATGATGGAAAAGACTTCATGTGCAGCAGGCATCAAGCTGGGAAGGAGCTATAATGAGTTTGGAGGACATAATCAGGAAAAGAGTGATCTCGATGAGCGGGAGAAATGATCTGGACCCAGTGAGATAGAATTATTTTGAGGCAAGTTGGAAGTATTACACGTAGAAATCAAACGCATAAAACCAGACTGCAGGATAAGTGCTGAGACAGGGGTACTGAAGAACAGGAGCTGGGGGTTGGCGTACCGCAAACTGAGCAAGCCAGTAACACACTGGTGTTTTCAGAAAGGTGGATCTTTGGGTAGGCGGTGTTAGCAGGCAGGCAGTATGAGAACTACTTACACTATTCCACCCAGTGCTGCCGAGATCCCACCTGGTGCAATGTGTCCAGATTCGGATATCATGTCAGAGACAATCTGGGCAAAGCAGCAAAAAAAAAAAAAGGAAAAGTTTCAGAAGGCACGAAATAAGTGGGACTTTGGTTTTGTCTAGAAATCAGATGACTGAGGGGAATCACAAACCTTTCAATACATAGAGAGCTGTTTTTTTACTTTCCTCCTCGTCTCCTACAGGTAGGATGAGAAATAATTGGCTTAATATATAGTAACATACCCCTAGTTTAAGTGTCACAAAAGCCTTTAGGAGAGCTCTCAGCTCTGGGCATGGGGGGAGGAAGGATAGTGCAGAATCACCTTCATGGAAAGCTTTCTAGAGCAGATGAGAGGGTGTAGAGGATGGAGTCAAACACCTCTCAAGATCCCTCTGTTCTTCTCAAGCCAGGCAATGGGACTGGGGAGAGATTTTGGGACACTATGTAGTCCATTCCTCCCCCCCAAAGCGCAGTTAACTGAAAGCATTAGTGTGTTTCAGGAAACAAGATAAGAGTGCTTAAAAAACCCCCACAAAATAGGAAGTAACACTTTTCATTCCTAGTGTACCGCAGCAGAGTCCCAGGCTCGCTCTGCCCCTGGCAGAGGAGGCAGTGGCAGCCCCGTGCTGTGAAGGCGTCTGCCCTGCCGGCTGGGCACGGGTGCTGCGGGGTTATGCGCAATATGTTTTACAGCCATCGGATGCTCTGTAGGTCACTGCTTTGTTCACGTTAACCTGCCCATGAGGAGTTACGTCCCAAGAGCCGGTGGAGGAAGAGTGATGCTGCGATGAAAATTCATCGAAGGTTGCAGGGACAAGGTGGTCACTCCCCCGGCTTCCCAGCCTCCCTTCCCCCACGGCTGGACTCTTAGGCTCTGAGATCAGAAAGAAGTTAATCCTGGAAAAGAAGAAGGTGCAAGCGACTCTGCTGCTGGAGACAGTCCCCCTCTCCGCCTGTAGCACCAGGGACGGTGTTTTATGCAGGGAGAGCCCACGTAGATATTGTCAGAGGGGATGGTGAATGCGGAGGGCCAGACTTCATTGGTTGTGAGATGTAAACTGTTAGCTCTTGGGGCTCTGGATGGTTCCCCAGTCCCTACAAACCGGGGTGCGAGCAGACCTCTGATCTTGTGTGACAGCCGCTGCACTGGAGCAGCCGTGGCATGGGTAGAGGGAGGCTCAATGGGACGGCGTGCACCCTCTCCTCGTGCAGAGGGCGGAAAGCTGGCCCCAGCCCTGTGACTCAGTTGCACCTTTTTCTCATGGTCTGTATTTAAAAGAAAAATAGGCTTCGTCTGTCCTAATGCACTGCTATGTTTGTCACCCCAGAATCAGGTTTTCACATAGAACTGGAGCTGCAGAACTGCTCTCACTTTTTTTTTTTTTGGAGTTCTGGAGCAGAAAGGAGGCCCAAGGAAACTTGAGCATGAGTTTTGAGCTTGAAAAAAATGAGATTCTCAATCTCGCCTCACCTTGCTAGAGTTATTCCTATAAAATAATCATCGCTTTTGAAGCCAGTCCTGCTTTTCTCCCATGCTTGAAAAGCTGCTCCCCCCAGCTCTGTGTACAGGCACCGACTGGCTCTCCTCCAAGCAATAGTTGATGAAGAAATGCCTGCTCGTGTACCTGCTGCAAACTATTTACATTTCGCTCTCTTTGGCAATAAATTAGCTCCACGGAGAAGGTCTGAGCAACAGTTGTTCTGAGCAGGGAGGGAGTCTGGGTTCTGCAACAGCCTTTAAACAGCCAGCCCTTATTATCATGGATATAAGAGAGCAGGGAGCTTGTTGATGCAAACTAACATCAAGTGAACTGCGGTTGCCAGCAGAGCAGCTTCCCATGCAAAAACCCTGATTCCCTTCTTCTTGACGAGGCCATGGCAAAGCCAAGTCAAGGACAGAGCCTTTTTTTTTTTTCCCAAACCAACTGTTAATGGAATAAGTAATTCTGCAGACCTGTCTTTCACATCTCACTCACTTTATATGCAGTCTAATTAATTCTGTCGGGGAAAATAATTGGCTCAGATTGGGTCGATCTGACTGAAGTTCTAAATAACTTCAGTTGAGTGGTATTTATATTTCAGCAACTAGTCTTGGGTGAAGCACTCATACACGCAGAATACTAAGCCTGCGCTAACTTGGCACAAAAATAGTGTTGTGGTCTATCAAGTGACATTAAGTCCCATCTATAAAAAGCCGTACAGCTGCCTCTGAAACACGGCTATCCTGGGAGAGGGGGAGGGGAGCAGACCAACCTGTATCGGTGCCGAGCAGTGGGCAGCACGGACACAGTTGGAGGCAGGGTGGAGTGAGATGCTTCTTGGCCAGGGAGGAGTGATAGGAGTGACCCTATGGGGACACAGCAGGACACAGGAGCTGGTGAGGAAAGATTTTGAGGACGCACTCATGTCAGGAGGGTGCAGAAGCGAGGAGCAGTCAGTGGTGGGGAGGAACAAGTTCTCAGACAGAGTTGGAAGCTCTGGTGTATGGCAGGAGACAGGGACATTGGGGGATGGGGCATCACAAGCAAATAAAAGGCTGGTGTAGCTGTAAGCTGTGACTGTCCTCACCCAAGGGACAGAGGTGGTGAGAGAGTATGAGCCTGAGTGCTGGCAGGGAGATGTTCTGACAGCTGGACTGCCATGGTCAATAAATGAATACCATCCTTTCACCATAATGTGGGGTGGGGTGCTCCCATCTGTGTTTTTTTAAGGCACGAGCATCTTGACTTAAGAAACACACAGATGGAAGGCAGGTGTTACTGTGCTGAAGGTCAGAGCTACACTAAAAGTACCTTTAGTTTTCTTCATCGTACAGTTTCTCTGTGAACATTTGGGCCAGCGCTTCTCTCCCCCTCCACCCAACAAATTTAATATCTGCAGCCAGATCCTCACTCTGCAACTCAGCCTTCATCTCGGCTTGCAACACCACCAGCCCACTCTTTTGGATCCTAGAAAAGGAAATTCATCTTTCCATCTGGTCCTCTTCATCTCCTTGTTGAATAGGTAGCATTTGCCTGAGATAGCTCACCCCGTACTGAAGAACAACATGTTTCATGCTGCACTGAGTGCCACAAAAGGCCTTCTTTCCATAAGCAAATCATGTAAACTGGCTCTCTTACTGCAAACCTTCTCTACTAGCCTGTGTTGGCTGCTGGTCTCTCTGGGGGAAGCCTGGGTAAACGAACAAGCGTGAAGAAGAGTATCACAGCCTTCTGCACTTCCTTTCTCCCCACTGCTAAAAATAACATCTCATTTGTAAATAAACTATCTCCTGGTCTATTTTAATAGCGCTTTTGAGATGTGCTGGATTAACAAGTCCGCATCCTGGCTTCCTCTTCAACCACAGCTCACGTCCAGCCTGGGCAGTCGCTGCGTTTGCTGTGTGAAATCTCAGCATGCCGTCGCTGTATTTCCATCCTGCTCTGGAGGATCCACCCTTGCAGAGAAGAGCGGTTTTCTTTCCAGCTGAGTTTCTGATTTCTCTCCCAGGATTACCAACATGACACGCACACTGGCGGTTTCTGATCATTGTAATGAGGGCACCAGTCTGCAAAAGCTACCAGCTTGTTCGCAGGTAGTAGCTAAAACGTGCAGAGCGCTCAAGCAAGCGCTGCTGTCACACTCCCTCCCCTGCTCCATTCAGGGCCAAAAGCTGCCTGCTAACTGACAGGGTTTGCCAACACTGCCGTGATACTCGCTATCGCTGGAGTCTTGTCTCCTTTCCCAGCCCTACAAAGGAGCACTCCGACGTGAATGTTCCTTCCTTTCAACCAGCTCTCCTGTTGACCCTGCAGTAACATCCTTGCAAAAGTCAATAGCCCCGAAATGAGCTGGCAAACAGAAATGGGGGAGTGAGGGGGTGCTTAACATCCAGCCCATAAACTACACACTGGGCTGCCGTTCTCCAGCCCTCCTTAATGTACCTGAATGAGGTCGAGCTATGAGACAGCATGGAGAACTCAGAGCAGGTATTCCTCCTCATTGCTAATCCAAAGGAGAAAAAGGAGTCACTGGAAAGCTACTCAAGCTACTGGACTGTGATTGAGGTCATCACAGGTAGAGTAGAGCTAATCTTAATGTAGCTAATTTGTACATCACTAGCAATAAAATCATGGATGCCATGTAAAAATGTGCCTGGAACCATAGTACTTACTGCAGCCTGGACCACTGCTGTCTCATCCCAATCTAGACCCGAGCCAACTTTGTCGGAGATGTTCTGGGTGCATGTGAAGACACTGGTAGTTAGCCTGTCTTCAGCTGGGATGGGACCTCCAGCTCTGAGGAAGCATGGAGGCATTGCAGTCTGTCCAGCTGCATCCCAGCACCCAGCATGGTGCTGAAGTCAGCAGGTACCCTTAATGGAGCACCCCGAGTCTTCCATCACCTCCCAGAGCCTCCAAACCCAAAAAGGATTCTGGCTGTGCTAAATTCACTACTGAGGAACAAATCAAATAAGAAACCTCTGGTGGTGACGTAGGATGGATCCAAGCTGGTGGGACGGCACAGAGATCCTGCCGCGTGCGCCAGGATCCTCCTCATCCCCCTGCTCGGGACAGCTGGAGCAAAGCTTGCCGGTGATCAGCTCACCTCTCTCAGGTACGGTCCTCAAGCAGGACTAGCTCAAATCCTTGACCTGTGTTATGAACGAGATCAGGCACCTTCCGCCTTTAAATCTATGATTCCAGGAAAATAACCCAGCATTAAATAATACTTTGCCTTAGGAAACTTCTGTGAGAATGTTACCTATTTCTCACTTTACCTTGAAGTATTTTCCCCCATTCCTCCCTGCCCCCACTTAAAGATTTATTTGGTTTCCTTTCTCTCCAGGCTCAATCCAATTAAACAAAAAAAAAAAAAAAAAAAAAAAAAGCTTTATTCATGTGAGTGTTCTGTGAACTTTACTCAGGAAAAGTGCTGAATATACCAAAAGTAAAGAACAGTTTTTATGTGACTGGGTTTTTTTTTCTGGGATTTTTTTTTTCTTTCCTGCTCAGTAAAGCTCTTTTTCTTAAGTAAAGAAATGGCTGAAACCCTACACTTCAATATACATACAAGTCAAACTTCAATAAAATGACAAAAACATGAAATGCTGCTTTATTGGTGACTGAATTCTTTTTCCACATTGGGAGCATTTCCATACAAGCGATTAACAAAATAAGGCCTTGATCCTCTGAGTGTAAGAGGATTTTAAAACAGCAAAATTAAGCTTTTGGAGTATAAGAAAGGTTAGACTTAGGATTGTCTGGGCAATATTCATTTGATTCCCATTTCCATATGTATTATGATACCATCTTTCATCTTGAACCTACGTACTCGCATACTAATTTTTCCCTGGGAACCTCTCCTACATTCACCATCCAAAATAAATTGTGATCTCATGATCAGCTATTTCATACTTTTCATAATTTCTCTTCATTATTCAGAGTGCGTCTCATGCCTTATTTACAATCCGTGATTCAAACTGTGCCGTGGAGGAAATGGACGGCAATTTCCTGATTAACTTTCCTGCCTAACCTCTTGTGATAGCATCCAAGTGCTTCCCAAGTTGTCATGAATTCGTCTAGACAGCTTCTGTGTGAGGTCTACTGGTCTGCTGGAGGCAGGGGTGTCAGAAAAGGACTTGGGAAACAGGAACGGTAAGAACAAGCGTTTGCAAGGCAGGGTGGTAAAGAAGGAGAAATGAGACACGGATTAGTCACGGAGCTGTGAACAGAAGGACAGCTAGGAGCCTGAGGGAGGGCAGAAGTGTTTGTGGGTTCCCTGGGCACTGGGTGCGGGGGTCCTACGGGGGGCTTGGCCGGCCGTGCCAGCCGCTTCGCTGCGCGGGGGCACCGAGCACTCTGCGAGGCAGCAAGAGCGCCCGGCCACACCGGCTGCCCTGGCCCCGCGCTGCCTCCACGACTCTACCGATGCGGTCACGGCGGCACCGGGCCGCCCACCGCTCCCCCTGCCTCTATTTCCTCTTCTGCTGGTGGGATGAGGAAGATAACGTTAGCAGCGAGCGTTCCTCCCTCGACTGTCAGGGGCTCGGCGGACAGACTGCTGCTAGGGCAGGATGTGCTGGGCACGAGGAGCCATCTGATGGGGTGGTTGTGCTGAAAGCCCCGCAGGGAGGATTCGGCTAACACGAGGTGAAAACCACAGCAAGATTACTGATGAGACATTGCATCAAATTCACCCCCAGCCCAACACCCTCCGCTCACTGGCAGTCGCAGCCCAGGCTGGGAGGCAAGGGCTTCAACAGCAGCCCTTGAGCCTTCTGAGTCCCACTGAAAAGAAGTTGTCTCCTTAGGTGTGGGGTTTCCCACCAGAATGAGGGGTTTCTCACTGGGACTAATCACTGGGGTGAATATAAAGAGCAGGACTCACTGGTAATTTCCAACACATGGCTGAAAAGGGCGAGTGGGGATTTTTCCCTTACAGGACAGCGAGTGCCTGACCCCACGCACAGGCATCCCTTCAGCTCTTCTCCTGAAGTCTCCATCCCTTACCCCTCCAAACCTGACTGTGTTTTCTCTGATGTATTTGTAGTTGTTCTGCTCAAGGGCAATTCAGCTGGGAGGTGCGAGTGTGGGTTCGCCAACGTGCTCAGAAAAGCAGGGATCAGCAGGGAGGTTCTCAGCGTTTACCCTGCTCACACCGCTGGTGATTGTATTACATGCTTTGAAATCTCCAGGGGATATAACTCTGGGTTTGCCTTTCCCCGATGGGACTGTTTCTCAATTAAAAAACAATCGCATTATCTTAAGAGGAAGGAAAAATGGCTCTAAGAACTAATATTAGTGGAGTCACACAGGTGGATTAGAGATATAAATTGAATGTAATTGTATGTTCTGTACAGAAGGAAACTTTTGATGTGAATTTATGGATTAGGTGGTTTTGTTTGTGTAACAAGCACAAGGGAGATATATATCTATATATGTGTGTGTCTGTATTTTAGGTGTGGTGCTGGTAGTTAACTCTTCAAGTGATAACAGAATGTGATTACTCCTCCTTTTCTGATTTTCTGGCCTTATTACTCTCCCACTGTTCTGGACCTGGAGCCTGCAAATACATTAAGGATTGACCCTTAGCCAGTAAGCTGTCAAACAGCCGTATTTCAGCAAAACTTAGTGTCATGCCTGGATGACTGTGTCCCAGAGCTAAACTCCGCACCATTGAAATAGTGTGGCAGAAAATAGCATATTGAACCACGCAAAGGTATGGATCAATGAAGTCGTTAATAAAGTGACCTTATGGATAGAGGAGAAAATGCAGACACCCTGTGCGATGATGCCCAAGAGTCTACCTTAAGAGCAGGCTATACAGTAATGACTGGTAATGCAGAGAGCGGCAACATATTAAAGAGGCCCTTTACGGCAAAAGCCCCCTGTAATTGAATTTCCAGGAACAAAAGAACTTTTCGCTCCTTCTCGGGCCAAGGCTTGTTTGATCCGACACGTTGGCAAAGTCAGGAGGCTGAATCGGGGAAGGCAGCCCTGTTGCTGTCACCATTGACACCGGCCCCCTTTCGCCTCTCGCCCCGGGCACGGCCACCCCAGCCCTTGCCTCCTGCCAGGCTTGGGGCAGGCGCGGGGTGAGCCCTCCTTGGAGGACAGGCAGAGAAAGGCAAACTGCAAGTTTCCAGAGGGGACCTGGCACTATGAAGCTCTAAGTGAGGCTTTATCGTCAAGTTGTAAACTGCCCCCCACAACGTCACTTTGCTGGCTAATATCATGCATAATAAATTGAACGAGCACACGAAGATTTACCGACTTGAGCCTCTCTGTCCCTATTACAAATTCACCAAGTGGTGTGAGGTAGGAGCCAAGTCTCCATGAGGCAAAGCAAATAAAATAAAATTAAAATCTAATTTCCTCTAGATTCCTACAAGCCCTTGGGAGGACAAGAGGACCACAAGGGGTATTTGTTTTCCTATAGATTTCCAATCACACTTTTGCTGCCTCATATCACCTGCACATACAGAGTGCCTTTTTATTTCTTCTCCATTCCATAAAAAAAAGGGAAAATAAACTGGGGGGAGTCCAATTACTGAAACTTAATTAAAACAATTTAAAAATTACTTAAGCAATTATCTAACAAGTGATCTTTTCGGTAACAGCTGTACACAGGCGATTTGTTAGTTAGTGAAGCCAACCCTGTTTTTTAATATAAACAGACTAATTAATCAGCAGTTAACTCTTGTAATGACCAGCTCTGGCATTTAATTATTGCTGCTGTCATGAAACATAATAGCTTATTTCTCAGGGTTATTAGGCAAATTGCCAACGGTGACCACTCTGTGATGTTTAAAGCACTTTCTGTGATTATCTCTCATTTCCACATTCTCATGACTTTTTGGAGCACAGGCTTTTTCTGGTGTGAAAAATTTCACGCAGCTTTTCAGCTCAGTAGCAAATTTCTGGGAATGCTGGAGCGAAACATCCCGGCTCTTCCAGGTTGTAGTTGCTGGAGGGGAAAGGAGGAGGGAAAAAAGGTTTATTTCCCACTTTAGAAACCTGCTCTATGCACAGCTTTTTTAATGGGGCTGTGGAAAAAAAGAACCGAGACCTGCAACAGGCAGGTGTTGGAGATATTTATTTAAGCGTTTAACTCAGTTTGGCGGCGAGGTCCTGCACATCCATCGAAGCGAGGCAGACCCCTGCGGAGGAGAGCTGAGGGCTCTCCACAGCTCAGCAGAAGGCAGAAGTCTAAGTGCAGGCAGATAAATAAAAAAGCTCAATGTGAGACTAACAGGCGAAGGCAGGAAACCTCCTGGAGTCCCCAGAGCTCATGAATGGCAGACTAAGAGCTGCTTGTGGCTAGAAGAAAGGGAAAAAGAAAATCCACCGAGATGACCTAGTCCTCATCTTAACCTTGGCCTTTCAAAGGCTTTGGGACAATGTCTAAGGAAAAAGTAGTACATTGAATAGTAACACTTAAAAGGAGGCACAGGCATTAAGTAAGACATAAAAATCTCTGAGGTGAGCACGCACATCTGGAGCATGTATCCATGGGCATGGGAGGCACACATGGGCAGGCAGGTGGATGCACGTGTGTGTACAGCCATCCCGTAAATCACCGCCCTGCCCCTCCTGCTCACGCCTCGGGAACTGCCCCCAGTACGGAGTACTGAACCAGCATAAGCTGTGCGTGCACAGGGGCCCCGGGGCCACCGCTTCTGCTTCCCCGCCTTTACCCAGCCCTGCGCACCTTACAGAGTTACAGGGGTTTTTAACAGATTTAATAAACCTGAAATGTCCGGCAACAGATGCCAAATTTGATCGTCTCACTGGAGCTGACAATAAAGAGGTTCATATAAACGGCGTGGGAAGGAAAGCAGAGAGAGCAGAGGAGCCGTTAGAGAGGAGGCTAGCGTGAAGCAATTGCAGGCAGCAGTCAGTAGGGCAGTAAAAGCTAATAAAACCTTGATGTACACACTACACTAATCAAAGAACAGGTCTTGCATTCGTATCTCCTGTCTCCTTGGCCTCTACATAACAGCTGGCGGGAATAGCTTGATTGCTTTTTTAGGTAAACAGGTCCCAGGTAAGCTATACCTGAGCATCTCTGTCAGCCCACTGAAGTGCTACAAGCCTTCAAAATCCTTATAATGAAGCCATGAACTTCCATGAGTCTTCAAACCGCCAGCTCTCCCCAGCCTTGTGGTAGAGAAAAGGCTCAGGGCTGGCTTTGAAGATCTGAGTCAGCACAGGGGAAGGGAGGGAGGGAGAGGCAGAGCCTATTTCTGGCCGATTAGACAGCCCCCGATAACCTCAGGAACACAAAGGGAGAACAGGTAGGAGCTGCTGTAATGGACCTAGACTAGACATGAATCTGAATTTCAGCCTGCCATAACCACCCCTGCACAGTTCTTAGGATGAAGGCACTCAGTCCTCCCTCCCCATCACACAAATCCCCCCACATCTGCAGCCCTCGGTGAAGTTAGCTCACATCTGGGGAAAAGCGAGGCTGTTCTTAGAGGCCTCATTATGTAGGTTAGTCTCGGTCATGACTAGGATTGAACCTGGCTGAGAAGTCTATCACTGTTCCACTACCGGTGAAGGCAGAACAGGCAGTTTTGAAGCGCTTTAAACCCTGACCTTTATTCATGGCAATGAAACAGTTTTTTAGTGGCTCAGCATCCAGAGCTGGGGTTAACCCAGCTTCCACTTAATTCAAACACCAAACCCAGAGGGAAAAAGAAAAGCAGCTTTGCTGGCTGGAAACGCACCGTGGAGGCAGTTGCTTTTATCCTGGCTGTTCAGACGGCAATAAAGCGACGTACAGCCTGGCGGCACGGGCATTTACTGGCCAGTGCTGCAAGCACGCATGGGCTGTAACCAGACTGCACACGTGCTGGTAAGTACTCTCCTTGCTGGGGAAGAATTGAAGGCCAGACCTTTCATCGGGGCCCAGGCCTGCCCTCACGCTGTCACCAGAGACGACAGGAGGGACTTGGCTGCCGTCAGTGGCTTTCTGCGGGTGTAAAAACAGCCTCCTCCTGCAACGGCAGAAGCAGGGTCCTGTAGCAGTGGGTCGGACACCTGAATGTTGCATCTCCCGAACTCCAGGAAGCAGCTGAGATGTGTGGCCTGTGTGCCACCGTCCCTGGGGAGCAGAGAAGGCAGCCTGCTGCCTGTGAGCCAGGACTGCAGGAGGTGTGCTCCACTGGCCGAGCTGGGCACTGCCCTCCACATGTATTTCTCAGTTATCTCAAAGGTTTGATGACTCAGAAGTTTGCTTTCATGGGTGGGGAAGAGGGAAATTATTGCATTATTTCTTGTTTGCATACCACGGCATGTCTCCAGGAGCAGAGATGCTCTTACAGCTCTTGATACTGATGGAGCAGAGAATAGCCTGGTCCAGAGCATCACATTTTTACTGAGCATCAGGGGGTACCACCCCCCCCAGGTGCCGGCAGTACCAAGCGGTTTTGTAACTGATGTTCACACCTCAAAGCACATGGAAGTAGGGCAGCCATATATTTCCTCCAATTTGGCGTTGGACCAGAGACACAAGAACAAGTCTAATTTCCATGCCAGGCTAGAGATATAATAGGAAAGCCATCTAACAGGTGAAAAATGTAGTGGCCCCTGACACAGGCAGCTACTCCCTCCTGCCTGCCACAGCCTTCCCCACAGCTTTCTGACGTCTCTGTGTAATATAAACTGTGCTCATTTTGCAAGCTCACTGCAGGCCAAATGGCTGTTAATCGCACTCGATTGTGCTTCTGTAATCATCTGCAGGCGTTCGGCTCCTACACGGGGTATCTCTACACTGCAGCTGGAATACAGCATTGAAGTATGTGTGGCAATACCCAGACTGATTGTAATCCAGGGAGGGCTGCAAAATCTGATGCTGCAGAAGGCTTCTCTGTGGGCTGTCAAAGCTTGCTGGTGGTCTGGGTACCTCCTTGCGCTTTCACATCGGACCACGGGCAGCTGGGTTGTGGCTGCGTGCATCACGGTCACACCTCCTGGCAGTGGGGTGGATGTGCCTGAGACAGCAAGCGCTTGGAGGGGGACCATCATTTTGATTCACGGTGATGGTCCAGGTTGCTAGAGGACCCCTTGGAGTTTGGCCAGGAGGGAGCCCTCCTGCCCCTGCTGTGGCCTCACCTTGCTGCCAGAGGGCTGGTGCAGGGTGTCCCGGCTGCAGGAGGAGCCCTGCAGATGGAGGTGTGGGCAGCTGCGCACGCTGGATGGGGAGACGGATGGGCAACAAGCACAGGTTGCCAAAGCTTGGCAGTAAAACTCTTGTTCAATAATTGCATTGTGCATTACATGTTCCTAAAGAACAGCCACTTCTGTGCTTTTGTTGTGCCTTCCCTTTGTGGTCCGGTGTCACAGGCATGATTTGCTGGCTTTGCAGTCCTGAAGGAGCCCTCTTCTTTCCACAGTAAACCACTCTCAGGTGTGCCTCATCACCACCAGGGATGTCTTTCTACAGTCCTTAAATCATTTAAATGGGTTTCATTAGCAAAAGAGGATCTGCTTTGAAAGATATTTTTTTTCTTTAGCAGACATTTCCCTTTGTGGTTATCCTATCTTAACACTCACTCCAGTCTCATTTATTGTAATATTTAACTGCAGCCCAAATGAGTTGCCCCTGCTCTTGCTTTGTCTCCCAATATACCATACTTCCTCCCATGGATATCAACCTGCTTTAAGTGAAAGCAGTCTTTTTTTTAATACCCAGTATCTTGAGTATTTTCTGTTTCAAATACATTAGCCCCTAGAAGGGCCTCACTGTACTACCTACTGTATAAGCAAATGGCTTGGGAATTTGCTCATTTTCAAAACAAAAATACATCCTTAGACCTAGACCTGGATGACTGGTGAGCAGAATAATGTTGTGACTACAGCTTGATCAGACTTTAGCATTTAAAATAAATGAATCTGCTTTATGCGATGCTTACACAGCTTTTCTGCCTACTCCTCAGTAGCCATGAAATGGTGGAGCTTGATTAAAGGAACATGGATTTCAAAATCGTGTTCGTACACACGTTCACTTGAACTGAATTGGAAATGTTTAAGTATGCCTGTCTGCTTTTCCTTCATGCTAATCAATCACAGAGGTGAGCTGGCATATTACCCGTTAGCTAGCCAATTAGGCGGCACAGCTCACAAATTCTAAGTAAAATATTGGGCAAGATAGCTGTCCATCACATTTGAAAATTAGATTTGAGGAGTTAATGGCCTGTTCCCAGATATGTTATGAGCAAAAAATTGGCCTAAATGTATCGAATCAATTATTCACTGAACAATTCTCCCAATTTTTCTCATTCAAAACACAAGATAGTTAAATATGTGCCATTATCCCCACTTTTCTAGATTCATGGATTTTAAGGCCAAGGGGGTAATTAAGATTGTCTAGGTTGACCTCTAGCTTAATACAGGCTAAAAACTCTCTTCTGATTATTTCTACATGGAGACCATAATTTCTGCTTGAGCAACAGCACATCTTTTAAAAATACAGCTAATGATGATGTGAAAACATTGTGTTACAGAATCTGGTACATCCCTTTAGGCTGTTTGGATAATTGCTGTTAACATTTTTGTCTTGTTTCTAATCTGAATTTGTCCTGCTTCAACTTTCTGCCACAGGATCTTATTATGCCTTTAGACCACCGGAATACAGATCCATCTGCCATCAGAAATCCCTTTCATAATGGTGTTTGTAAGTCAGGATCAAGTCACCGTTCATCTCCTCTTGAAAAAGCTAGATATATTAAGCTTCGTTAGTCTTTTACTATAGAGCCAGGTTGTCCCATCTCAGATTATTCTTGCAGCTTCTGTCTCAACCTTTTCCGGTTTTTGCTTTTATGAGGCAGACACAAAATTTCTTTGGAATTGCCAAAACCCATAGCTGGCAATTCCCCGCCTGGGGATGTGTCCTGCTTTCAGCTAGGACAGAGTTAATTTTATTCCTGGTAGCTGGTACAGTGCTGTGCTTTGGGTTTAGGATGAGCATAATGGTGATAACACACTGATGTTTTAGTTGTTGCTAAGTAGTGCCTACACTAGTCATGGACTTCTCAGCTTCTCATGCCCTGCCAGCGAGAAGCTGGGGGTGGGGCACGGCCAGGACAGCTGACCCACGCTGGCCAAAGGGATATTCCATGCCGTATAACATCATGCTCAGCATGTAAACTGGGGGGAGTTGGCTGGGGGTGCAGGGCCACTGCTCAGGAGCTGGCCGGGGCATCGGTTGGCAGGTAATGAGCAATAGCACTGTGCATCACTTGTTTTGTATATTCTTTTATCGTTATTATCACATTCCCTTCCTTTTCTATCCTATTAAACTGTCTTTATCTCAACCCATGAGTTTGACTTTTTTTTCCTGGTTCTCCCCCCTATCCCACTGCGGAGGGTGGACTGAGCGAACGGCTGCGTGGTGGTTAGCTGCCTGCTGGGTCAAACCCCAACGGGACTGCATCCAGCCCCACATAGCCCTGAATTAGGCACTAACTCAGCAAGAAGGGTGCATCGGGCACAAAGCTGAATCCTGCCGCTTGCTGGAGCGCAGTCATGGTGGCTTGGGGGAGTCTATTATATTCAAAGAAGCTGAAGTCTAAGTCAGTAACATAGAAAAACTTTGTAGTTTAAAAGCCCAGTTTCATGAAGCTGAAAACCATTAGAAGCCAAATCATCCTGGAGCAAGAAGTTAAAATGCACTGTTTTGTTTCCCTGCATCTTGAAAAGGGTAAAGGAGAAGTATAAAGGTTCAGAGCAGGACACGAAGAGTGGTCACAGATACAGTAAAAATAATTTCATTCAAGGAGTGATTAAGTAGACTAGACTTTGTCAGCTTGGAAAGGAGTTGATTGAGGAGGGAAAGCGGCAGAATACAACTGAAAATGATGCAGAAAAGGTGAATGGCGATGACTGAGTGCAATGATGAGCAGGCACCGAATGAAAAGACAGAGTGAACAAAAAGAGATGTCTCTTTATCCTGCCTCTAATCAAACTTGGATGTTTCCTGTCATGCGGGCTGTGTGGCTGCTAAAAGTCCATGCGGATTCCGAAAGTGACCAGGCGAAGGAAGGGAAGAAAGCTCCAGCAAGCCCCGTGGGATGCAAAGGCCCCCGCCGCCAGCTCTGGGGGACACACAGGGGCTGGGCGGGGGATGGAGGGGAGGTGTGGGGAGGTGCTGGCTGGGTCTGCGCTGCTCGGTTGTTCGTACTCCAGGCAAGCTGGCCACTGCTGGAGGCTCATTGATGGGCCTTTGATCGCACCCCGTCCAGCTGTTCTCATGGTCTTAAAGAGGGAAGTGTAATTGGGAATTTTATACAACTGCTTATTGCATGCCCCAAAGCCACACAGCTGCCCAAGTAAGAGAGGAAAAGTTGCGCTGGTAAAAAGAACCAGGCTGGCTTGAAATAGGCAAATGTAGCTGAATACAAATGCACACACACACAGAGGGAAAAAAGATAGTAATGAATATAAATTAGAAGGGTGGAAAACCAGAAAACATCTTAGTGAAGTGGCACAACACAATGAAAAAACCTAAGGCAAGAGAGCGAATGGCAGTAAACCAAAGTTTTTAGTATGTCTCTTAATACAAAAAAGTCCTAACAATGATACTAGTCTGTAAAACATGTTTTTAATGTAGAAATGGCAAATAGTTTCAATATATCTTGTTCTTCCAAGCATTTTTTCGAAAAGTCTGCATGAAGAATTCACCGAGGGCGAAGATGAAATCTGTTCCCTTCCAACAGTAACTTGGCAATATGCGAAGCAAGAGCTAATAAGCTGGCTGTTTTTAACCAGTAGGTCTGGCTGCAGCAAGAGCTTTAAAGAGCTGGATGAGGAGATGTGTGGGCTATTAAAGTTGGTAAATCATGGGAATGCTGGAAAGCCTTGCTTGCCTGGAGAAACAGAAGATACAGATATTGGTAATTATAGACGTATCAGCCTGACATGGACAGCGAGCCTGAGCAAAAGAATGTGATTTCATTAACAAGGCAAAAAAAGAAGCACGCTTAACAGTAATCAGTTTAGGCTTAAGGGAAAGAAGTTGTTCAATACCAACATGGTACCGTGTGTGTTTGTTTGGTGGCAGAGCTGTTGGGGGTAATGCATTCATATTTCTCTGAGGTATTTGTTATGGCAATGAAATTTTTTTTATTGAGCATTATTCAAAATAACATGTCGTATTAAATGGGATTAAAATACTTCAGCAGACTGAGCCCAAAACCTGTTATTAAATATAGGACCATCTTCAGTAGGCAATTGCTGGTGTCCTGGACCTGTGCTGTTTAACCCACGGCTGTATGAATGACCTAAAAGCAAATCTACAAATATTGCTGAAGGCTGGGGAGGGAGGATAATGAAGAAGACATGCCACTGGGCTGAATTACTTCTTAAAATGGGAGCCTGCAAATACTGTGTGCTTCAGTACAGCCAAAAGTGAAGTGATACTTGTAGAGAGAAGCCGAGTAGGCTGCACTTACAGAAAGGGGGACACTGCCTTGGGTGTCAGCAACCCTAGAAAGGACTTGACCAACGCGTACATAGCTACACCAAGAACAGAAATCTGATCTTAGAGGGGTCTCACCCTGCAGGCTTAACAAGATCCAATGGTTTGGAGCTGAAGCTACAAAACTCCATTTTGAGATAAGATTCACTCTTTTTAACACCAGGAGTTCCTAGCTATCTAACTGCCTCCCAAGGTTTCTAGAAGACTCTCTGTCAGGGTAAATCTTTTGTCTGAGAGAGCATATAAAGGTCTTTTATACAGAGGTCAAACCGGAACAGCAATTTCCACCTTTTTCAGGAAATGGATTTCTAAAAATGTCCATATGCCTACTGCTCCTTTTGTGCCTTTACAGACCTTCTAGAAGCAGCCCATGGACACCTCAGGAGACCAAATGGGCCCACTGCTCCTTGCTGCATACCTAACGAACACGGTTACAAGCAGGTCTTTGAAACAGGCACAGTATTACTGGGACACTTTCACCGGCTTTGTACAGATGATTCCTCCACCTCCTTGATATTTCCTTGTGCCCCCCACATAACTGTACTATTGCACGGGATGCTCAGCTGCGTGCCCAGGCTGACGACCCCCACCCTTTTCAGTACCCCGCAGTCCAGCTTTCAACGGTCACCGTGTTCTTTGTTCTTCCAGACACGATTTGGCTTCTACGTTATGAACTGCCCAGACTGGTATATCATTGATGATGCTTATCATTTATTTCAGATAAAAGTATCGAACACAGCTAGCTCGCAGACTGCTAGTAAGCAGAGACCCTTGTTGTCAAGCCTAATTCCTGACCATCTAGGAAGACTCTTTGACTTTGATAGGAGCTGGATTAAGATTTGATGAAGCAAGTTATGTTAGGATTAGGATTACAATTTTTTAATTAGTTTGCTTTTCCTGCTTGGGCTGCTAGACAACAGTTCTGTTTCAGTTTTTTCTATAACAGCAGTAAGGGACAAAGCCAGGATTCAATTAAGTCAAAGAATGAAAGGCAGAAGAAATGGTCTTCAGTGGTGCAGGATTGTTTCTTTCTGCAGAAGCACACAAAGCGCCTGTTTGTTGCGTGTGCATTTGCCAAGCTGAGAAGTTATAGACAATATTGATCTGGGCTCCCGGCTCTTTGGAAGCAGGCACTGGGTGGAGGCCAAGAAGGCTGAAGTCTAAATGCAAAGTCGGTCAGCCTCAATAGGCTGTTCTTTGAGAGAGGGGTCCCTTCTTTTCAGTGTTTGCACCTGTGCGTGTTGTGTGCATGCACGTACGGCGCTAACAGGAGGCAGCGTTGTCCGGAGACCGCAGCGGGGAAGCCAAGGGAAGGACACGCCACGCCAGTCCGTGGCTTCCAGCTCTCTTGCTGCGATGGCAGGCAGTCCGTGTGAACTCTTCCCTTGCCTAAATTTAAGCGCTGTGCAATGGGGATAACATGGCGCATGGCATGTTGAAGGTGGTTGGAGGGCTCTAGATGAAAGCTGAAAAGTAAATAAGTACTAAGTTTCATTATGAAATTTCATAAATCCTTTTCCTGAAATTTGATGGATATTAGCTTTTCATATCACTTCATGACTGTGTAAACCGGGAACTGAGACCTTCTTTCTCCAACCATGAGACGACTTAATCCAAATTGATTTGATCTTTATTGTTTCAGGTAAGCCCTACAAGATCCCACAATAATTGCTCAGCAGTGGCTTCACACAGGTAAGAAGAAATACAGCTTCGCCAGCCCTTCTGGGCAGAGTGCTTGGGCTAGGTGTGGAAGGTGAAGTCTCCATAATTACACAGTTTCTGCCATTTGAAATGCTTCTGCCACGTTTTCTTCCTGCTGGGGGGAGTTTGACAACAGATCTGGCATTTCTGTCTCACAAAACCGTTTGGAAAAATGTGAATTTGCATTCCCTTTTTCTCTTTTATAAACAATACAATTTATACAGTAATGTTTACAAGGCCTTTCACTCTGTCTGGTTTTTATGGCCTGTAAGTGTGGAAAACGAGTGCCAAAGAAGTGTAAAAGTGATCCCAGAAATCAATATAATATGAATGGCCCCACACAGCCAGCCTGCAAGAAAAATGTGATGGTTGACAAATTCTTTGCTCCCTGCAGTACTCCAGGTTCTTGGCTAACCTCAGACGTGCATCAGTTAAAGCTCCACCTAGACAGCAGGATTTTGCTCACATCGGCATTGTCTGACCTCTCCATTTCTGCTGAATATCTGTGTCACCTCCTGATTGCTCTCTCTGTAAAATAATCCTCCTTAAATTATTTAGATACATATTCTGCCTCCCTCTCGGCTGGCGTTCTAATTCTGGTGAGCGGAATGACCTCAATTAGAAATTCTTGCTTAAACATACAACATCACTGAGAGGGCTGCAGTTTGCCTTGTCCCGTCTTGCTTTTCTTCAAGCCCCATTTTGTATGTTTTCGCTTGTCTGCAACTCATTAGCTCCTGTCATTACCTTCCCTTAAAACAAAACTTACTAGAAGATAATTATTCAGTTTGCAAAAAGGAATTAAAAATGCCATAATTAAGGTTACAGTTTTCCTTTTTATATCCTTGGGGGGATACTATGTTCTCTAATTACAGAATCAGAAAAACCAGGCCCCGTATATACATATGTGCATGTTTTATATCAATATAATTTTATTTCATTAGAAATACTTCCAATTTATGGCAGCAAAAGTGAGATCAGCATCATGGCTTTTCATTTGTAACTCCGTGCCTGTTACTGTTGTTCAGGTTACTATACTAATTAAGATGTACAGCATCGTATGTCTCTCAACCACTCTGTTTTAGTATCATTTCCAAATACATTCTGCACATTATTCTTATGTCAAAATCAGTAATAATGTGGCTCCAAAAGTAGTTGTTTTCTGACAGACAGAGAGAGGACTTCAGCTTTACCAATTCTTGCAAAGAAAATTGGATTTCACCCCAGCATCCACTTAACTACAAATTTTTTTTATCTCTTAGAAACGACCTGGCACTTACTCTGAAATTGAGTTCTGTGGTCCACCAAAAATTTTATCATGCTTTTATTTTTTAATTAATCCATAGAAAACTTCTGCTGCTTTCTCATTCATTCTGTATTACCCCTGAGAAAATCAGGACCGATAGTATTGAACCCTGACCTTCACGTGAGCCTCAGCTCTCTCTGCCAGGACAAGTTTTCAAGGTCACCCTGGCTGTCACATGCACGTGACTTGAAGTTTATTGAGAATCCAGTTCAAGTTTTCCCTCATCTTTCCAAGAGCGAGTTATTTTGTGGAGAAAACCCACATCTGTCTGACATGATTTGCCTTTCAAAAAACTCTCCTGACTCATGATTAATAAATAATTCCCTCAGAATGTACAGTTTATGGTCCAAATGTTTGATCCCTAATCTCCAATATTAACTGTGGATTAACTCATACTTGCCTGGCACTTTCTACCTGTATCCTACACGAGAGGCTCCTTTGCATTCTTTCATTAATCTCAGTAATCTCTGGTTCACGCTCATTAGTACCCACAAATGTCCTCCACACTAATTCAGAGGCAAGGAAAACAGTTAGTTTCTTTGTCACTTTTTATCCCCAAGAGCTCTATTTATTGACCCATTATTTTTCTGTAGTTTTCATTCCTCCACTGTATTGATGACATTTCCTTTCTTTAAATATTTATACGTTTTCTTCTTCATTGCTTTTTTCCCCCTGTTGCTCTCCGTGTCCTAAAGTTACTTATGTTTCTTCCCATAAGCTCCTAAGATTGCTGTGCTGTTTTTCTTTCCGTACCCACAGTCAGACCATCATTTCCTTACTGGAATACCGTAAGTATGGCCAAATTCCACCCTGATAGTGTTTGTTGGATTTGGCAGATGAAAACCAAACAAGCCGCATCCGGCACCGATTTCATATGCGGATAGATTGCAAAATTGGTCTTATATTTACTTCAGATATTTACTGATAATAAGACACCTTTCTTCTTCCTCCTCCCTTTTCCCCCTCCTTTCCCCCATGCATTTTTTCTACCGTACGTTGCCACATGCTGTGCCCCCGACAGTGGCCCAGGGCAGCGTCGTCGACATCTGATTCCAGCCACCCTCTTGCTCCTAACGCCGAATGCACCTCCGGCACTCCCACGGAAGGATGCTGGATGAGCATGGGGGGCTGCTGCGTTTGCCCTGGATCACTGAACAGGAGGAGGAAAAGGCGAGAGGACTGGGCACAGAGCTGCTTGGCTCTGCAAAAGGCAAGCAACACGTTTTCTGCTTCTGGAAGATGTTTATGCTACCACTTTTTTTTTCCCCTGCATCATCTGGCACCTCAGTAAAAATCTTACAAATGTATAATTTAATGGGAAAAGGGGGTTGGTTGAGAAAAGCGGTTGCGGTAAAATCCAGTAAAACTGAAAGAAGTATTTAAGGAAATGGAGAAGAGCTCCATTTAAAACTCAGTCACATGAACATGACTTTGCTCTATTTTGTAAAACACTGTCTGTTTTTCCATAGTTTCTAGCAAGTATGCAGGAAGAGTGCTGATGGGAGAAGAGATTTATCAAGGAAAAGTATAGTCTATGGACAAAGTAAGGGTAGGGTTTCTCACTGACAACAGCCTTAGGGAGACATTTGAGATGGTATGAACCCAGCTGCCTGCAGCCTGTTGAATATAACTATCGGGGGGGCACCTGGTGGGTTTTTTAATCTGTGTAAATTTATTATGCAGGTAAGTGTAGAGATACCAGACCTGGCGGCTGGGTACGCAAGTATCCAGTACCCTGCTCTTCCCACTGCTGGTTACTATGGCTTGTAAGTCTGAAATCTCCTCGCTGGTAACAGCATTGTCTGTCACTTTTGACCACCTGTGTGAGAGCAGGAGAGACAAACTAGATCAGGCCAGTTAACACCTACTGCCAGTTTTGGTGTAGTTATCGTTTTATCACTTTGATTAGCGACAGTGCCTTGAGACTCTCACTGTGGGCTGGAGCCCTACCGTGCTGCCTGCTGTGCAAGGACAAAACAAAAAGATAGTCCTTGCCCTGAATACTTCACTTTTTTGAGATAAAAACCCATCCAGAGAGCAGAACGAGATAAAGGAACAATAGTCATCAGAGCAATAGCGAAGCTTCACGGTTACGGGCTCGGGATACGGGTCTCTGCAGCAGTAGCCTTACGAAAGGATGAGGGCAGGATTGCTTTAGTCCAGTCAAAGCCAGAGAAATGGATTTTGCACCAACAGAGATGTAAGCTGATGAGGAGCAGGGTAAGATTCTCCCTGGGTGATTGCATCATATTCTGTAAAATAAATGATGCAGAAAGAAAAGAGGGTGGAACGAAGGGCAGAGCCTTGAAGTCCCAAAAGCTGAAGAAAGGACACAGAAGACCTCCCAGTTGAAGGGGTGAGAAAGAAACACGCAGGGGAGACAAAAGGAGTGTGGCTGCCTGCATTGAGAGTGATGGACAGGCCAAGATAAAGGAGGAGAAGGAGGGTGGAGTCCTGCAGTCTGATTTAGAACAGACCATTAAGGACCTGCCTGTAAATCCCTTGCTGACTCTTGTCCCTAGTGATATCTGAACACTGAAAATATATAATTTCCATGTCCTCAGTGCCCACATGTGAAGCCGAAAAGGCTATTCAC
Organism: Phalacrocorax carbo; assembly: GCF_963921805.1. Lineage (NCBI taxonomy): Eukaryota > Metazoa > Chordata > Aves > Suliformes > Phalacrocoracidae > Phalacrocorax > Phalacrocorax carbo. The sequence continues at coordinate 4,339,376 of NC_087515.1, read as the reverse complement.
AGCCAGGGAGAATAAGCAAACATCTGCAGGGAAAGCAGCATCCCTGACTGAGAGCTGTGGCTCTGCAGGAAAGAGGAAAAGGAGACATGGGAAGCAGGTTATTCCCAGCTGCCCTGTGCAGGAAGGAGGGAGCCATGGGGAGCTCTCCCAGAAGCCAAGAGTAACGGCAGTAATTGAGAGGGGAAGCAGTGGAAGTTCAGGCATGATGCTGAGGTCACCAAAAGCACATGGAAGAAGAAACATAAGGAAAACAATTGAGATGCCAACGGCATCATTGGCAAGGGAGCTGCTGAATTCCACCGAGAGAGCAAGAACATCACGACGAGGAGGGAAAGGAAACAGCAAAACGAAAGATAAGGAGCAGGATCATGCCGACACATCCCTGTGTGTGGGGGGAGCAGCCCCTGGCTCCTGTGCTGCGTCCAACAACGCTGCTTCTCCTCCTTCTCAAGGAGGCTGGGCAGAGCAGGCTGCGGACAAAGATGTTGGCTGGGGCCAGAAGCCACGGGGCTGGCGTCCTCCCAAAGGCTTGGTTCTGCTGTGATCTTCTCCCCTGGTAATCACCCACCTCTGCCCAAAGCACACACCTGAAACGGGCCATTTTCTAGCCATTGTGCTTTTTTAACCTCATCCTACATTTCCCACTGATGGCTAGTGACACAGGCCCGGTGGCATTTATATCCAGTTTTGTTTCTTTTCTCTGTTTCTTCACATCTGGATTTACGCCGCTGCTTTGTGGTGTGTGAGATGGGAGGGGCCTTTGCATAATATATGGCAGGCGAAGTTTATTAAAAAAAGAAGGAGAAAACGGAGAAGTGAATGATTTGGTACAGCAACTCAATAAGCCAAAACATATTTTACAAAAAACATCGGCAGTCCTGTAGCGTAATATCACACACCAAGTGAAATTCGTGGCTATGCATAAGTTAGTGCAGTACCTTGACAGATAAAAAGATTAATGAAATCTTCCCTCTCTGCTCACAGAAAAAATGGTTCTCACAGACTCCCTTAAATCTCTCGTCGTTGCCAAACTCCCGTTCTCCTTCTCCATGAACTCAAAAGCCGGGGATGAAAAGGCATAGAGAAACTTTGCCAACATCCAGCTTCATATTTTCTGGCATCGACATTTAATTATCTCTGCAGGCATGTGGCAGGCAAGTCTGTTGCCATACATTTTTTATATACAGAGGATGAAATTTTCTGTGGTGATTAGAAGGTGGTACCTGAGGTGGGGTGAAGAGGTTCATTGGCTTTTAAAATGATTGTCTGTGTATCAGCAGAAATGTGTAGGGCACTTTACATATGAAATAAGAAAATTTAGCTCACAGTGAGAGCTATATATCTCAAGACCCAGCTCTGCATCGATTTACATATCCACTCACCTTAACCTCCCTGTGCTGCTGGAGGGGACTGGGAAACCACTGAGCTGGATCCAGTAAGCCTCATGTGGATGTTTAGAGCCAGTTGAGATGCCCTTGGATAATGTGCCGGGGCTGCAGCTGGTGGCCCGGAGGGCCCTGGGGTCCCCAGGCGCTGCTCCACGTGCCCGCAGCTTGCCTGTGTCTTGGGAACTGGAGAGCACCTTGGGCAGCACCAGAAAGGACCCTCTCCCCGGGTGGCTTTAGGAGTCTTGCTGGGTGGTGCTGAGCTCCTGGTGAGGGCAGAGGTTTTAGATGCCCGTGTGTTCTCAAGGCGCCTGGGCCAGGCGACGGCTGGGACAGCCAGCGGAGGACTGAGCTGGCCAAGAGGGTCAGGCTTTCCTCTGGCACTGCTTTCCCTTCCAGGCCGCTTCGTTAACACAGGGAACAATGATGGAGAGGGCGGAAAAGTGAACGTGACACCCGTTGCTTTCCCTCAGATGGGGCCCAGCTGCAGTCCGGACAGCTGTTTTGTCTGTGCTCTTGCTGGTTATGTTTTCCTAAGCTGCACATTATTTTAGGTGCCCTGAGTTGTTTAGACCCTGTCCTCCCTCACAGCTGCCCTTTTAGCAGCTCTGTGGATTGGCAATTGGTTTTCCTTTACTTTTTTCCCTATGTGAGAATAAAAATCGGAGTATTGAACCGTTCATTTTCATATTTACAGGACAGATGCGTGCCGGCAGAGTGAGTAGCTACGCACCTTGAGCACTTTCTGCCCCTCTTCCCAGGCCTACCCCACGGTCTCTGCTCTGTCACGTGTTTCTCTACGCAGGTGAAGAGGTGCCTCGTGTGAAGTTTGGTGCACCTACCCAGAAGGTCAGCTGGTGAGTGAGTCTGTGGCTACCCTGAAGCAGCATCTGTAGTTATTATGAGCGTCACACAGAGACAAATAAGTGGGCTTTGGCAAGCAAAACCCAGAAAAGGATTTTTTTTATTTTTTTATTTTTGGTTTTTGTTTTAACAAAAGCATTCTGCTTTATTTGAATGCCCTTCCACTCATAGTCTTCTTTTTTTTTATTATTATTTTTTCCCCTTTGGAGGAAGAAAAAGTGAAATAAATGGTGTAAAAACATAAAATGATGTATTTTTCCCTGATGGAACAAACCAGAGCTGTACATTTTTAACCAATTCCCCTAACTCACATGGCTCTTTACAATAAGCAGAGTGTAAAAACGCTTAACAAGCTCTTGCCTAGACAAATAAAAAGCAGTGAGCCCAAACTCTTCAGCCGGGCGGGTCACGCTCTTATTCTGGTGTCAGGGTGGGCTGGATGCCAGAACCATTTATCTTCTATGTGACTGGATCTCCTGCCCATGCACCAAATGGTCTGTCGCTGTAAATCCCAACTCCTCGTCGATGTATTACACAAGCACCGGCCATCTGCGGCGCGTGCTGCCTGGGGACTGTGCGCGGTCCCCCGCCCCGGCGGTCTGTAAGAGCAGATTGGGTGAACATCTGTCAGGAGGGCTGTAGGTTTAGCATGTTATGAGGCTTGATGGGCTTGATGGCTCATAGGGTCCCTTCAACCGTATGGTTGTGTGCGCTATCCATGATGTTCTTGCCGTTCCTGAGGAGCCCCCAGGAGGTGGCCATCAAGAGGACAGTTAATGCTGCTTGATCCCCACTACCATCTTTCTGAAAAGTGCCTTCAGAGCGGGCAGGCAGCAGTGGACTGTCTGCTGTAGATGCCCTCACAGCTTCTGGGACAACTCCTCCTTGGCCATTCCAAAGAGAAAAGGTACCAGGAGCAGGCTGTGGACCAGGTAAATAATCCTGGTGGCCTGTATTTGGTCTATATATGAGCTGTGACTTCGGTTCTCCAGATGCGGCCGCCTCAGGACCTCTCCAGGCGATGCACTAAGGTGCAAGTAAAAACAATACAGAATAATAAGGGTGGAAAAGACCCACAACAGTGAAACCTTTGGAAGAAGACAGGCTTTGCTGGTGGACGTCGGGGTTTTCTCGCCATTACCCTAGGGAGTTATCTAAATAAGTAGGTAGTGAGGAAGCTGCTTCAGTGGCAAAAGGAGGCTGAACAGATGGCACCAAGGTGGAGTGGGCAGCAGCATCCCAGTGTGCTTCCGGAAAAGCAGCAAGGGAAAGTGTTGAGGAGGAATGGAGCAGAGGTACAGGGAAAGGCAGAGCCAATGGGAACCACAAGGAGCTCTGGGATGTGATACAGGAAAGAAAGAAAGGTGGTGCATAAGGTCCAGGCCTGGGAGGACAAGGAAAGGTTTAAAAGCCAGGAAAGGAGGTTATCCATTACTCTGGCTTTTATGTGTGATGGCTTGGGGAAGGATTATCGTTACTCTGTGGGGATGAGGGTGAGGAGACAGTAATAGCCCAGCAAGTGCATGGCCCAGTATGGAATGACAAGCTGTGTCCCTGGCTTTCAATCACATCTGGCGAGGATTAGCATGTCCATGGCCATTGCAGCTCCATTAGCTGCCCCTTCAGGGCGGGCAAGCCCGTGGGCTGGCCACGGCCAGCATGCAGGGAGAGGCAGGCATAGCGACTGAAATGAGTGACTTGAAGCAGGGTTCTCGCTCAAGACCTCCAAGCAGCACTTTGGAGGACCTCCCTGCTCTATATGGACCACAGGGGCAGGACAGGGAGACTCGCCTCCTGCCTCCAGCATCACAGCATCCTCCGCCAGCAACGCAGCCCCAGGCAGCTGGGGGGCAGGCAGGCGGGGTGACCCCATACCACCCTACCTCATCCCACCTGCCTCGGTCATTGATGGCTTTGCCCCACCAGCACAAGTGGCTGAAAGTCTTGCTCCCCTCACGGTTTCATTCACCCACATGTTTTGCAGAGGAAAGGGCAACCCAAGGACCATCAGCAGGTCTGTTGACCCCAGCTTGGTCCAAGCACTACTCAAATTTGCAGGGTGCTTGGTGAGCGCACACTGCGGTAGCAGTGAATGGTTTCCATATGCTATTGATGTTCGTATTGTTCTTCTGACAGGTGATACCTTTTTTCCATTGAAATGGTATCCCCTCGTTGGCAGGCTGCAGGTCAGTGAGGGGGAGACATGGTCTGTTCCAGTTAATTCTGTAATTGCCATCTAACTGCTGACTGAAAGCATTTGGGAAGCTTCTTAAGCAGCCTAATGATTTTACATTGTGTACACCTAGAGGAGCACTCAGCCTTTCCAGTGCTGCTGGTGCATTAACATGTCATGTAACGAAACTATTCAGCCGAGATTAGAGGAAAGCTGTAGGAGCAGGCAGTGGGGAATTGGTTAGAGTCACAACTGTGTCTTCCTGACGCCTGTATTGCCTGGGTCACAGAAACAGGTGGAGTGGAGCATGAAATGAGTACATTGCTGATAATTTATTAAACAAAACAAATTGATATTAAGCCATCTAACAGAGAGTACGATTCCCCTCCAAAAGCCAGCTATTGTAATGCCACCTTCATATTCCTATAAAGCGCTTTTTGCCCCAAGATCTCAAAGCACGTCCTGGTCTCAGCATTCTCAGTTTGCAGATGGGAGCAAGGAGCTCAAGGATGGCAAGGTTCAATTGTCACCTGCTGTGTCCACAACCTGAGAGCAAAGCTGGGCCTTCAGCAGGATTTTTGAGTGCTAGTTCAGTGCTGTAACTCAGAGGCCACGCTGCCTCACTTGCCAAATAGGCAACAAATAGTCTATTTTAAAGCACCCCCTATTCAGTGATGTCCCTTCATTTTGGACAAGGGTTAGCGTTTCTGTACAGCACTCCCCAAAAATGCCTGTAGGTCAATAAATTGCGGGGGAATTAGATGGCAATTTCTATTCCACGACAGAAGCTCCCCCATGACTCGTTATTAATAGTTTTCAAATGTCAAAGTTAAGTCAACGAAATTGCAATTGTTTTTCCCCTAATCTTCCAGCCAAGGGAGAGAGTATTTACGCAGATATTGCTTGGAGTACTTGAGAAAATGTTTGTTTGCAGCTTTAAGTAAAGGACTGCAAATTTCCAGCAGAGCTCCCCACGGGTTATTTCACAGTCCTGTGCTTCAGGAACTCAGCCACGGCAGAGGACAGCCTTCTGCAGCCCTCACAAGTGCCGGGGGGCTTGTGCTCCTGTGAGTAGCTCCCAGTAGATTCAGGAGACTACTTCTGTAAGCACCACTGAAAATTCATGTGGGTTTCAGGATTTGCCCTGGAAAGTCTGGTAGGAAAAACTCATCAGAGAGCAGAGTGTCTTCTCAGTGCTCCAAACAGAAGAAATTGTCTTTCTTCTGTTCTTTCATTTCTCCATTTCTTTCCTTTACTCCTGCCTTCCCATCCTCCCCGGCTTGCTTTCTCTTCCTGCTCTTCTTCAACACAGATAATTGAAAAACTGTCATTCTGGAATTCCTTTGTCCCTGCAGAAGGCACTGAATAGTGATTCCAAAATAGCCCAGCCTTTTCTTTTAATCCATAATTCATCATCCTAAATTGTTGTTCACTCACTGCTACCCTGAACAAAATGTCACAGATGCAGCATGAAGAAAAGAAATCAAGCAAATGAAAAGGGGACAAAAGAAAAAGCAGCAAACCCCAAGGGTATCTGCAAAGAGAAATAATTTAATCCAAAAGGCTCCTCAGCTCTCATATAGGGAACGTGACTTGTGCCATGTGTGTTACCATGTATTAGGGGAGTGCAGGACCGGTCTTACCTCGAGATGTGCTGTAGAGCAACGTATTGGGTGGAATAAAATGGAGACAGGACAGAGAAAGAGACTAGACAGTAACTTTCTCCACCACCTGTACCTTCGCAGGCAGGACGGCAGTGAGCAGCCAGGCCTGGTTCTGTCAAGACGTTTTCCATCCCGTAGCAGACTCTCACCTGACTGTGATTTGCTCCAAGAGCTGGCACTGACTGAGCCCAATGACTCTGCCCCAATCCCCATGAAATACTGTAGCAGCCATGGAAATGCTGGGAGAGTGGGCCAGCAAGGTGGGAGAGGATCCAGCGGGGTGCCAGAGCAGGGGCACAGGCTGCCCAGAGAGGCTGTGGGGTCCCTTCCCTGGAGACATTCACCCCCCGCCTGGACGCCACCCTGTACCCCTGCTCTGGGGGTGCCTGCTCCAGCAGGGGTGGGACGGGGTGAGCTCCAGAGGTGCCTCCCAATCCCCACCATCCTGGGATTCTGTGGTTCTGTGGGTGGTGGTAGTATCTTCAGGCCTCTGAGACCTGCACCTAGAGCAAAACTCCTCAAGCCTCCCCAACACACGGGTTGTCTTGCAGTGCTACGCACGCCGACCTGACTGTCACATTATTATGGGGTTTCTTGAAAATGGCTTCATCTGGAAGGAATCCAGAGAGAGAGCTTTGTGGCTTGCGACCTGTGATCTGTCTTCAGCTCTAGGCACATCAAGCTCTGGCAGTGGTCACCTGGAGCTGGCTCCCCTCCGTACTGCGTGAAGCGCCGGCAGCTTCAGGACTAGGAGCAGGCAGTTTGGACAATGTTTCGAGAGGAGACAGGTAGAAAGCCAGTCAGGCAAGAAAGGATCCCAAGAGCTGGATTAATTGAATTAATACGTACAAGTCATCCTGCTCCTGCTCCCATTGACGTCAGTGGGGAATTTTAGTACGACCTTCAGGGGAAACAGAATCAGGCTCACTTTTGGAAAGAGCAGATCAAAACTGGGGACAAAATGCTTGTACATGTGATTGCCCTGTGATTTGAATCTTGTTTGTTTTCCTGAGATGCCCATGCAAGGACGCTGGAGAAATCAGATTAAAAGAGGAGATTTCAAGGTCCCCCGACACAAGAAATGGAACAGAGAAAGCCATGGGGTTATTAAATGCTGTTATCATCCATTCATCCCATTTACCCCCTTAGGCTTGTGGCATTCACATTAGAGTTGTCCTTTGTATACACTGCTTTAAGTTAGTCTTGATGCTCCAAATAATATCAGCAAAAAAAAAAAAAAAAAAAAAGAAAAAGGAAAGAAAAAAGGTGATAAACATATTCAAAGCCCTTTAAAAGCTTACTCAGTTGTGAGAAAGAGCGGTTAAGTCCTTGATCCAGCAAGGTGTTTAAACATATGCCCTTATGTACTTCTTTTAAGTGTGTGAGTGGTCCCATTGATTTATACTTAAGGATTCTGCTGAAGAGGGGTCTTTGGCCTCTGGCTCAGCAACACAGTTACACATGTGCTTCGCTTTTGGTGTGTGTAGTCTTGTGACTTTCCTGAGGAAACCCACGTGCTTGGCTGGCTCGGGGCTGAGCGAGCCTTCAGGAGGTGGACGGCATTGCAGCATGGCCAGGGTTAGAAGGAAAAATGTCCCAGCTCTGTGTCTCTGGCTCGCTCACCACCTCTCTCTCAACTGTTTAACTCTGTTGAACTGCTTGTAGCTTTGGGATAAGCCGTAGTGGTGAGAGAGTTTCTCGGGAAAAAAGCAAACTTTCACTCAACACTTTGGCACTTAGAGTTCTGGCCTTCGCCAGACATGGAAAAGGAAAGATGAAGCCATAAAGTTTAGAAACTTGAAGAAAAAAGATGCTATAAAAGTGTAGTTTTAATCAAGGAGAGGAGTTTCAGGAAGCAGAGAGGAAACAACAGTTTGGGTCTAATTCTGCTCCTTCTGGCAAAATACCGTTCCCCCTGCATGAGATCATTAGCGTGGCTTTTCTCCAAGCTGATAACAGAAGTGCCTGGCTTGTACGCCTTGCTCACACGCTCAGATAAACCCGTCGCCAGTTATGGAGCTAAGAGGGATTTCTCCCCAGGTCAGCGGCACTGACTTGGTTTCACCCTTCTCTGCAGCGAGAGGCACTGTCTGCTCCCCCAGACCACTTGGGGTGGCCTGCAGCCCTCCTGGGGCCTTCGGTGGGGATAGCCTTGGGTCTTTTACTACAAGATTTGAGCTTCTTATGGGGCATTGGGAAGTATCATAGGGTGGGGTGGACCATCCTTCTGTCCTAGGTCCCACCCCACATTGCCTGTGATGCTGGGTTCAAGGTGGTCCCTTCCCACCCCATGTCTCTAAAATTCAGCTAGCATGTGCATCGTGGGGAGGGAGACCTGTTATAAGCAGTAGCTGCTGGTGTGTTGGCAAGTAAATTTTATCCCAGTTAGGGGATAAGATGGATACATACACAGCGTATGCTTTGTCGCTTCATTTTGACAGCTGGAATATCATCTGACTTGCTGTCAATGCACAACCTCAGCTCTACTTTCAAAGCAGAGCAAAGCCTCTGTGGAGGGCATGGCACAAAAGCTTTGGTGGGAGCTGAGCAGCACAGGCAGCTTAAGCAAGTCACACGGAGAAATATCTGAGCACACTGGGATGCAAGAATGCTGGGGAAAGGATGATGGACTTGTCTGGGATTCCAGCTCCTTGGGCCTGGCCCAAGACTTTACACTTTGTTTATACAATAGTAATCCCGAGGACTTCACGTGATAGATCCCTGGTGATACATTTCAGGGGAGTTACACTGATTTACACTGCTCGAGGCCTTGGCCTATATTTTCCAAAGGATTTTCCAAAATTTGCTAATGAAAAATACCAGAGTGGTCTAATCATCAGAGGCTTAGGTTACCATGGTCTGTGGGGTGGGAGTGTGGGGACCCCCTCTCCCCAGCCTCCCCCCCGGGGAAGCCCCAGGCGCAATCTCTTCCAGCCTGCTGAGGGGTGCGGGATGAGGTCTGTAGGCATCAGCACACTGGGATTTTATCTTCTGGCTCTCACCCCCCTCTGAAAGACTGTCTGTAATGTACTCAGCTCCCACTTTCAAAAGCTCTGGGGGACCCCTCCTCAGGCACAATATTTAAAAGTCTCAACGCTGATTAACTCCTTCAGCCCCAAACAGCATCCCTTTGCCTAATTTCAGCTCTGAGAGCAGCAGAAGTGAGCTGACAGTGCATTAAAGCTCGTAAAATCACATTCCCCAAGTAAGATGAAATAATAGTTGGGTCTTGACTTATTTTGCATGTTCCTGCTGCAGTACAGCTCAGGAACAGAGCACTGGCCTTGCCAGTGCCTACTGGGGGGAGCCTTTTGGCAGGAGATAGGAAGAAGGAGAGCAGGTCATGACCAGAGAGGTCAGGAGATGCTCCCTGCACTGCTGGAGCCTCAGACCCATCTCTATATATGAACAGCCCTAGTAGGTCAGCCACAGGCTCCAACTTGCCCAGGCTCCTGTTTCCAGCAGTGGCCCTCGGTGGACGTCATGCGTGTGGCCCTCATCTCCCTCCATCTCCTTGTCCAGAGCTTCCCCGCAGGGTGCTGTGTTCCTCGGAGGTAAGGACCAGCACAAATGTCGGTAGCAACTGAGGACTGCTATCCAGGTAGGAGGAATTTACTCCTGCTACGTTTATGGATCAGTGGAGAAAGGGTGTAGGAGGAGAGAAGGGCTGGTGAGAACACAGTATGAAATCTAAACCAGATTGTTTGTCAGGATTTTGAAGTCTGTGTAAACCATATTATTAATACCTAAACAAGGCTTGCTTTATTCTTTCTTTTTTTCTTTTTCCCCCTCCTGCCTTCCTGTTACAGGATTGCAAAACTCATTTCCAAAGTGGCTTATTGCTTTCCTGTTACTAATAGCAGCAGAAGTGATTTATATGCACGTTGGGGAAAGAAATGTATCTGAAAGGAAAAACCATCCACCCTTTCTTCCACCTGTATCCAGACTTATTCTCTTTTCTTCATCCTTCCCTCAGGGCTCAGACACACGATGGAGTTACTGTGGTTTCTGGAGCTGCCATGGTAACCTGGTAGCATGTCCAGGCCCAAGAAGAGCCCAGCTTTGCGTTGTTCAAAGCAAAAGGTCCCCCTTTTTGTTTCAGGAGCTGGGAAAGGTTGAGATGCTGAGTTAAGAACACTGCCTGCCTACAGGCAGTGAGATTTGTTCTAAAATTCACTGGTCTGGTAAGAATTTGTGTTGCAGGTTTTCACCTGGAATTCATTTTAATGATTACATCATGCAAGCTCTGGCAAAACAGAGTTTATAATGGAAACACTGGCTTTACTTTAGAGGGAGCAACGAGAGGGCAACATCAATGCCTGTGGTAATTTAAGCTTGTTTGGGCTATTTTGGTATTGGAAATCTGAAAGTCTTCCTCAGGGGTCACAACCCAGCCTCGGGCTGAAGCGTGGTGGCGGGGCCGCGGGAGGCGCCTCTCCCTGTGGTACAGCTGCAGGCGAGGCAGGCGCAGGCCGCGGCCGAAGAAGCCCTGCGAGGCCAGTAACCTTGCCCAAATGCTTTTGTGGTTTACAAACCAGTACAGAGAGCCCACCGCTAGCACTATGTCCACGCTGTGGGAGAAAGATCAGACGTAACTGGCAAGGAGTTTCAGGGGTGAAACAAGGGGCCGGCGAAGGGCTTTGTCAGGCTGGAATACAAGAAGTTACAGCAAATACTGCACCTGATTTTAGTGGGAGGATGCTCTGTGTGAGGTTGACATGGGTATGTTAATGACTATCATTAGAATTGGGTAATAATGCACTTCCAAGTAGGGTTGCCTAACTCTGTGTTTTCAAGCTGAACATATGTTTTCAATTATTAACATGATTAACGGGAGTGAGGTGACTTGAATCCCAATGAGCTCTGTCTTGCCATCACATGCAAAACCCACAATATGGGAATGTTTATGCAGTGTGGAAGTGCATGATTTCCTTCTCCATGAGGGGGTCTTAGGAGGACCAGGTGTCTGGACAAGTCTTAGCCAGTTTAGAGAGCCTCAGCTGGAGCCACTTGCTGTATCAAGTCCCTGGGCTCCTGCCCCTGCGCCTCCAGGAGCACGGGGTGTGGAAACCGCTGTGCAGAAGCCAGTTCACACTGGGCTGTCCCAGCTTGGCATGGGTTTTGGTCAGGAGTCTGAGAAGGGCTGGGAAGCATGAAACCACCTTCTTCCCATTGTCATCTGGAACAACCTCCAGGATGCATAAATCTCCAGTTCAGCTGAGACTCTCCCACTATTTTATGTGGGCTCTAAACCTCCCTTTCCATTCGTGGTGGGGAAATTTTGCTATGATGTGCACCATTTTCACCCTGCCCTATACCTTTGGGAAAGGAATAAGGTTTGGGATTTGGAACAAGAAAAACAGACTTGGAAATCCTTTTAAAGTTTAATTCCTCTGCAGCTGCCAGACCCAGATATCATCATTATACTTGGACCCTTCTCCCCCCATCACTTAAGTCCTGGTCTAATTCCTTCTGACATAAGTATATGTCACTCACCCAAAATCTGACACCATAGCTCTGGAAGTGAGTTATTCAGCCCCTTAACAAACAGGAAAATGTTGGGTAGAACAAATTTTTACAGAATGAGTGTACTTGCTGAAGGTCCAATCTAGAAATGACCATCTAGAAATGAGGAACACCCTCCTTCAGAACACCAGAAACAAAGTAGTGCCGTGAGCACTGGAAGTAATGAAGCCAGCCTTCCCGTCAGCTCGGGTCTGGTGGTTGAATGAAAGTTCCCATTTAAATTTTCCTAGGGCTGCTAGACTTTCGAATTTGCTGTCTCTCGCAGATTCTGTGGGTTAAAGTGAGGGTAAGTTCATATTATAGCCTTTGCCTCAGTCACAATAGAGATTGAGGCTTTCTCCTATGCCTGGGTGCATATTCTCATTGCTTCTGTAAGAAATTAGCTGTCTCCAGGTAAACTTGGAGCTGCTAAAAAGGCTTGGGATTGCAAGGAGAGCAAGCAGGCAGAAGGAGAATGATTTCATAAATCATTATTTCCATGGGAAATGTGACTAAAATTGCTATACAGTGCAAGTGCAGATGGTTTTTACAGTACCAGCAGTGTGTGTATGCAGATAGACATACAGTATCAGTTAGCATCAAGAAGCTGTGCGACTAAATCTCCTTTTTCGTTTTGAAATATTCTCTCTAGATATGTACATATGCGTATATACGCATACATATAGATGACATCTTCCTGTCTGTCTCTACACATATGTATGTGTGTGTTTTTCTGTCTAAGCATTCTGTATATATTTAGACAGAGTATACAGCATTGTTGAATAGGGTGGTATATGATTATCTCTCTTACAGCACTCCAGGCATACACATATTCTTTTCAGATTTACCAAATCAAACCGATAGGTTGCATATTAGGGCTCCTGAATTCAGCCACTGAGAAGTGGGGGTGGTGGCGTTAGCGTATGTGAGCGTGTGTGTACATCAGGTTATGTACAGCCATGCAAAGGTTGCACTCCCTTAGGCGAGAGACAGCTACATAATACAAAAGCAGTAAGGACACCCCAGATAAGCACCTCTTGCCACCATGGCTGCCACAGCCCGAGCGTCTGTACGCTAGCAGATGGTCCGAAGTCACCTGCTCCTTCTCCACCTTTCTGCGAGTAATTTTACTGTTAGCAAACGCCAAAATTCGTGTCACAGGAGTAATCTGCAAGTGGTTATGGGTAGCGTTTCCATGTGTGACTGTGGCTGGGATCTAGATGGGACAAATAAAAACTTGCCTGGTAATAAACTATGAGTTCACAGACTGTAAAATACTTATATTTGGATCTGCACCCAGCTGTTTTGCTTGGGTGAGCTGCAGTGAAGGAGCATGGAGCATTACCAGTTAACGGATGGCATGTTAGTAGAAAGTGTGGAATAGGCTTAACACCGTCGCTGCTACGGGTGTACAATCAGGCAGAGGTTGCCGTCAAACAGTAACAATTTTTGGTAATTGCCAAGCACGGCGAGAGGCAGCAATCCTCTATATTCCATTACCCGTTCTCCCAGACATCCACTTTTGCTGAGGAAGGGATTTTAGGAACAGAACCTATATTTAAGGTCAACTGAAGGCTGAAGAGATTCCAATTTTTTTTTTAAGTTGCCATTATTCAGTGTAATGCACTGCTGTGAGCATCTGGAAAAGGCAAGGCAGGGGGGTGAGCTGCTCTTGTGCTGGGAGCACAGGCAAGCGTCTGAAAGCGGAGCAGCTGCTTTCTGGTTGGGGGAAGGCAGACCCAAACTGGGGGCCTTAAATGAAAGCAAACCGCTCTGTGTGAGGGAGCCACTTTCTGCCTGATGTTTCACTGGCATCGGCTATGCTAAAGAGGTTATTTATGGCAGGTCATGGGATTTCCAATGGAGAAGAGAAACTGCTTTAGCGAAGGGCACTGAGGTGTCTCAGGCTGAAGGGCACGCTCTTGTTGGAGATCTTCCCCTCCTGCGTCCCTGGGTGCCTCCACTCAGGAGAAAGCCTTGCGTGTGCTATAGCCGGGCCTGAGGAAGAGGGCTGACTCCCTCCCGCTTGTCTTGTTTGTAGCATGAAGTACACAAACCTGTCAGCCTGAGGTTTAATAACAAACGGTCATCATTCCTGGGAGATGGGCACAGTTAAAGGTGAGCAAAAGGCTTCCGCTGCGGGTTGTGCAGCAGCGTTAGCTGGCACCTAAACAGGTTGCAGGGCTTGTCACCCTATTTTGGTGCCAGTTTTTTTGCTGGCAAACTTTCCAAAGCCCTGGTGCCTTTATGCCAAATCTTTGTATTTCATTCTCGGCATCGGATCAACCGGGCAGCTGGACTTTTCTTTGACCTTGCCGGAACCTCAGTTCTTGAAATATCTAAAGAGGATGGAGAAAGGAGGATTTCCAAAGATAAATCTGGGGACTCATCAACCAGGCCAGGGCAGGGTATGCAGCAGTGGGGGCACCACTGGGACCCCAAACCACCCTACTTGGGACCCGGTGCCCTGAGATGCAGACTGTGAGCTATTGTGGCGAGGAAGGAGCAGAGGCTTGCTTTCTCCTACCCCTCCTTCTCCAACCCTTTGGATGGGCTGGCAGCCCCTGCTGAGCAACTGGGGGGGAGCACGGCAGCTGCTGTGCTCGAGCCTGCCTTCCCCACACTTCAGTCACAGCACTAACTCACTTCCAGGGTGAATTAAGATAAGCTGAATTAGGGGCGCTCTCTTTCTGAATGAGAGTGTTTAATCCGCTGCTGATTATGTGTCAGCACCTAAGCCACTTCCAAAGATAAATCAGTTTAATTCTCCTGAATGTCCCCATATCAAAAAGCCCTGCACACAACTGAGATGAAACTTATCTTCCATGCCTAAGGTGGCTGGAGCGATACCAAGTTTAAGGATGTTTGGAGTACCTGATGACCCGAGGCAGACGTGAGGCATGGCAGTAACCTGCTTCCCGAAAACTCCGTGAAGCCTCCCCTGTGAAATCCCCTGTGCCCATGTCAGCGGAGGCGTTCGGTGGCTTCAGCAGGGGAGCGGGAGCCACAAACCCGCAGGTGCTGGTGCTGGCTCGTGCTCAGCTCCATCACTTTGCACTCCTGGAGCACATTCCTCCAGCTGAAGGCAACACCATGAACAAAACGGCGTTATTCTGCCCACGTTGTTTCCAGCTGCAGTAAATTTTAAGCAAAATCAGATATTTTTTAGCATGGGAAGTTTACTTTTTTTGCTTCTTTTTGCAGGTTTCAATTTGTAAACAGTACTTAAACCTGGATTAGAGTATTTTACAACTGCGATGTGGCAGACCGTCAGCACAGCAAGTAGCACTTTGATGAATCCCAGCAGAGACATAATGAGCTGGAAGCATAAAAAAGACCTCAAATGCAGTTCTGAAAGAACTGTGCAGATTTGGCTAAAATATAGATGTATATCAATACTAATGTAAAACTGCCAATCTTGTATTTGGGGTATTTTTTTGAGACAGAATGACACTGAGAATACAGTGTTTATTACTGCCGCGCTGCTATTTATAAGGGTCAAACCCAGCCAACTCAGACAGAAGAAAGCACTGCAGATTGTTAGAAGGGTGGTAAAAAAAAAATGACAGTTTTGCTGTTGGAAACTGTATGTCTAGAACATCACAGCAGGGGAGCTGTGTCATGTTTTAAGTGCTTTTAAATTAAATATTTGAGACTGCTGCTTGAGTGCCACCCCTCCAAAAGTCAGTAACTGCTCATCACGGGACAGAACAGGGAAGTGTTTGGCAGCCATGCTCGTAGCCCCAGTAAGTGTGTGTTGTGAGCCTCTACGTCATGCACGGAGGGCAAGAGTGGTTGCAAATACGAAGTGGTGCAGTTCTTTGAGAAACAGTAAAATTTCACTCAGAAAATTGTGGAATTTGTGGCAGAGAACCGAAGTATTAATGAATTTCAGTCAAATTTGTCAAATCAAAGATTTTAAAATACTTTGTGTTCATGGTTTTGAAGTGGAACATTTTGTTTGGGCAAATCCTGGGAATAATAATAATAATGATGATGATGATGATGCAACATCATTTGAGATGGAGACAAACTATTTAATTTCAAATAAACCAAGGTATTTCAGGAAAATGCATTTTATGAGGGCTGTTATTTGTTTCACAAAACCTCTAATTTGTTCTGATTCACTTTTACCTGATTCTGGAGCTGTTTTTCATTTTCCCCCACCCCTAATTGCACACCACACTGCCAATCCAACTATCACGAGCCCTAGATCCAACTTTCTTTCAGCTGCATGTTTCTCCTGCACAGTCCTCCTGGGCTGGAAGGATGCAGCCATGACACAAGTCAGGTACCTGCTGCTTTCCAACCACGGCAAACCCCACAAGCAGAACGACTCGCCTCTGATGAGTGGGTTTTATAAGTCACCCGCTCTGCTGGTGCCTGGATGGTTTTGGAAGGAGCTGGTAGTTTTCATACAGAAGACCCCAGGTTCACTCCCTCTGCCAGATGTTGGCCAAGAGGCTGTTTCACCTGTTAATGTGGAAGCTCATTTTTTGAGATTCACACCATCTGGTCCAGACCAATCCATATATCGCAGCCAGTGGCTTTTGTGTGAGCAGGTCACCTAAAGGAGGTCTGCATTTTAGGAAGTGGGAGGTAAACGTTCCCCTCTAGAGAGTGATGGAAGACAAGGCTGGATAACGAGTGATTTTTTATCTCAGCAGGTGGCTTTTGCACTTTCTTTTTGCTCTCTGCTATACCCAGAACAAACTTCTCTAACTCATTCATAAAAATACCACTTCATCCTCTGCAAATCTCACTTCAGTTGTGAAGTGCAGAGTCAACTGTTCTGAGTAAATATTTATTAGAGGCTAATAAAACGGTTCAGTATTTCCTAATTGTATCTTCTAAAGAATAAAGCTGTGCTACTTGTGCCCAGAATGCAAGTGTCTTAGCACTTCTAATCCTTCTCTTCATTTCTCCATTCCTTCCTTGTGGGTTTTCTTCTGGCACGTGATGATATTCCTTAAATCTGATTTAAATCTAGTTGATTTAGAGACTTTTTTCTCATGTGCTTGTATGACAGCATGATTCCTGTCTGGCTATAGTATTAATAACAATTACACAATATTTTCTTACGACCACAGCAGGGATGATATGATCCTGTGGTTTTATCCTGCTCCCAACTGAATTCTGTGGGAAGTCACCCTTATCTATCGCATTACAATGAGTCCATTACAATTGCAAGTCATCAGATCACCCTTCAAGGTGTATACCAAGGGGCTCAGAGGTCCTGCTAGCTCAGGACAGAGCCCAGCTGCCTGGATGAATTTGCAGGGATGTCTTGTGATTTGTGCTGCTCTGGTCGCAGCTGGAGACCATAAGCCGAGCTAGAGAGATGGTTGGTTTCTTGCTCCAATGCAGCAATGCTTCTGCTCACACTAGGTCAGCCAGTAGCTCTTAAATGGTTGCCTGAAGCGCCTGAATGTGAATAGCTGAGATGTCTATTGACAGCAAGTAGCTTCCAATCCAAGACACCAATTTGCAATATGAGATGCAGTTAGTACCAGCTTGAACCAGCTGGTGTTCATCTGCTTGTCCATAGCCCTGAATTATTTATCTATTACCCATCGCACAGCATTTTATTGCTGCAGCTTACTCTTTTGTGCCTTGCACTCATTCTCAAAAGAAAGGCACGGATCTGCAGAAAAATCTCCCATGTCAGTATCCTGCAACTAGAAATGCCTTGTTTCACTGCGGTGGTTTTGAGCAACATGAGAAGAAAGGACAATTTCTGAGATAGATGTTGGTCCATCAACATACGCTTTTGTGCCTTCTGCACTCATACAGTCTTTTTATTTTCCCCCAGTCGTCTCTCACAAATAACAAGTGATGCACCATAGACAAGTCTGGCAAGTCATCAAGATGCACAGGTTGGACCGTACGTTAAGAGAAGAATTCAGATACCTTTAATGCTTCAGTCATTATTCCCAGAACACCATCCTTTTGGTTTATGGGCCTGCCATATAATCTGCCTGATAATTTATATACTATTTGACCTACTACAGTCTCAGATTATTGTTTTTATCACCCTGGAATAACTGGTGAAAAGTAACAGTTACTTTAATAAGTGTATTTCCCTGTGCTGAAGGCAATGCGCCATATCTAAGGGAATTGCACACACAAGTAGTTTCTGTGCATCCTGTTGGTTATGCTTCAGATTGTTGTTATTGTTATTTATTTATTGAACATTGCCAGTGAGCTCAGTTTTGTACGCTGCGCAGGAAAAGCACCCAGAGCCTGACTCCCAGCCAAGTTAAACTGGCGTGTTGTGCTCTGGTGAGTCCGGCTCTCACTCTCTTGTCTTCAGGGCTTACCATCAAAGGGTTTCACACAGCTGCATTAGGTACCAAGCTCTTCTTTGTTTTGTTTGCTAGCTGTACATTCAAACATCTTTGGGGATCTGGCCTTGCTGAGAAGCCAGGACTTAAATCAGCTGCAGTGGGAATTCCAGTACCTCATTCCTAAATCACACTGGTCTGCTTTTCCTTTTATTTTCTCTCTCTTATTTCTTTTATTCACCTTCTTGCACGCTGAAAAAGTGCTCTATCTTATCCGAAGCAAATGCCACAAGGCCACAAGGCTCCTCTTATCTTTGAACACAACGCCAAAATTCTCCTGGACGTGAACAGCACACAGTCAGGGCACTTGGTGATGTGAGGTGTTGCACAACCAAAAAGGTAACCTGCATTGCCTTCTTCCCTGCTTGGACCCCTAAGTGTTGCCCACCAAGGGGCTACAAAAGGTCCCACTCATCCAGGGGAAGATTATTTCCTTGTCAGCTCTGCAGGGAGCCGCCACGAGGCTATATTCCTGGGCATTTGGCAAATTCTGGGCAGAGATGTGCCAGGGTACCACGAGTTGTGGGGAAGGGGTACATAAGGAAAGGGGGGCCAGCTCTCTCCACTGCCATTCCTAGACAGGACCACTTCTCCTGGGAAATCCCTGGCAACATCCCCCTTTGGGCTCCAGCAGAGTTTCTGCATTACTCAGAGTGTTCAGGAGCAGCACAGGGTGGGGTAACGTACCGGTGGCTAAAGGCTGCCATGCCCTGATTGTGGAGGTTGTGAGCTCCCTGCTGTGCCTCTTACAGCTACTTTATTGTGCAAGGATGTGCTTACAGCTCACTTGGGCCTCGTGTAGCTGTCACAGCGTGGAGCAGAGCCACAGCCAAGCCCCCGTGTATTTATTAAGATTCTAGACAGACTTTGCAGTCCATACTAAACCCTGTTTTTAATACTGAGCTAACTAAAAACTAGGTGTTCTATTAGCTGTAATTGGTACTCTGGCTTGCAGTGTACCCATAGCTGGAGGGCTGGAGCACAGAAACTTCTCCCAGCTGCAGGAGATATGAGCCAAAACTGGGAGCTGATGGGAAGTGTGAAAAAATGTGAGGGCTTCCATGAGGGCAATAGCCAAAAGCAATAAACGTATAAGTAAATAAATCAGTAAATGGCTGAGGAAACTGGGTGTAGTAAGAAAAGTAAGTGGAAGAAAGGATAGAATTAGACAAAAGAACTGGAAGTGAAGGAAAGGAGAAGAGATGGGGGGAAAAGAGGTAATTTTACTGGGTGTTCATTTTTCTTAGGGGGAGCTGTGGCTGGGATTTGGGGAATAGGAGGAAAGAAAATGGAAAAATTAAGAGCTGTGAAAGGAAGGAGAAAAAGGAAGATGCTGAAGGATGTAAAAAATGTTAAAAATAACATGTTGAAGTTATGGGATGGGAAAACAGAGGCTGTGAATGGAAGTAAAAAGCAAGTAGAACCAGACTTTACTGTCCTTACACACAACATCTTGCTGTTCGGTGTGGGCAAGCCAGTGAACACAGGGGGATGCCCTGCAGAGCAAAGGGCCTGGCAGGATGAGAGAAGGGATCAGAATCTGGCAGGAGGGTGAGGCAGATGGAGAATTGGATGGCTGAGAAAGCTGAAGCGAAAAAAGAAAAAAAATCAATGTTACTGTGGAAAGACTGATGCCAGATTGTCGTGGAAAAAAACAAATCTTATTTTTCACTTTCTGCAATGCACGATTGCTGAGAGGCAGGAGAAGAACTGGTCAGGTCTGATGGTGGCTGAATGATGTGCACATGAGCCCCTGCATTTTGGGCACAAGTGTGAATCTCACTCTTCAGAGTTTTCTTGAGCTTTTCTGTGGTGGCTAGGACTCACCTGAGTGCATCCACGCAGTGACTTTTTTGGTACACGCTGAGGTATCAGAAGCCCAACAGTCTGTTATGAGCAAATTAGGGTTCCACCAGGAGCCTTCCTTTATTCTGACTTCAAATCTTTTCTGAATTAAAAAAGTCTGAAAATACAGGCAATTGTGGTATTTTTATACTTTCCAAGAGAAGAACTATTTGCATGAAGGCTCCTACATTTTACTTTACTACCTCTTCACACAGGTTTGGTTGTCTGTCGGAGAGGGGAGAGGATATTCTCCAACCCTAGTGAAAGTACTGCAGGGTGATGCAAGGGAGGTCTCCAGCCCATTTACCTCCACCGGCCTCAGTCCTGAGGTTGCCATCCAGCTTTACTCACTGTGCTAATTGCATTGCTGGGGTTTTCAGGCTGTGAACAAAATAATTTGGAAGAGGCACTGTGAAGCAGGGCAAACCAGCCCACGTGGTGTTCCATCCTCCTGCAGCTAAACCATTTCTCATAATTGCAAGTTATCTCACACACACGTTGATAGTCGGCCGCAGTCTGAAGCACACAACAGAGCAGAGACCCGGACAAACATTGCCCATACTACTCCCCGCCGCCAAGACAGGGAGCAGGTGACGTGATGATGGGTATCTTCATTTTCTTGCTGCACAGGCACTCCCTTGTGCTCTATTACAAACCTGCGTGGAGGAAAGAGTCTGGCCCTTTGCTCCAGGTCCCTGGATTGTAAAGCTGTTGCAGGTCTGCAGTGCAGCGGGAGAGGGGGGATTTGCCAAGGGTGCTGGGCTTTCAGGCTCTGGCAGAGGCCTTTGTTTTACGGGACTCCTTGTGAAGCAGCACGCAGGGGGTAAACTGGAGCAATGCTCTGGATTCCTTATTTTCAGGGCCCTGGCAGGCTGGGATGCGGGACTCAGCATTTCAGGGCTCATGCAGCACCCGCACAGCAGCCCACGGGTCAGGCTGGGGGAGCTGCAGCATCCTGAACCTGAATAAACCTTCTCTGCTTTCAACCACAGCGAGGACAAAAATTCAGGGTGACCTAGAAAATGTTATGAGTAGAGTCCCATATGAGAACAAGATCTATGAGTGACTGGAAAGGGGGTATATGTGACCACTCAAGTGTACCCGTGTTATGTAGCTGGGAACATACACAGTGCGCTGGGGAGAGAAGAGGCAATGCAACCCCTTGGGGACTCTCACTGCTGGGAAACCCATGTGTGCAAGCAGGGAGCAGAGTTGGATGATGAGAATGATCCCTGCTTGTCCAACAAAAGCATGAGAAGGGAAGAGGGTCTGATCCTGAATTTGTAACTGCCAAAGTGCTGAAGCGACTGAAAAGCATCTGCAGCTCAGCTTAACACTGTGCTGTTGCAAACAAAAAGGAACTGGATGGAGCTGTTGATAAAATAGGATTCAGAATGTTGAAAAGCTATATGAAACCACTGAGATAATTTCCCTGCTCCGAGTGGGATCAAATATACCTGTATCACTGCCATATCTTTCCTAAAATCCTCTGCTAGCATAGAGTCACAAATCTTTCTAAGGATTATTAGCCAGCCTTGGATTTTCCTCCAATATCTAACTGCCATTCTACAGGATCTAGCGGTTTTTTCCCTGAAAACTGGGCAAATGGAGTAAACGATTCTTATCCTTTCTTGGACAGTCTTTTACATACTGGAAAATGATGATAAAATCTCCCTTTGGAGCTTCTAGGGTGACCAACCTAATCATCTGAGCTGTTTCTGACAGACCACATTCTCTAAATGTCATATATTCTTGTTTCTCTTTTTAAAAGCCACCCAGAACTAGATCCAATACTCCAGCTGGGTCTTCACCAGTGCCTTGCAGAGCTGAATAATTCCCTGTTGCATATGACACTCCTGTAATAATACATCTCAGTATGAGATTTGCCTTTCAGAAGATTTACCTGCTTCGCTCGTATTTGCTTTGAGTCCTACTGTAGCTCTCACATCCTTTTTTTTTTCAGTCCTTCTACCTCTTCTATGATTCCTCATTTTGTATTTGTGCATTTGATCTTTCACTTCTTCATGTAGTGTTTTGTACTTGTTGTTACTAAATTCTGTCTTGCTAGTTTTAGACTATTTCTCCAACATATTGAGGTAATTTTGAATGCTGATCCCACCCTCTGAAGTGCTTGCATCCACCCCCACCTCGGTGTCACCCGCAAATTTTATAACTGCACTCTCCACTCCATCATCTCTGAGGGCTGCAAGAAAATGCCGAGCTAGGTAATAAAACATTCTTTTTAAACCTCGCAAAGATAAATAGTGAGTTAAGTTCTGATAAAGAACACTTCAGGGTGAAAAAGGTGTGAATCTATCTTAGCTGTAGGACTTCCAATCCCGGTTTGTGTGAATAGTTGATATGCGCTACATACTTGAGTGAAGATTGGAAAAACGCAATCCTAATTTTTGTGAGAGGCTTTCTTCCCCTACCAGACTAACTGCGAGTGAAAAAGGATGCTGGTAAACCGAAGTACAAAAAGAGCTATATTGTATAGCACGAGATAGCACCAGAAAGAGGTTTAGTATTCAGGGAATGTACAGCACTAAAATACTTGTCAGTGTTGCAGTATTTTGACATATAAGTGGGACACATCTGAAGCCTTATCTTTGCCCTCCATTGCCTAGTGCTAAGAATTGGCGCAGTGACAGAATTCATCTTGCTCGGGAGTCAAGATGTTACAAGAGCCATCTCTAGCAGGAAAAAAAAAAAAAAATAAAAAATAAAAGAATGGCAGCACCTATAGAAGCCTTACAGCCCTGGGTTGCCAATTGCAGCATCTATACTTTTGACATGCCTGGGAGGTTTTGTGTGAACTCAGAAACGCACAATTTGTGAACTTGCTCTCTGAGGAAATGTCCAGAAGCATTGGACGAAGAGGATAATTTCCTTAGCCTTTGGGATGTTGCCCGTTGTCCCAAATTGCTGTCAGCCTTGTATGATTTTCCCATCCTTGTAATCAATTGACAAAATATACGGTTTTGCTTCCAGAAGGTATTCATCCGGCCTTTACTCGATACCGCTTTTTCTATGTAAGGCGGAGATCTAACTGGAACAATGAGCTGAAAATACATTAAATTCCAACTGCATCTGTTCTTTTTGGTTGGTTTTAGTGAATGTGATGGTTCTGAATGGTGCCAGATCAACAGCTTCTGTACCGATGTTCCCTTTATTTTCAATAGAGCAGGTACAGGATCAGTGCTGGCTTTACTAAGGCTTCCTTACTGGGGTGTATCTCGGCCTAGTGGGACGAAGAGCAGTGTGCTCGCTCGGTTGTAGTCGCTGTAGGAACCCACAGCGCAAGTGCAAACAAAAAGTCGATGATAATCTGTGCTGTGGACTTTGATTCAGCATGAGTGGCTGGAGACCAGGCCGCTTCACAGACAGCTACTGAACGGCTTCGGGGCGCTGAGCAGCCCGGCAAGGTCTCTCTGGCAGGTACAGGGAGCTCTGTGTGCTGTTACCAGCTGCCTGAGGCTGTCAGCTCTCCCAGCAGACGTGTGGAGACCCTGCTTGTAGCAGGACCAGTCTGAATGCTTCTGGGCACAGCTCTGGCAGGGTTTCCTACATTGGAGACGTTCTTCTCTGAAGACTTTATTTCCCTTGGAAGGAGAAATTCCTCCACCTGGTAAATTGCAAATGCAAACCTCTGTTGTGTTTGTAGGTGTGAGTCTTTTGGTTCTGCATTTCTTAGGATGTCAGAAGCACATTGACACCTCTCAGATACATATCACCTACTGCCTCAGGTTCCCACCAGGACCCGGCTTCCTTGGCTGGGGGAGCAGGGTGTGGGACTCCTGTCAGTACCTCTTCTGGCTCTTGGAGGTGCTTTATTTCAAGTCTTTTCTCCTGTGCAATAGCACAGTACAACTTTTCAAGAACTAGGACAATTTCATGTGCGGACTGACCCTGACAAGCGCTCGAGATCTGAATCTGTTCAGGTCTTTGAAATGCAAACTCCCCATATTTCCCCTCTCTTCATGAGTGGTGATATGAGATCGTGTCTGATCGAATTCAGCTGCTGAAGTATCAATGGGATCCTGAGCTAATTTGGTGTCCCACCAAATTCATTGATACAACTATACAACTGCTCAATGTTTTAGTGAGTAGAGGGAAAAAAAAGCAGCTCTCCTTAGTGTACTGGGCCTGCTGATGTTTTTTTTGGCTTTTAGAACAGAGAATCTAACAAAAATAATAATCTTATGAACTGCCTCATTTTTTCTGTTTATTATTGTTACTCAGGAACATAGTATGCCTGAAGGTAACCTAGCCAAGAAGGCAGCATAGACAGCAAGAAAACGCTATGGAGAGCCAGTAGAGAGCATCATGACCTAACCCAGGGGACCCCCAACTGCCAGGTTAATTATTGTTATTTAGTCACATGACAGAAAACACGTGATTAATTGCAGCAAGAAAACGCACTGCCCTTCGTCGAATTTAAAAGAAGTCTGCCTGCAGGAAGAAGGACAAAACCTGTGAAGCTGATAAACTGAAATAGAAGCAGGAAAGAGCAAGATAAAAGCTAGCAGTGGTCCTGCAGCAGGTGAGCCTTCCCATCGCATCCAGCCCCTAGCAAGGTCTCATCAGAGAGCCAGGAAAACCGTGACACTCAAGCGCAGAGGATGTTGCTTTTGTTCCAGCTGAAATCCTGTGCCCGTGGCTTGACAGAGCCCTGGGGAAATGTGGGAGTACAGGGAGATAAGTTTCTTAATTACAGGGTTTCTCGGCAGTACATAGGTGTGTGTGCCTGGCTAACGTGCAGTAACATGGCCCTCTTCCTGATGGGATCCTTGCCTTCAGGTGCGATGGTGCCTGCAGCGTCGAGCTGCCATCTGCTCTGCGCTCTTGTCAGCAAAAGCTCTGGGTCTCAAGTGCTCCAGGGCATGTAGCAAGCAGGATCCTGAAGGGGCAGATGACTCAGGCAAATAATGGTTTAGGTGAGGCTCTGCTAGGCTTGGCAGGGGCTGTACTGGTTAAAGGCAGGATTTCTGCTGGTGGACTGCTAGGATTTCTGCTGGTGCTCCACATGGCGTACAACTGCCAAGGTCAACGTCGTGTGTGCACATTTGTCTTGCCACTGTCATGCTGTACCTCTGCAGGTACATCTGTGTCCCTAGGCAAGTATTTAGTGAGCTCTTCTGTAGCAAGGACTCACAGAGAATAGCTGGTAAATGTTTTATACCATGCAGTGCAGCCAAGGATGTTTGTTCCTGTAAGATTGTCCTGGGACATCCATCTGGAGGGGGTGACTCAGGCAGCACAAGAGAAAAATAAGTATGCAGTAGAAGTGCCGCTTACAAAGATGCGATACCAGAAACAGTGTTTTTGTTGTTCGGCATCACAGAGTTTTCTATTCCCAGCATCACTGCAGGAAGCATTTCCTAAAATGCAGGGGGTTTCCCTTCTTAACAAGTGATGTGTGAGAGGCTGCAGTGCAGAGGCATCTCCCTCATGCTGGGCTTCCTGACACAACCAGTACATGCCCGTATACAAAGCAGAGGGCATGTCCTCTCTTTTCTGAGTCTCCTCTCCTCTTCCTCTTTCCCATGCTTTCCTTACCCTTGCGTCCGCTGCCACCCCCTCTCCCTGCACACAAGCCTTTGGGGCTGGCAGTGGCCCTGTGAGCATTTCCATGCACAAAGTCTCCTCTGGTGAGAGTTTTTAGGACTGTTCTGTGTAAAGTACACGTAGAAGTGCAGTACTCTGCAAACGCCCTTTTTTCTCCACTGTATGTTACCACCTTTCAGTGAGTGAAGGAGCTGTATTGGAAACTAATTCTTTGTCTCAACTCACATCAGTTTTTCCCTGTTGTAGTGACATGGCCTTCTACAGAGTTACCCCCTATTTACACTAGGGCACGTGAGATGACAATCGGACAAAGTATCTCTCTCTTAGACTTGTGGAAGGAAGAACCTTGCTGGGCAATTCCTGAGGCCAAAAATGTTATTTCAATAGAGAAGGCCTCATTTACACCTGCATGCACTGGAAGAATCTGATTTACAATTAAAAGTAAAATAATTATTTGACCATCTCTCTCTGAGGTGCGTGTCTCTCTCAGTTCAGAAACAGTTTTGAAAGCTAGAGAAAACAGTGAGCGGTACTCTGCAGAATAAGAAAGGAAAAAGGATCTTAACCTCAGTTCACAAACATGCAGACCTTCAGCTTACAGAAACAGGACAGAAAGTTCTTTTATTTGCTGTTTGACTTTTTGAAAGGAAACACTTGCTCCTCTACCTGAAACTCTTGAAAGAACAAAGGGGATGGGAAATACACGGTCTCTGCAGGGCAATGCCAGTTTCTTTTTCAAATAATTTTGTTTGTGTGATAGGTGCCGAGGCCAAGTTCATTGTGGTTCAGCCGTGTTACACGGAAGGTGGATCTGGCTGCTTCTGTTGGAAGAGAAACAGGGTAAAACTAATTTCTCCAGGTTTGCTGGTTTTGGGTCCTGTTTTCAGAAACAATGCCTTTTATGATTTCAACAGCCGATGATAAAGGTTTGAAGCCAAAAGGGTCATGAAGGCTGCAAATGGGGTCAGTTTCCAGCCCCTGTGGTAAGTGAGCCTATTTACTGTCTGTTCCAAAGTGCTGAAAGATTAAATTTGGGAGAAATCAATATGTGACTTCTAGAGGGTGTGTGAACTGAAATAGCTGTGAGCGTCTCTTTTCCCTCTTACATGAAATACGCTCGAGTGTGATACAGAAGACCTGTGTAATTTGTTATAATGATTGTGGGATCCAAACACCAAATTTTGCAAATTGGCAAATATGCAAACAAACCCAACAGAGTAATGTATTTATTGATGATACGTGCTGTGTGAAAAGACTACTTTTAATTGCACGGTGCAAAATATTCTTGAGCAATATCCGGCAGTACAATCTATAGCATTGATAAAAATATATCACTGGGGTTTATTTGTCTGGCCACAACTGTAATGCAAAAAGCAGGCCCGGTGTAAGGGCAGGTGTGGGGGGGGTGGTGACCTTCACCTGGCGCAGAGGAGTCTCCGGGGACGTGCAGCACTGCTGACTGTCAGACTGCACGGTGCCCAGGAGGAGTAGCGTGGATAGGGTGCTATGGGCAGCACGCCACCTTTGAGGTGTGCACTGCGCTGTGTGCATCTGAGTGCGAGCCAACAGTATGAACATGGATGAATGATATTTGTTTAAAAAAAAAAACGATTAATCAAAGTAATCAAAGACATCTGAGCTGTATTCAGCGTGTCCACTATGGCACCTCTGGATGTAACCTATGATTGTCAGTTATTCTGCTTCTCCAGAAAACTGGAGACCTGCTTTCCATGTTTCAGGCTGAAAGCACGTTCTTTAACTCCTACTGTAGGGGAAGTGGAGAAGAAGTAAGGAGATGCTTTCTACCGTCCAGCTGAAACTAAAACATTGTGCAGCAAGGAAAGATTTTCTCTCTCTGCCCCTGTGAATCATACGCAGTCACTGCAGAGCAGCATTTGCAATCCCTAGCTTGAGCACTTGCTAAGCATCTCTCTGCTGTCTGTATAAGAAGGCAGGGTCTGATATCCCGGGCAGCTGGTGATCTGAATCACTTACCAGTCTTTTCAGTTCAGACACCGCAGAGGCAGACTTTGAATACGGTGCAGTAACTTTGGAAGGGAAAGGCCTATGTTGCTTCCTTGTACTCTCACCTCCCTTCCCTACCACACCTCCTTCATTCCTCCTTACCTTTGTTCTTTCTTTTTCCCTTTCCCTCACATTCCCTCTGGTGAGCTGCTGATGGTGCCATTAGCTAGGAAAGACTTTAAATAAAGAGATAAGCAAAACCTGCTTCTGGTACAACACTTTGACTTGGGGAAACCTCTTTCTTGATCTCCAGGAATGTTATTGTAGGCTAATTTAGCTGCATTTTCTATGCTTTGCTGTAGCAAAGCTGTATCACAGATAGACTGCCTCAAATTACTTGGCTGTAGCCTTGCTGATCTGGATTATGAGTTTGAATAGACAAAGTACCAGTTGAGATTGCAGCACCACTGTGTGATGTGTTCACATTTGCCTTTGCTGCTCAGAAATAGACTTTTGTATTATGCATTAGCACGTAGCGTTTACCCCTAGCATCAAATGACTTACAGTACTACAGCTGCACACCACTGCAACATAGCCTTGCTCAAGAGGAAAGGATGGAATTTCCTGCCCTGTCTCAGACCATAGATCATCAGTCTTTACTACTCCTGGCAGCTCTGAAGAATCCAGCATGACCCTCAGAATTCAGATAAATGCAATGAAGGGGGATCAAATTACCTCAATCAAAGGTGAGGTCATCGTTTCAGCAGGTCTCTCTCCATGGCCGATTCTCTCTTTCATCTATCATCAGTCCCCCACGAGGGATGCTTCTGAGCCGTATCGCGTTTTGAAATCTGATCATCAGCCTACGGAATGCCACAAGAGGTTTGTTTTGTGCTGCTGAAGTTCAGCCCAACACGCTAAGTGACTCAGCTCGGGAAGAATAGTTGGCAATGGGACTGCAGTTTGTACTGGCTTCTGCCATCTTTAGCGGGAGGCCTACCAAAGGCTGAGTTGTTCTTTCTTTGTTCAGCACCCATAGGGAAAGAATCTGTTTCCTCTCTTTGTAGAACTGAACAACTCTTAGGAATGTTGAACCTTAAACTTTATTTAATGGAGAGGAAGGGCTTCCAGATTTGGATCATTTGCCTTGGAAGCATGCGGGCTTAAGCTGATACTGCAAACCTTTGTGAGAAAATGCAGCGCTTACAATATCTGCATCGCATGATGTAATGTGTTGATCGATCTCTAATGGGGAAACAGCATAAAAAAACTATCAGAGGAAATAACCATTGCTTTATGCTTTAAGAGCGAAGATACTGCCCTCTCGATATCAAAGTCTAGGACGAGAGAACTTTAGTTCTAAAAGGCCTGAATGCATTCAGACCTTGCACAGCAAGCCCGGACCAAGCAGGGTGACACACACTATTTTCAAGGTAAAATGTGCACGATACAATATTTGCTACTTGGGGTTTTAACAGCTCGAAAAACATTCTTGGAGGGTAACAAGACTTTCTGGAAGCGAGCCACTTTCGGATGCTATTGCCAGCACGTCTGCCTACTCTGGGTAGCATCAGAAACTGTGCTGAAAAATTAAACAAACATAGTCTTGGCATCTAAACAGATGGGAAAGGACATGTTGACTCCCAAGTCTTTAGCTGAGGAGGTAGTCTGTTCCTCATTGTTACCACTGTGCAGCGCGGAATTGCAAAACACCCACATAGATTTTCAGACCTGCTAGCTGCACTTAACCTTTAATCCTGCAAGTACTCAGCCATGAGCATATAATTTTAAACGTCTGAGTAGTCTGACTGACTCCGATGGGAATACTCACTGAATGAAGTTAAACATTTGCATAAATGTTTGCAGGATCAGGATCTTTCACTACAAACACAATTCTTGCACTACAAACACAAACTCCGCTTGGGCTGAGCTCAAGTTCTCAAGGCATTAAGAAACCTATATCCTCTACAGATGTGTTTTAGATTTCATGTTAATTTGTGATTTCTATGTCATAAAACATCTTCCATTAGGCTAATGAGTAACCTTTCTCATGAGAGAGGAGGAATGATACGCTTTCTGACATGACTGCATAGGTTTGAAAGAATGGAACCTGAACTGGATCAGCAACTTACGAGCTTCAGTGTGTCGAAGAGGTTCAGGCATCCTGATGGGATTTTTGGCCTTTTAAAGTTTTTAAAACCTGTTTTCTGTGGTTTAGACCTGATCTGAAAATCCTCCTTCCTGCCCTTGCAAGGACAAGGCTGCTTCCATGAGCAAGGGATTGACTCACTTATCCCTGGAGGTGAGAACTACTTTCCATTCGCACCGTCAGAGGGATCCTTCACCTCTGATGAGGTCATTTAACTCCAGAAAAGGATGAGCAAATTTTGTGGTCTTTAGTTACAAGGAGATCAACACTAACACTCTGAATGAGAATCTGGTCGTGGCTGTGTCTGGTTTTATACCCGCTCCCAAAGAAATTCGGTGAAATTCCCTCTGGTTTACACCCCAGCTAATGAGGTCAGAATTTGGCCCATGGAATCTAGGTGTCTGCGTTACAGATCAAAGGCGAAGTTTTGATGATTCCTTCTGCAAATTTCGCTCCTATTTGTACTCCCGCATGACTGATCTCTCTTTTGTTGAAAGGGCTGTGGTTGATACAGAAGCATTTATATTCTGTGAATCATTCTAGCAACGCTGCTCTTAAAATATGCTAATATTTTCTTTTGAAATGCACTGGAAAAATCATTTAAAAATATCTTACATTTTTCTTGAATTCTTTGCTTTAATTGAAGCGCTTTTTTTTTCAGTTTTGCTTTGCTGACTAAACACGTTGGGACTTTTGAGGCAAAGAGGTATGTGCATGCGAATGCGTTGTAATAGAACAGGCAGCTTTTCCTAGAGTTAAAGCGATGTAACATTTTCCATTCTAAACCTCTGTGTTTTCTGTGGTCTCTGAAATATAAATGATTCAGGGTGAAATCTGCCAGATTGGGACTTTGTCCAAGTGTGAATATTTTGGAAAGATTTGAACAAAACTGGTTCAGCCAGTCCAGAGTATCAGGAGAGTGAAAAAAAAGAGAAATGTTTCTCGAGCTAAATAGGGTCTTACAGCCTTTTTTGAGCGTTTCTGTAAATTTATCAGCAGAAGGCTGAAAAATGAACTCTGACGTGGAAGTAGCCTTCCTTGAAGTAGACATGTATTTGCTTGTTCGAGAAGAAATTAGTTTTGATTTAACTGAGTTATAAACCTTTGAAAACAGCGATTGAGCATGTGCAGTGGATTATTTCGGTAAGCTTGTGAAGTGTGTAGCTACCGAAGGATTTTCTGTACATGCATGGCTGGCTAATTTTGCTGGAAAGGGAAAAATCTATCTGAGCACATTGCTAAAATCAGTGAAAATACCTGGGGCTTCAAGGGAGACCTTTGAAGACCATCTCAAGACCTTTCAGACTCTGAAAAGGGCAAGAAAAGATTCTGTAGGCTTTGCAAGGTGTTTAAAGAGTAAGTGGTGTGCAGATTTTTTAAGGTTAAACGGAATTATGGCTCCAGCACTGGGCACTTTACACATGTAAGTATATGACGTTTTCCAGGGGGAAGCATGTCACGCACAGCCCCTTCTTCCTCAGCAGATCTGCCCGGTGAAGGAATCCCCCCGCAGCTGGGAAGCTGCTCCTCCGTCTCGCTTCTAGCTGACGGTTGAGCTTAAGTGGCAGGACTTTATCTGCACGTTCACCATCTTGGGCTGCCGAGATTGCTCTGCATTTTATAGAAAATCTTGCTAATTAAAATATAGCCTTTGGGGTGGCATGTGTCTGTGTGTGTGTCTTTTTAGATGGAGGCACAATCAGTGCTTTTGCAGGAACTGCTCTCAAACACTTCGGAAAAATCAAAACCTCTCATCCAGAACGTCTGCGCCTCTCTGGGCAGCCCATGCTCGCCGTTGTACTTCACTTCAGCAGATGCCAGTTATCTGGCTCCAAGACTTGTATTTTGCACAAATTGGGTGTCTTTCTTGGGTTAGGCCCCAAAACCAAGAATGGCAATGCTGAGTTTATTGTAAGAGTTATTTGCTCTGAAGAAAGAGACCTCTTCATATTGCACTCCCTGAACAAATACTTATTTGGGATTTCTTCCTTTCTCCTTTCTCCCACCCTGTCCCTCCACCAGGGCTCTGGCGAGTGGGAAGGTACGCAGTTATTCACTGAAATCTTTGCATGCCATGCAACTTCTGCCCAGGCAATGCCAACACTGGCACGAACCACCTCCCTGCCCAGGCTGTCAGCAGAGTGACTGCCCTGGTGAGCAGGTGAGCTTTTGATTCCATTTCTTTTGGCTGCTGGGTCTTTTCCTGCTCAGGCAAGAGAATTTCTGCCAGAGCCCTGCCACATCCTGGCACGGCTTGGTGAGCAGCCTTCTGCAGAGGCTCTGTAGCCGCTGGTGCGGCTGAGCTGGCAGAGGTCTGACACCGGTATAGACAGAAGGGGGGTCAGAAACACGCGGTACAGTCAGAATGGGCGGCAGTAAAACAGCGCATTGGAAAAAAGAGGTGAGATGATGGAAAACCTTTAAAAACCAGGAATGCTCTGCCTTGAGCAGATACCGTGTCTCTGAAATAGGGGTGCTTTTTAACTGTTCGGGAATGTGCCTCTTCCCTTCTTCATTTTGCGTTCTCATTTCTTGATGTCTCACAGCGGGGTGAGGTAGCAGCAAATGCTGAACAGGAAACGCAGCGGCGTGGGAAAACAGCCCCACGAGCTGTGCGCACACAAGTCAGTGACGCACAGTGAGAGCTAGCAGCAGCGTAGCCTCCGTCCTGAGGTGTTTAAGGGTGGAACGGCTTAAGCAGAAAGGAAGGTAAGTTTACCAGGCAATGACCGTGTATCAACCGACCAGCCTCTAAGAGCGGAGCCCAGCTTGGGTCAACCTGCTGGGAAGACCCAGGCGGAGCCCCGCGGAGGTCCCCTGAGCCCTGCATAGGGGTGACCAGGCTTCCAGAGTGGGCACTGCTACCGGAGTCATCAGTGAACGCCAGCAGCGCAAGGGGAGCGGGGGGTATGTCAGTGTCACACCTCGGTGCTGTGGCGGGGTTGTCAGGACCTTGACAACCTCCCATCAAGGCCACGGAAGGATCTCTTGAATAACATGAGAAAGGCTGAGACTTATCAAATGAGATGTGGATACCTGTCACGAGGAGGACACTGGGCATCATCCAACATGACTTTAAGACCAGCCTCACCGCCTGCCTCAAGTGGCTTCATGGACACCATCTCCGTAAAGCGCGTCCTCCGTTCCCTGCGGTTGAGCGGGAGTGGGAGGAAGGACGGAGACACCACTCGTGGTGGCCAGCTGGAGCTCCTGGGGCCCTGGGGGGTCTCCATATGAATCAGCCAACACGGGTGGGAGTGAGGCGACCAAGGCATCAGGGCTGTACCACGGTGCTCGGAGGCGGCACCGAACAGCCCCTCGGCAACCCTGGGAGCCGGCATCCCCGCTCCCGCCAGCCGTCCCGCTCCGGGCGCTGCCCACGGGCGCCCCAGCTCCGCAGGGAGCCCGCAGACCGAGCCGCGGAGCGCGGCCACGGCCGACGCTTCCCCGCGTTGTGCCCGAGGCAGGCGGGGGCGGGAGGCGGCGGGCCGGGGCCCGGAGCGCACCGCTCCCGCCGGGTAGCCCCTCTTCCCCCCACCCCGAGCGGCTCCGGGAGCGGGCCGGCCGCCCTCCCCGCCCGGGGAAACGGCAGCCGCGGGGACGGCCCCGCCGCCTCAGGGAGGGGGGAGCGATCGCCCCCCGCCGTTGACCGCCAGGCGCAGCGCGCGGCTCCCGCCTCACGGGGCGGCGGCGGCGGCGGCAGCGCGCGCCCCTCAGCCCGCCGCCGGCGGCCACGGGAGGGACGGGCGGGGCCGTGCCGTGGCGGTGCCGCGCCCTGCCTCCGGGGGGGGCGCGCGGCCCCCGGGCTGTGACGGGTGGGGGGAGGGGGCGGGCCGGCCGGCGGGCCGGCGTGCTGCAACCATGGCGACGCCGGTAGTCCCGCCCCGCCCCGCCCCGCCCCCCGCGGGGCCGGGCGGCGCGGGATTGGTCGGGGGGCGGGCGTTCGCCCTCTGCCCCCTGACCCTGCGCGGCGGCGGCGGCGGCGGCAGGAGCAGGAGCGGAGGCGGCGGCTGCTGCTGGCCGTTTCCTGGTGGCCTGGCGGCGGGGCGGGAGGGAGGATGCGGCGCAGGTCTCGGCTGCTGCTCTGCTTCGCCTTCCTCTGGGTGCTGGGCATCGCCTACTACATGTACTCGGGCGGCAGCGCCGCGCTGGCCGGCGGCGGCGGCGGCGGCAGCAGGAAGGTGAGAGCCCAGCCCGGAGCCCTGCGCGCGGCGGGCGGGGAAGGTGCGCCCGCTCCGGGTCCCGGCGGGGCGGCTCGGGCCGGGCCGGAGGCGGCTCTGCCCGGTGCTCGGGGCGGGTGCGGGGATCGCCTCACCCCCACGGGGGGGGTGTGTGTGTGTGCTTTCGGGCGGGGTGAAACTCCCCCAGGCTTCTCCTTCCGTCCGTCCGTCCGTCCCCCCGCCCTTCCCCAGCCCGCTTCCCGGAGGCAGATGGCTTCTTTGTGGACTTCAGACCGGTTTCAGCCTCGTCACGTCGCTCCCCGTCCAACTGCGGACGGCCACGTCCCGGGCCGGGGGAAGTTGGTGTGGGAGGGGAGAGCGGGGGGGCGGGGGGCGCTTCGGCTCGGGCTCGGCTCGGCTCGGGCTCCCCTCGGCTGGGCTCCGCTCCCCTCCCGGCAGAGAACATCTGCCCCTTCCCTCCCTCCTTCCTTCCCCCTCCGGCACCGGAGACCTTTGGGCTGGTGTTCGCACCTAGGGAACACGCGAGGATCCGACCCGCAAATGCGTTCCCCCCGCTTCTTTCCCCTGCCTGGATGCACGGCGGCTGCCTCTCCCTCAGCGCTACGCCTGAAAGATAGCCTTTTCTGGTCGGTTTTGCAATATTTCAGGAAATAGCTGGATTTGCCATATTTCGTGTCTTGCGGTGTGGAAGGTCTGTCTCTTCCCTTTTTTTAACGGCTCAGTTACTAATGTTCAAGAAGTGGTCTGTTGACAGTGCAGGAGTATTTTTCAATGTGTTGTAGTAATTTGCCTGGAAAGTAGTTGCAAGTTAAGCATGTCATAGTTCACCTTTGTGTCAATCAAAACAGGTTTTTGTGGTGTGATGTGCAACTTTATCCACTAAATCCATTTAGAAAAAATAATTAAGTGCTGCTTATTTTTTTTCTGTGGGCTTTTTTTCCCCCCCTTGAAGACCAGGAGAGCCAAGGGCTCTTAGAAACTGTTGTTTAAACCATATATTTTGGAATAGAAAAGGTGAAAAAGCATCTCATGTTTGTGTCATCCTTCAAAAAAAAAAAAAGCCAAACCCAAGCAAACCCAGAAATGGGAAGAGGGCAGGTAAGTGAAGTGCGCTGCAGTTAAGCAGTGTTATTTGCTAATAAATGGCAGTCTCCCATTAAATGAGAAGCAGTGCTTCTTAAGTCTAGTGGTGTATGAGAGGAGGAATCTCCTTCTGCTGCTTTGATGCAGTTCGGTTCATCAATGCCTGTATTCCTGGTAAAACTCTGCTGATGACTGTCTTTATCTCTCAACCCACAAATGTTCTCACTCCTACCCTTCCGATTCTCTCCCCGGTCCCACCGGGGGGGTGTGTGTGAGCCAGCGAGTGGCTGTGTGGGGCTTGGTTGCCCCCTGAGGTTAAACCATGACACGTTGTGGAAGCAAATACTTGGGTGATTACTTACAAGATTACTTATGCGTGCAAGGGTCTAGAGGATGAGTCGCTGCTCATCAATAACTGGCTCTCTGTTTCGATGTGGCCTGTTTTATTTTCTCCCTGTAGCTTAGGAATGTGTTAAACAGCAACTTTTGATGCAATATATTAAAATGCGTTAAAGGTGTGTTGCTAAGTACAAGCTCTTGGTCCTTCAAAGTAGATACAAGATACAGTAGCAGAAATAGATCAAGCATGTGATAAAAAAGTAAGGCAGTAGCCTAAAGCCTTTCTTGAACCACCAGAGTGTATTTAGAAAGTAAAAGCAATCTTAGGCTGCTGCTGATGTGTAATGGGATAAAGAAAAGCTATCACGGCAAATGTATCTGCAGATAGGGAAATATGTTTTTAACTCTTAGGGTGTGTTTCATTTGGAGTTTCCAGACAGATTTGCAACTCTCTTCAATTCATTTTTACTGCTGGGGAAACTGCAATGTGGGGATAGTGATTTGCCCAAGGTCACCTAGAAGACTAGGTGAGAATAAAATAGGAAGAGAAACCAGTTTTTCTGAGTACGAGTCTGGTACTTAATCTGCTTGAACCTGCTGCTGTTTATTATTGATATTAGTGGGAGTTTTTATTATGGTTTTAAGAGATCTATGATCCTGATACTTGCTTTGGTAGGATAATTTGTTATCCTTCTGTGCAAAATTTAGTAAACCTTACTAGTCTGGGTAGTTGGGAGAGTTTAGCAATGATAATTTAGAGAAAATGAGACATTCCATAGGCCTGAGCTGAAGCTCAGTGCCAGGTTTAAAAACATGAAAGTTTAAAGTAAGGCCGTGGTAAGGAAGAAAATAGGTACTGTGACCACAAGAAACAAGTGGGGAAATTAACAATTACATGTGGATTGGTGATTTAGGATTCTATTTTCTGTCAGTGAAGCGTAAAATTTAATCCTGGGCCTTAGTGTAGGTTAGCAAATATAAGTAGAGGAAGATGAGTGTAATGTAATAGCTTTTGAATCTCAATAAAAGGCTTATTAACTTAGTGTCAGACCCTGGTATAAAGCAAACACACAAACTGTCTTAAACTTACGAACAGAAACCTTGCTGTAGTAAATTTCTTGGTGTGTATGACTTCATGTGTCCTTATTATTTGCCCACTATTTCAATATAATGGAAACAGGGTTGCTTGCAGAAGAACATCGCTTTTAATAAATTGAAGTCTCTGCCGAGTTCAGTCCATAAAATTACAAAAGCTGGGAGGGGACAGTTCCTCGTTTGTATAAGTAATTTGCATGTTAATTACAAATCTGGTTATACAAACAGAATGATTTTTTTTTTTCCATAAGGATGACTTTTTTTTTCCCCTGTACACAGACCTAGTCTGTTATCCAGACATACTGGACTTGTGTGGTACGGCAGCCAGCCCTGTGATGTGATGAACACCACCAATTCCCTTTCTCTTCTGTAGAGTTGAAGGAGTAAGAGAAAGGAGCGATTCTTTTTTTTTTCTTTCTGCTTTTCTTATTAGTGTTTTCAGAGTTAATGTAAACTTCTGCTTATTTTGGTTCTCCATTTACAACCTTTCTAATGAGATCTACGAAGCTACTTAGATGTTGCAGTGTGTGGTACAGCCTTGCCGAAGCTTTTGGCTCCTGGCAGCAGGGGTGGAGCCCATAGCCTCGTGTGCAGTGCTCTGGCCTGGTAAGAGCTGAGCAGGCGTGGAAGGGTCTAAAGCCCACAAAGTAGAAGCTGTCTCAATGGTAAATGTGTGAATAATAACAACAACAAAAAAATATAGAAAGGTGCAATGCTTTTCATTCTGGACCCAGGCATAAAAACTCCAGTAGAAACAAATGACATCTTCCACATCTGGAATTTAGGGTGTGACGACCTTTTCCTCTTTTTTTCTTGGAAAGAAGAAAAGGGTAGAGTTGAAGCCTTTTCATTCAAAAAGTGCTTGGAGAGGTCAGAAATGTCTGTCTTTTTGTGGTTGTTTTTTTCTCTCCCTTCCAGTGAATCTCCAATTAAAATGATTGTAAGCATGAGAACGCCATGCGTTCAGTTCACTCCTTTTCTAGCCAGATCACTGGGCTATAGACTGGAAAGAGTGAGTCTGATTCACTTGTTTAAAGGTTAGAGAAACATTTCCCGAAACAGTCTGTAACACAGTAGACAGCAAGTTGCAAGCCCAACAGTTGTGAGACTGAGAAAAATGTGGGCTACTTTTGTGTTCACAATGTGTGTTTTATATTAAAAAGCCTTTGGAGCGGAGACCGAAACAACCCTTCTCTTCATGGATGAGTTTCCTAACCTGTAGCAAAAGCAGTTCGTGCTCTGTGTCTGAGTTGCACAAAATGGAACAGCTTCTGCAAGATGGAGGAAGCTACTCGCACCCTCCCAAGCCAAAGTCATCCTGGTGATGTGATCCCCTCCTAAGACTGGTGTGAATTGGAATCTGTGTATTTGTCACACAAGTTTTGAGTTCATAAACCACTAAGCTCTTGCACAATAAAGTGACTGGATTGTGTGTGTGTGTGACACCAAGAAAAAAACCAGCCAAAAACCCCAGCTGTTTTTTTTAAAGCACTTACTCTTCTAGGCATTAAGAAAGTAGCCCTGTGTAATTGAGCCCTTTAGGCAGGACAGAGGAATGTCTGCATCTTATTGAAAGCACCAAACGCTTCACTGCTGCCAAGAGTGAAATCCTCCTAGGTGCCCCCTGAAGGAGACCTGTAGGCAGAAAGGGGATTTACTGTTGAAAGCGAAGGCTCAAGAGAGGCCTGCTTGTTTAAGCCGCAGCTCAGCCAAGGTTTGGAGCCTCTGGATTATGGTGCTGACAGGCTTTTGCTTTTGTTGCCATGTAAAGAATGTCAGTTGTTTGTAAGTTAGACCTCTTTCCCCTCCCACCCTGTCTTTGCTATCTAGAGGTGGAGGCTAAAAGCAATCTTTGAGTAATGAGATGGAGAACTTTTATCAGTGCTTCTTAAAATTAGAAACATATTTTTCATCAGCTCCCTCCTCCACCCACAAAAAATCCCCCAAACAAACAAAAAAACCAAACCGCAACAAAACCAAACCCCAAACCCACCTTGAACTAGAAGCTTGTTACTCTCTCGGCTCACCAGATTTACTGGGTGAAATGGAACGAATTGTAGAAATCTAATTTATGGTTAGCTGAGCCACAAGGAGGCAGGCTTCTCCTGTGTAGAACTGGTTATTACCCTGTACGTAGTGCAATTGTTCCTTTTCATATTCTGATTTCGTTTTGTGTAGGGTTTTGCTTGTTTTTTTCTTATTTTGGAGCAGGCTTGTGATAGGCGGGTGTACCATGGAGCTAGCTGAGATGAAATCCAAAGGTGAAAGATGATGCTTTGCCTCGAGTACATGACGGATTAAAAGTGACTCGATCACTTTGGGGAAAGCAGGGGGGAGAAGCAGCAAGCTTTGTAAGTTCTTGTTCTACAAGGATAAAACTTTAGAATAACTCCTTTCAGCGTACGCAAAGCTTTCTTTTAATCTCTTTTTTTGGATCCCCTGAACTGTTTCAGTTACTCTTAAATGAGG